>NC_058132.1:414557438-414706674 GCF_016433145.1 Gracilinanus agilis | reverse complement strand
TCTAGATCTGACAGAGGAATATTTAGATCTCCCACTAGTATGGTTTTACTATCTATTTCCTTCTTGAGCTCTGCCAGTTTCTCCTTTATGAATTTGGATGCTATACCACTTGGTGCATATATATTGAGCAGTGTTATTTCCTCATTGTTTATACTGCCTTTAATCAGAATGTAATGACCTTCCCTGTCTTTTTTAATCATATCTATTTTTACTTTGGCTTTGTCAGGGATCACAATTGCCACTCCTGCTTTCTTTTTTTCATTTGATGCCCAAAAGATTTTGCTCAAGCCCTTAACCTTAAACATGTGTGTGTCTACCTCCTCATGTGTGTTTCTTGTAGACAACATATGGTAGGATTTTGGTTTCTGATCCACTCTGCTATTTGCTTTCGTTTTATGGGCAAGTTCATCCCATTCACATTCAGAGTTACAATTTTCAGTTGTGCATTCACTGACATTTTTGTGTCCTCCTCTAGACCCACCCCTTGTTCTTACACTATTTTCTTTTAAGCCAGTGGTTTGCTTTGAGTCAGTGTCCCTTATCCCCTCCCTTGATTGACTTCCCTTTCTGCCCCCTCCCTTGTTATTCCCCTCTTTTTATTTTTAAAGGCCTATTGAATTCCCTCCCCCTTCTTCTCCCCTCCCTTTTTTGATCTCCCCACTCCCCTGTTCCCTTTGCTTTGTCCCTTCTGACTTTCTCAGTAGGGTTAGATAGAGTTTTTTTTTATCCGAATGGATAATAATGCTACTCTTCCCTCTCCGGGTTGATTATACTGAGAGTAAGGTTTGATTATTCCCTCTTAATGTTCTCTTCCTCTCCTTCTTATGATAGTATTTATCCCCTCCCCTTCCCATGCCCTCTTTGTGTGTAATAGAATATCCTATTTTTCTTATTTACTCAGATTTTTCTTAGTGTCCCCTACTATTCCCCCCCTCTTTCCCACCCTCTATGTCATCTTAGACCATTTAGTATCCTATCATTTCCCTATGAATTATTCTTCTGGTTGCTATAATAGTGAATATTATACTAGTGAATAGAGTTCACTACAGAGAATTATACATAGCATTTCTCCATCTAGTAATGCAGATAATTAGATCTTATTTAAGCCCTTAAAGAGTCAAATTTAAAGAATTATAAGTTTTCTTTCTTTTCCCTCTCTTTCTTATTTACCTTTTCATGTTTCTCTTGGTTTTTGTGGTTGGGTATCAAACTTTACATTTAGTCCTGATCTCTTTTGTGCAAAAACTTGGAATTCTTCAATTTTGTTGAATGCCCATACTTTCCCCTGGAAGTATATAGTCAGTTTCGATGGGTAGTTGATCCGTGGCTGAAGACCCATCTCTCTTGCCTTTCTGAATATTGTGTTCCAAGCCTTGCGATCTTTTAGCGTGGAGGCTGCCAGATCCTGTGTGATCCTGATTGGTGCTCCTTGATATTTGAATTGTCTCTTTCTGGCTTCTTGTAAGATTTTTTCTTTTACTTGAAAGCTCTTAAATTTTGCTATTATATTCCTTGGTGTTGGCTTTTCTATGTCCAGTGTAGAGGGTGATCTATGGATCCTTTCAATGTCTATATTGCCCTCTTGTTGTAGAACTTCAGGGCAATTTTGCTGAATAATTTCTTTAAGTATGGAGTCCAAGTTTCTATTAATTTCTGCCTTTTCTGGAAGACCAATAATTCTCAAATTGTCACTTCTAGACCAGTTTTCTTGGTCTGTCACTCTCTCATTGAGATATTTCATGTTTCCTTCTATTTTATCAGTCTTTTGACTTTGTTTTATTTGTTCTTGTTGTCTTGAGAGATCATTGGATTCTAATTGTTCAATTCTAGCCTTTAGGGACTGGTTTTCCTTTTCAATCTGGTCATTTCTGGTGTTCAATTTGCTTATCAGTTCATTTGATTTCTGAGCCTCACTTTCCAATTGCAAAATTCTGCCTTTTAAACTGTTATTTTCTTGCCAGATCTCTTCCATCTTCTTCAAAATCTCATTTTTGAACTCTTCCATAGCTTGTAACCAGTTTTCCTTGTTTTGGGAAGGTTTGGATACTTGTTTGTCCTCCTCTGTTGTCTGGATTTTCTCTGTGTAAAAGTTGTTGAGTGTTCCAGAGTTTTTCTTGATAATCTTTTTCTTCCTCTGGAGTTCTTGGCTTGCCATCGTTAGCCCCGCCCCTTTTCCGCTTTGTCTTCACACTCAGGGTCTGCCTGAATTTTCTAAGCTCCCGGGGCTCCGGTCTCCTTGTCCTCGGGGTCAGGCCTCCTGGTAGACCTCTGTCTGCCCCTCTGCCCGAGGCTCCTTCAGCAGTCTTTGGAGCTGCTTCCACAGCTGAGCTCCGGTCTGCACAGGGTCCTCATTGGAGGTCCAAGCCTGGGCTGGAGATCTTTATTCAAGCCTAGGGCACTGCCTTTGCCAGTGCAGACACTCTTAGGGCACTGCCTTTACCCAGGCAGAAGCTAGGGAAAGTCTGTGGGCTGGAGATCTTTATTCGCACCTGAGGCGATGCCTTCAGGCGCTCGGGAAAGTCCATGTGTTAGAGATCTTTGTCCAGGCCCAAGGCTGTGCCTTCACCCAGGTGGACACTGGGTGAAAGTCCGTGCACGCCTCCCAGTCACTTGGGGTCCCTAGTCTGGCAGCTCTCAGGTACAAGCCCTGGGGATGCTAGTGATTTACTGGTTGCCCCAGTCCTGTTTTCACTCTTGTGCGTTGGCCTTGGCGTTGTGCTAGGTGTGTGGTGTGGGGGGTTGGGGGAGGGGCTTCTTCCTCTCGCGTTTTAGTGAGAGCTGTTTCACCCCTTTATAGCGTGGAAATGCCCCAATTCTGCGTACCTTCAACGCTGTGCCCTGTTGTGGGGTTCCTTCCTTCGTCTGGATTCGTTTTTATGTCCCCTTGAGGAGTCCTGTATGCTTCGGTTAGGAGAGATCGAGCAGCTGCTCCTTACTCTGCCAATCTTAACCGGAAGTCTCTCTAACCACTTTTAACTAGATTCTTTCATGAGGTTCTTCAGGTGACTCTTCTCTTGCAAACTTATTTCCCTGCATCGTTTCACTGGATCATCCATCATCATATGATCCTAAGGCTAATGTCTTTGAGAATGAACCTCTCACTGTACCTTTATATACGTGAACACCTGTATAAGTGATCTCATATATTCTTTTTGTTTTTTAACCCTTACTTTCTCTATTAGAACTTATACTAAATATTGGTTCCAAGGCAGGAGAGTGGTAAGGGCTAGGCAGTTGGGTTTAAGTGACTTACCCAGGGTCACTCAGCTAGGAAGTGTCTTAGGTCAGATTTGAACACAGGACCTTTCATCTACAGGTCCTATCCATTGAGCAATCTAGCTGCTGCTACTCATTGTTTTAATGTGTTATATGACCAAAATGACAGCTTTGTTATAGCTCATAGATATATTCAAGTCACACCAGGCTACTACTCCTTTTGTGTCTTGTCTGAATTGTCCTAGATCCCTCAGGTATTCAAATATGGACATTTTGGTACTTTTCATCAAACAATTCATCTTATAATTCATCACTGTCTGATGCCTAGCAATCCTTTGGCAACTCTATTGATTTCCTGGTCCTCTCTAGGACAAGATTTCTTGGCTCAGATCTCTACAGAATAGTCTCGAATTGGGCAAGGACCAAGAAAGTTCTTGTGGGCCTCTTTTTTCTGTGTTTAAGGAGGGTTGATGGCTATTCCCCATTTAGGTTATATATATCTACATAGTCTATCTTGGTTCACAAGGAGTCATGAATCTCTTGGATAGAATTTCCTCTCCCCATACTTTTCTAAGGGACACTGATTCTTGGTAGGAAGGAGAACAGGAGTTCAAGACCAAAGGCAAGAAAGAGACAGTATGGAACTAGAATTATATCTATCTGCCTCCCTAAATATTGTTAGCCAAGGGAATGTAATTTTTCGGTTCAAGCTGAATAATTGCTAGCATTTATATAGTACATGCCACGTATAAGGCACTGTCCTATGCATTTTGATTCTTATAAAAACTCTGAGAAGTAGATATTATTATTATCGGTATTTTACAGTTGAGGAAACTGAGACAGCAGAGTGATTTGTCCAAGGTCATACAGGTGTCTGAGAGTGAATTTGAACTCAGAACTTCTTGATTCCAGGCATAGTACTGTATCCACTGTGCTACCTATCTGACAATATCTAGCTCTTGATCATTGTCCTTTAATAGGAAAGGAGTACTCTAAGTTATATATCTAAGATGACTCCTTCCCAGCTAAATTCTAGTTCCAGAAGGAACACATGAAGCAAGAAGTAAACAAACCCATTTAAGTCTATGGCCAACAGAAATCAGAGAAGACAGATTCTTGAAGCCAAAACATATAACAGTGCAAATGAACTTCCCCACTAGGAGTGAGATACTCTTAATTCAACTTGTACTAGCTTCTTCTACATGTCAGACTCTTCCCAGAATCTTTTTCTCTCTTCAGGGACTAAAGAGAATCTGGAACTCCCTATTTCTTCTTAGAAGATCGAAATCAGAAAAGAAACCATTATCTTCCTTCTCCCCAGTTCTCATCAACTTCACTCCTGAAAGCATGAAGATTGATTCTATTCTCTCCAATATGGAGCCTCCCATGCCTTGAGCCATTGGTCACTTGTCTATGGTACTGCATCTTGTCTTGGATTTGGTCATAGGTGTCATTCATGGGACCTAGCCCTTGCTTGATGTAACATCTCTTTCTACCTTTTAGACCTTAAGTGGACCTTTTCTTAGATGCTGTACTTTCATATGACTAATAGGAGCTAAAATGTTTTTTTTGTAGACAGAGTCAGAACTCTTCTTTTCTAGCACACACACACACACACACACACACACACACACACACACACAGAGTATATTTCTTGAATATAGAATCAGCATAACTTATTCTAGATCTAATGACAAGAATTTTGCCCCAATTTTCCATGTAGGTGAACATCAAAGAACAAAGGCTTGCACCTCAGCTTTTGTGCTATGGAATCAGTTTATTCATTAAGGTTGCAACATTTTTTCAACTTTCCTGTACTTATAGGGGAGGACTGTGAGACACTTTCCATATACTCTTCTCTATTTGAATTTTGTCAGATATTTTGAATGTCCAATCAGTGAAACAGTTTACACTCTTCCCTCCAATGAAATCTGAAAAACAGAACCTCTCTCAACTAGGTTGCCCATCCTTTTGTTGGATCTCACTTGAATTTGTTGCTGCTTTTTCCTATAAAGACCAGGTCATATGTTCTCAACTTCTTCCCACTTCCCTTTTTCTGCCAATACAAGTCTCCCAAATTATCTATTTCAAACCAAAACACAAAGTCAGTTTCAGTGCTCTCTTAAAATTTCCTACAATGCAAAGAACAGAACACACACTTAAATGCTTATTCAGAATTGCTGACATTACAGCACTTACATCAAAGGTCAGTAATGAAACTTGAAGATTTAATTCAATTAACCAAGAAGAGCCAATAACAAGAGGTCATAAACACATTTTAAAAACAACAAACCCTTTACCTTCTGTCTTAGGATTGATTCTAAGTATCAGTTCCAAAGTAGAAGAATGGTAAGGTCTAGGTAATTGGGGTGAAAGTGACTTGCTCAGAGTCATACAGCTAGAAAGTGTCTGTGGTCAAATTTGAACCCAGAGCCTCACATCTTTAGATATTGCTCTTTATCCACCCAGTCACCTAACTGCTCTGGCATAAACACATTGCCCACAATAACCATTTAGGTTTGTAGAAGTTTAGCGCATGAAACTATAAATACAACATGTCCAAACACTTTCCTCTTTCAAACATTCCTATTACTGAGAGCACCACCATTCTCTCAGCCACCAAGGCTTATAACTTCATTATCATTCTCAATTTCCTTTTTGGGCTAATTCTTTATATTATCTTTTGCCAAATCTTGCTATTTCATGTATTCATGACATCTCTCCTACATTCCCTTCTCTTTACTCACAGAGCTACTACCCTCATATAAGTTCTCATTGTGTCATACCTAGACTATTGGCTTTGTTTATAGTATAATAACCTTCTGTTTTTAAATGTTTTCTTTGTATATTTAGCACAATTCTTGGAACAGAACATCCATTTAACAAGTGCTCGTTCACAGTTTCTGACATTATAGCACTTACATCAAGGGTCAGTAAACTTTTTCTGTAAAGGGTTTGATAGTAAATATTTTAGATTTTGCAAACCAAGAGGTAAATTTGAGGCTATTATGTAGGTACTTATATGACAAGAAAGAAAAAAATTTCTACAAATTTTTTGTTGATGAAATAAAAAATATAATAAAGATAATACTAGAGCACTTTTTTTGGTAACATAGGTCTACTAATGAAAAGAGGGGATTTTTTTTTGGTGGGACAATATTTTACTTAATTGACATTCAGGGTTAGTGTTCCTATCATCCAAATTGATTGTAAATGTTTTTCTGTTAATGCTAATCTGTAAGGGAATCTTACATATTTCATCTTTGAAAATGTCTTTTCCCTTAGACCCTGCCAAATGCTGATATTAATCCATGAGTATATGACTTTAATTGAGAATCATTAGTTGGAAGGCATTAAAAGAACTCATTAGATTCTTCTCTAGATATATGTCTTATAGCATATCATTTGCATTACAGATTATTTACTCCCAGTTGAAGATTAGGTAGAAGCTCTTCAATAGCCCAGTTAAGTGGATTTTGAAAAATGGACTTGTATCAAGGGCCAAAAAATGCTGGTGGAACTATAGTTTGAGCTTAGAAAATGTATCTACTGCAAATTTCTTCTAATTATAAGGCGAATTCATTAAGAAATGTCATCAAGTCTATAGCAAAAGTTTAATTTCTAAAGCTATATATTGTTCAATAGTAGTGGTTGAGGGTGGTTTTTCTTAAGCATAAATTTTCAATCCCAGGTATGAGGTCAAAAAATCATAATAAAACACTTTTTCTCTTCTTTTCTTGTTTTGACATGATTGGTATGCTCTGGTAATAAAAAAACAAAATAAGTCACAGTGTGGCAACCCATGGTAATTAAAGTACCATTGTTATAACTGTGCCATTGTGATTTGTAATGCACCAAGCAGCAGTGCAAAGCCATGAAAGAGTCACATCTAGAGCTCAGTAGCAATTACTCAACTCTGACATGACAAAAGCTGCCAAAGGTAGTTCATAAAGGAATAAGCATGGTTGTATTCTAGGAAAACGACTGAATAATACAATAAACATTCTTAGCACACAGGCTATATGAAAGCAGGTAGCAGGTCAGATCTAGCCCAAGGTCTGTTGTTTGCTGACCTCTGCCTCATAAAATTCCTATGCGTTTCTTGGTGGGTGGATTCCAAAATAATTTTAACTTTTTTTTTTGTATAGGTGTATATATTTTGTATAAATAAATAAGTGTAATTATTTTGAATAGAATTTATCTTTCTCTTCCTTTGGGTTTTGATGGAAAGAGTAAAGATTTTTGTGGATTTATTTTGTATTCAACTATTTTGCTGAAATTATTAGTTATTTTAATTAAAATTTTATTTTAATCAATGAAGTCTACAAGTAGACTAAGATATAATGTATAAAAGTAATATTTTTGGATTTTTTTTCCCTAAGATTTTCTTCTCTATTTTTGTCTTACTGCTATAGTTATCACTTCTAGGACTATATAAAATAATAGTGGTAGTAATGGACATTTTTGTTTTAACCTTTATCTTACTGGAATATACTCTAGCATTTCTCCATTACAGAGAACTCTGGCTCTTCCTTTTAGGTAGATATTTCTCATCATAGTAACTAAAGGTCCAATTATTCCTATGGTTTCTTATGCTTATTTATAATTCCTGGCATTCAGTAAGTGTTTAATAAATCTTTGTTGATTGATTTTATTTGACCTGGAAGATAATGATTTCTACCCTTGTTTTGTTTTTTGTTTTTTTAGATTCATAAGATGTTCTGATTCAGCCAAAATTATCCTGTTCAGCATAGAATTATACTGTCCTGTAATGTTCTTGGTTGTAAATCTTTATTTTCTCTTCTTTATAGTAGTTGAGGCACAGTTAAATAACTTTTTTTATGATCCTACCAGTGATACTTGAACTCTTTCTAATTGTAATTTTTTTTCATTGGCAAAGAATAAACCAACTTCCCCAGCCTGTTTTCTTCCCCAAATATCTCAGCCTTTCTTTTCCATTTTCCTCTTTAGATCTACCTACCCCTTCCATTGCTCCATAGTTAACACACTTCCTTTTGTTTTATACAGTCTCCTCTTTTGCTCATTCCATCTTTTGGCACTCACAGTCACTTAGATCTCCCCTAATGTTACTAGATTCTTGGCCACCCTTTCCAGTACTGTCTCATTCATACTCCTAAGTCACTGGTCATGGTGGGGAAGTTGGAATACTCATTGCCATACATGTATATATCTATGTCTATGTCTATGTCTATGTCTATGTCTATGTCTATGTCTATGTCTATATCTATATCTATATCTATATCTATATCTATATCTATATCTGTATCTATATCTGTATCTGTATCTGTATCTATATCTATATATCTATCTATATATCTATCTATATATCTATTTATATATCTCACTTTATTACCATCATTCAGCAAACTTTCCTTTGAGGTTTATGAAATCCATATTTATCACCAGTTCAAGTATTTGTAGCCGTATATATAGATCACCAAGACCTTTCAACTTCTTTCTCAACAAACTCAGCACCTGGCTCAGTCTCCTCAATTCCAACTCTTACCTTCATACTAGGGTAGGAGGACTTAACATGTATTGATGTTCTCTAATTTCCCACTTCAATCTTCTCAACTGTCATTACTTTCTTTTCCCTACTACTTCAGTTTCACAATTTTATTTAATTCTCTTCCTACTCCTTCTAACTATGAATGTGCCTCAATGCTTTTTCCTCTTGATATTCTCTCACTTGAAGAGCTCATAAGCTCCCATGGATTTAACAATCATCTCCATGTAGATGATTCCCAGTTTTAAAGAAATCTAGTCCTAGACTCCTGTCCAGAATCACCAATTGCCTATTGCACATTTCAAAATGGATACTCTATACACATTTCAAATGCAGCATATCTGAAACAAAATTCATCTTTCCTCCCAAACTCAGCCAACTTCCAAACTTTCCTTCTATAATGATGAAAAGAGAGAAAGGACTAATGTGTATAGTGAGGCTCCATGTATTTTAAGGGGAATGTTGTTGTATATCTTAAAGGGAAGCAGAATAGAGATCTTTAGTCTCTTCTCCCTCTACTCCCTCTACTTTTCTCCAAAGGAGACTTTCCTTCCTGCCAGAAGGGGAAACAGAAGGTTAGGGCCAGAGGCTGCCACTCTGCTCTTGTCTAAGAGAGAGGATACTAAACTAGCTGTAGATCTATCTGCTCTCTTAAATACTGTTTTTCTAGGAGATATAATCAGGTTCCATTTAATTTTTGATAACTTTGTCATTTCTGGGAAAAAGAGGAATCCTAAGCTCTATGTCCAAGGATTGATTCCTTTTCCACTTAATACCAGTTCTATAATGAACATATATAGCAAATAGCAAAGAAGCCTATTTATTCAAATTGTGAGAATAAAGAGAGCCAGCTGACCAATGTTAGGATAGAAGGGGGAGAGAGTCTATGAGGTGAGACTCTCTTCTAGCTCTCCCCTCCTGCTGAATATACTCTAAGAGACTTCAAGGGGGTGTCACCCTGAAACTGGGTGACCTGGATGGTCGTGCCACCCCACAGGAGTTGGGGGCAAGACTTCCACATAAGATGAGGTATGGGGGACCCCAATCCGATTCTGACTGAGGGCAGGGTTCATGCAAGCCTCCCCAGAGGTCAGCCAACTTCACAGTGGGTGGTCTGGCTCCAAGATGGAGGCAGCCTCTCCACCTTGTCTCTCAGGCACTCTGGAACGCTCTCTGACTAATGAATGGCTTTTATTATTTGCAATTCAGGGATTCAGGAAGGGGGGAAGGGAAGAGGGATTTTGGGGTGCCCTCTTCTCTATTTCTATGGAGTCCATCACTCAGGTGGGAAGCTTTGGGGGTCCTATTCCTAAGTGTCTCCCCCCTCATCCCTTCTTCTGTTTCTATTTCTATTTCTATCCTTTCCTATAATTGTAATTAGACTGGAAAGGGTCTCTCAGCAAGGTTGGGTAATGGGAAAAGGAGCCTAAGATATCACTCCCAAAATGGAGTCCCAAAACCTAGCTCACTTGTTGGTTGAAGTCTTGATGGGTGAGAAGTGATGGGATGCCTTTGACCAGGGAATCAGGGTTTCAATGTCCAAAGAAAGATTCTCAGGAAGCCCGCAGGACTGGATCTGAGCTGAGATGTTCTCCTCCTCTCTCCTAGTCCTCTATTGGAAGCCTCTCTTCCTTCTTCCTCCTCCCGAGAAATTCCCCAGCATCCTCTCTGGTCTCAATAGCAACCTGAGGAAGGATTGGCTTCTTCCATCTTCTTTCTTAATGATGGAAGCCAATTCAACATTATGCTTGAAGAAGACTTGAAGAAGTCTCTCACTTGGAGAATCCCAGAGGGAGACTCCCACTTGAAGAGTCCCTAAAGGGAAGAGTAACTGAGAACTGAAGCTCTTACTTTTCACCAACTTTGCCCTTTCCCTTATGCAGTACATGGCTTTCATTTTTACCAATAAGGAGAGAGTCCTCCTACCAATGGGCTTTGGGATAGGAATTACACTAGTATGGTGAAGGGTACAACCACCCATATTTGCAAACTCAGTGCCATCCTTGATTTTGCTGTCTCCTAATTACCCCACATATCCCATTACTTGGCAAATTTTATAATTGTTACAAAATCTTTCAAATATGCTGCTTTCTTTTCATTCACACAGCCATAATCACTTATGGACACATAGATAGACAGGCAGACATAGACACCCCCTTCCCACCAATGACCACCTTGTTTTCCACTGTCTGAAGTCCAGGTATATTATGTCACTCCTCCCCTCAAGGGTTCTCTAGTGCCTTTCAGTAGATTGTGGAGGTATCTCATTGGGTCCAGGGCCCAACAATGGTGTACCCCCTGATTGTAGGGGCTGGGTCCCCTGTACTCCAGTTCTAATTAACCACTAATAGATTTGTTGTTTTGAAAGAATGTTTGCTTCAAAAGGCATAGTAACAACTATTCATACTTGTTTCCCCACATGTGAGGCTTAATCCTCCTGAACCTCATACCACCTTAGTTTAGTCTCTAGGGAGATTCATAACAACTCAGTTCCTATAGAACTTGTTGGTGAAGCTATGACATGTGTGCCGGAGGGGGCTGCTCCTCTCCCCATTGCTGCAGTGCTTGAGGACATTTTTCCCATTGCCCCTCCCTTTGCCCACCATCCTAATGGGAGTGCTTCCTCCCTCCTCTGACTGGGGTAAGGTGGGGGGATCACATGCAGTGTGAGGGTGTGGTTTGGGTACTTGGTGTCCAAAAGATTCTCCATCACTGCAATAGTCCCAAGTTCCAAGTCCTAAATGCACTTTGGACTCAGGTTGCCCTGACTTCTCAAGACTTCCCTGTTGGGCTGACTGACTACAACAGTGCACCTGGAATCCTGGTTCACAAGTTGTCATGGCACAAACTCTGGGTTTGGTGGGAATCACTGCCAGTATCTGAAACTGAAATGGACAAACTAAACAGAACAAGATAAAATCCTCAGCCATGGGGCAGATATGGAGAGGACAGGAAAGGCATCTCTGTTCCCTGCTCAGTTCATGGCACTTGTACCCTGGATGGACCTTCTACGCAGCAGGAAAATTGTGCAGGATAGAGACTGTTTCTGTTTGACTAGTTCCAGAGATGCAACTTGTTCTGCCCATATAGCCAGTCATAGGAGGCTACTTCCACTCATGTTGTAGAGGACCTCAGGGAAGCAGGATGCTCCATGTTGGGTGATTTGGGCATCTGCAGGGCAAAATCCCATATATACATCTCTCTCTCTCTCTCTCTCTCTCTCTCTCTCTCTCTCTCTCTCTCTCTCTCTCTCTCTCTCATAAAGTAGTAACATTTCTTTTTTGTATTCCATTCTCCATTTTTGTTTTATTTTATACAATAAAAATGTTTTATTAATGGTCCTTTTGTTGTATTTTTACCTACTTATCTACAATTCCTTTCTTATTAGAAGTTACTACATAACAAATGTGTATACTCTAGCAAAAGTAATTATTCTAAAGTTTATGTCTGACCATGTCATGTACCTGTTTATAGAACTCCATTGGCTCCCCACTCAAATGGGCAGCTAGGTGGTGTAGTGGATAGAGTGCTGGTCCTGAACTCAGGAAGACCTGAGTTCAAATTTAGTCTCAGATACCTACTAGCTATATGATGTTGGACAAGTCACTTAACCTTGTTTGCCTCAGATACTCATCTGTAAAATGAGCTGGAAAAAGAAATGGCAAAATACTTCAATATCTTTGCTAAGAAAATCCTAAAAATGGTCATGAAGCGTTGTACACAAACAACCTACTAATACCAAGTAACACAAATTACTCTATCTGGAATTTGTAGACGTTCACAGCCTTAATCCAGTCAACCATTCTAGCCTTACAGTAGAAAACTATTTCACATAAATAGGATGTTACAAATGGTAGCAAAATTTGTGCCTTTTTGAAAAACCAGAAATTTTTAATATACCAATAGCCAAAATACAGTATGATTTTAAAGGTTTAATACTTTTTTAATGTCTTGTTACAAGTTAAGTCTATTAACCATTTTTGTTCAGATACAGTAATACTAAATACTTTTTATCTATGACAAATGAGTTTAAAATCTATTCATATATAATGGGAGACAAGCCCAGGCTTAAAGCAGTTATGGAATTGCCCTACTTGCTGGGTTTTATAGAATACAGGACATTTTTTACCTGTCACCAGTCCAACAGCAGTAGGATCAGTAAGCATTCTTCTGGCTGAAAGTGACTGAGAGGCTGGTGCTGTGTATGATTGGGAGTTTTCTCAGTGAAGCCAGAAAGACTAATAAATAAGTTGGAAATTAATTTACATATAAAGGGATAGATCTTCTCTTCTCTTCTCTTCTCTTTTCTTCTCTTCTCTTCTCTTCTCTTCTCTTCTCTTCTCTTCTCTTCTCTTCTCTTCTCTTCTCTTCTCTTCTCTGCTTCTTTCTTCCCTGGCAGCAGTTTTTTTTTTAACTTTTCATCTTAGAATCAGTACTAAGTATTGGTTCCAAGGCAGAAGAAGGTAAGGGCTAGGCAATGGGGTTAAGGCAAGGGGTTAATGTGCCTAGTCTCACACAGCTAGGAAGTGTCTGAGGTCATATCTTATACATTTCATTATGCATCTAGGTCAAACTCTCTGTCCATTAGGCCACCTAGCTTCCTAACTTCTGTGATTTCTTCTAATGTTTTAGAATCTTCCTTTTTCAACTTATTAAAAATGATCTCCAAATGCTTTTTAAAATGTGCTGCATGTAGGATATATTTCTTCTGCATGTATTTGGTCAGATTCATCCATGGTTTCTTGTCTTTGTTTTCTTATATGGCATTTCTGTTTTCTCATTTAGCACACCGGGTACTGAGATGATAAGGTCTGAATATTTTGCTTCAATGATTGTCACATTTGAGAATAGAATATCATAGAAATACCAGAAGATATGTTCCACTTTTCCTTATCTGTTGTCTTCTTTTTTTAGATTCATTCACAGATAATTTGAGGATGATCTGATTGAGCTGGGATTTATGCCAATGAGCAGGTCTGTTTCCCTGTCAGATGCTTTTTGTAAGACATTTCAATTCACCATCTTCCATTAGCTTCAATGTCTTTGCAGATGAACTATGTATGGACATTGACTGGGTTTTGGCAAAGAACATTCAGTGGAATATTCCAGAATTCAGAAACCATAAAAAGATAAGACTGTGTAACAGAGCAAGATTCATACTAGAGTACCAATAATGGCCAGTTGATCAACTATCTATCACTCACTGCCTAGTTCTGGGTCTCAGATCCAGAGTGGAATTAGAGGGAATTAGAATGTAATATGCATGAGGATGGTGCTGGGGGTAGGGAGTGATCAGAGGCATTAGACTATATACTGAGTAAAGATCAAATTCAGAAGCAAGTAACTGATGGCTCTAAAACCAAAAGTAGAGTAGGGTCTCAGTTCCAGCCTCCAGCCCAATAGGAAAGTGGAATATCTTGGGGAGGAATCTCAGACCAAAGAGGAACATGCAGTTCTGATGCTTTGAACCTACAGAGCATCTCAGATGATTGAAAGTGACTAAATCCAGCAGCCCTCTAAGAATTCTAAGTAAGGACAAACTCACAATAATGTTTCTCAGACCCAAATTTAGGTCAAGAACTTGCTGATATCAGACCAAGAGGACACTGAGCAGACTTTGTCCCAGATTATACCTCTTTGGGTCTACTGAAAACTTGCAAGTCCCCAGCCTGAACTGTCTCTGAGATCATGAAGTACCACAACACTCACTCTAAGAAAGCAACTGAAACATTTAAGATAATGAGCAGCTAAGTATCACAGTGGACAGATTGCCAGGCTGAGTTGGGAGGATGTGGGTTCAAAGCTGTCCTTAGACACTTCCTAGAAGGGTGACCCTGGCCAAACCACTTAATTCCAATTGCTTAGCACTTAACTTACTGCTCTTCTGCCTTAAAGTCAATATTTAGTATGGATTCTAAGGTGCAAGGTAAGGGTTTTAAAAAAAAAAAGAAAATAAAAAAAAGACTTAAGATAACAAAACCTCAGCCCAAATATTCCCTCCAAAAGTGTATAGCACCTACCTCTCACATAAAGTCCAAAGTCAAGAAGTAGACTGGAAGAATGAGCAAAAGAAAAAATAATTCCACAATAAAATGCTATTATAATGATAGATGACACCTGAGACATAAAATCAGAGAAAGAGAATGACTACAAAAATCTAAATACAAAGTCTCAAAATTGTGGTGGAGAAAGATGAAATGAGAGAGGAAACAAAAGTTCAAGCTTCTAAGTGTGTCAACTAATTAAGTAATGCCAGTTGCTCAACAAACCAGGACCAGGATCTCTCAGCTTTGGAACTAGACTCTGAATGAAGGCAGAGACAGATTTTTATACATTAAAAAAATTAATAAAATAAGACCAATTGATTAAAAGAAAAAGATACAATATTGGGTAATTTGATTTCTAATTGGAGGAAAGATTAGCGACTTTCCAAGTTAGGAGGGAGAGAGCAAACAGGTACAATTCCCTGAATTCAGAAAACTGAGGTTTCCTACTCTCCACAAGTGTCTGTGAACAATTAAAGGAACATGGAAACAATTTTCAGATAAGACATATGAGTTGCTTGAGATGTATAATTTTAAGAAAACTCCTTGCATCGATGTTTGAATCTGACAAGGTTTCTGGGCAATATAACCTAGGTTAACCTTAGTTAAAAGTCTCTAAATAGCAGGTAGATGTACTCAAGCTTCTCAGCCACTCAGGGCTAGGTTTCAACAACACAATAAGGTTTTCAACTAATTCCTAAAATTGAACAAAATTTTATCATGATAGAAGTTGGACTAGACTCATAATTGAATAGAAAGGGAACTGAGCTAGAGTTCTCACAATTAACCACTTCCTGTCCTGATCCCCTCAATTCTCTCAAAAGAAAAAAATAGTTTGGGTGTGTTTAACCAGAATTTCTATGACTTAAGAAAACAAATTAGAGTGCAAGAGGAAAAAATAGGAATAGAAATGAGAGCTGTGGAATAAAGAACTGGAAAGGAAACTAATAGTTTAGCACAAGTGATATAAAACCTTGCCTAAGAAAAAATTCCCTAAAAATTAGAATAGGTTAAATATAAATTAATGATTAGGAATATTAAATCATAGAACTGAAAAAAATAGTAAAAAATATAAGGTATTTCACAGCAAAAAAATATTCATTTTCAGTTGTTTGACCCTTTTTGGGGTTTTCTTGGCAAATATACTGAAGTGGTTTGCTGTTTCCTTATTCAGCTAGTATTAAAGATGAGGAAACTCAGTCAACCAAGGACTTGTCTAGAGTTCCACAGCTGATATGTGTCTGAGGCCAATTTTGAACTCAGATTTTCTTGACTCCAGGCCTACTACTTTATTTATGGTGCCACCTAACTGCCCAGGGGGGGGAAAATCAAGGAGAGATATTTTAGGAATCATTGAATTACTTGAAAGCCATGACCAAGAACAATAATACCTAGACATCATACTTCAAAAAAAAAAACAAACAAAAAAACTTCCTAGATTACTTAGAACCACAGGGTAAAGTGGAAATAGAAAGAATCTACTAGTATAATATGGAAAAGCATACTGCCATATTTTGCATGGGGCAAGCTGGCAGTTTGCCCTGGTTAGAATGCAGAACATGCCATGAGACAGGCAGCTGGTGCCACATGGCAGTTGGAGCCAGGCTATAAATGAGCTTGGCAGACCCTGACTTCTTCACTTCTCCCCTCACCTCTCACTTGCCCCATACCCCCTTGGGATCCAGGAGGTGGGAGCAGGAACATGGGTAGCTTTAGGCTTAGAATAGGGTCAAACCAATTCTGCAGGACAAACCCATTATTACTATTGGCAAAGCAAACCAACCTTTAACCAAGGATTAATTTTATTTTATTATCAAAGAGACCACACCACTCTGACCCAGGGCTGTCTGCCCTGGGACAGCAGAAGAGCATCCAGGGAAGACCTAACAGCGTCTCGAATCAAAGAGATCTTTCATCCTTAGTTCTCAGTACTTCCTAACCCACTTTCTATTACCTTATCACCTATACTCCTTTTATCAATAAACCCCTTACCCTTAATCTGAGAACTTTGTGGTTATTGCTTACCCATTTAAGGCCAAGCACGGACAGCCAACAGGAAAGGTTCTGAACAGCTATAGCAGGGATAAACTCCATTGCTGTTGGACTCCCATACTCACTTCCTGTCAAACTACTATACACACCAATAGGAAGTTACTTCCTCATCAGGATAGGGGCTGCAGATTTGACATCTTAAAGGAGCTTGGTGCCTAGCAGAAGAGAATATCTCTTATCTCTCTGCTAGCATGGAACTTGATTACCATCCTCTCTAAGGCTAGCTCCTAGGATTATTACCAGCTTCAGCTAGCTTCATTACACTAGCCATCTCCTGAAAGAAACACAAAAATAAAAACTCCCAGAAGCATTAAAATCAAAATCCAGAGCTTCTAGATTAAAGGAAAGATGCTGAAAGCACTCAAACAGAAATTCATGGACTGAGGAGATACCTTCATGATAATGATCTCACAAGATCTAGCAGCAACCACTATAAAGGAGTAGAAAACTTGTAGATTCATACTCATACAGGCAAAAGATCTAGACTTACAATCAAGAAATATTTACCTAAAAAAATTGAGCTCAGTCCTACAAAGGAAGAAATGTATTTTTAATGAAATAGAGCCTTCTCCATAAAAAAGGCTGGATAGAATGACCTATAAGCACAGGCGTCAAGAGGAGGATAAAAAGACATACATGAACACTCTAAGGAACTAAATAAGGAGAAAAACTGATTATACTCTAATTCTAACAGATAGATGCTATATGCATTCACTTAGAACTCTATAATTATCAGGGGTCATAGAGGAAAAAGTCTAATTAGAAAGTAGGCTTGTAAGTAGTTACATTTTGATGATCATAAAAGAAGGGGAAAGCAGAATTGAGGATAACAGGAATACTGTTAATTTCTGCTTTTTCAGGAAGACCAATGATTTTCAGATTGTCTCTTCTAGACCTGTTTTCTTGATCTGTCAGTTTCTCATTGAGATATTTCATGTTTCCTTCTATTTTACCAGTCTTTTGACTTTATTTTATTTGTTCTTGCTGTCTTGATAGATCATTGTCTTCTACTTGCCCAATTCTTGTCTTTAGAGACTGGTTTTCTGCTATAAGCTTTTGATTTTCCTTTTCAGTTTGGTCTGACCTGTTTTCCAGTTGTTTGATTTTGGTCTCCAATTTGCTTATTAATTCTTTTGATTTGGGGGCATCTTTTTCTAATTGCCCAATTCTAGCCTTTAGAGACTGGTTTTCAGCTACAATCTTTTGGTTTTCCTTTTCAATCTGGTCATTTCTGGTCTTTGATTTACTTGCCTCACTTTCCAATTGTGAAATTCTGCCTTTTAAACTGTTGTTTTCTTGCCAGATCTCTTCCATCTTTCTCATGATCTCATATTTGAACTCTTCAAGACTTTGTGACCCATTTTCTTTGTTTTGGGAAGGTTTGGATATGGTTACTTGTTTGTTCTCCTCTTCTGTTTGCTCTGTTGTCTGAATTTTTTCTGTGTAAAAGTTGTCAAGTGTTAAAGGTTTTTTTCTTCTTCATCTTTCTTTTCTGGTTTTCCTGATGATTCTGGGTTGCCATTGTAAGCTGAGTGCCCTCTCAGCTTTATGCTTGTGCCCAGGATCTGTCTGCACTCTTTAGACTCCTGAGATCTCAAGTCTAGTTGTTCTGGGACAAGCTTCCTGGTGGTCTCCTTGCTCATTCTTCTGCCTGAAGCTCCTTTAATAGTCTCAGGGAGCTGCTTCTGCAGTCAAGCACCTCTCTGCACTGGGTCCCCACTCAAGGTCCGCTCCTGCACTCAGAATCAGCCCCTTCGTTTGTGCCTTAGCCCGCGCCTATGTCAGCCCCTTTGACTGCGCCTGGGCTCAGGGTCTGTGTTCAGATTCTGTGAGTTCTTTAGCCTCTTGGGGGGTCTTAAGTCTTGCTGCTCTCAGGAACAAGCCCTGGTGAGCTGCCAATGACTTAATGGGTGCCCCAAACTTGCTCTGACTCATGCACTGGCTTTGGCATTGTAGGTGGTGTGGGGTGGGGGAGGGGGTTGCTCCACTCATGTTTTCGTGAGAGCCGTTTTACCCCTTTATAGCATGGAAATGCCCCGATTCCACATACCTTCAATGCTGTGCCCTGTTGTGGGGTCTCTTCTTTCCTCTGGATTTGTTTTTATGTCTTCTTGAGGAGTCCTATATGTGTGGGTTAGGAGAGGTCAAGCAACTGCTTTTTACTCTGCTGCCATCTTAAACTGGAACCTCCAATAACAGGAATACTGGAAGTAGATAGAGAAGAGTGATGGAGAAAGTTATTTCACATAATTGTGCAAATCTATATAATGTACACTGTTCTGTTTCTGTTGACTTCATTTTACATTACTTTGTATAAATATTCCCAGGCTTTTCTGAAACCTTCCTTTTCATCATTTTTTATTGTGCAGTTGTATTTCATCACAAATCATACACCACAACTTATTTGACCATTTCCTAGTTGGTGGGATTACTTCAATTTCCAATTCTTTGCCACCACAAAAACAGCTACTATAAATATTGTTGTACATATAGGTACTTTCCTCTTTTCTTTGATCTCTTTGGGATACAGACTCAGTAGTGGTATTATTGGGACAAATGATATTACACATGACACCTTCACAAAAATTGACCAGGTATTTGGGCATAAAACCTTGCAAATTATTTCAGGAAAGCAAAAATATCAAATGTATCTTTTGCTGACCATATGCATTAAAATTACATGTAATAAATACTCCCTGAAGAAATAATTAAAAATTAACTAGAGTCTTAATAAATTAATCCAAAAGAAGGAGGAGGTAAAAAAATCATAGAAACAATCAATGATTTCATTAAAAATAATGACAATATACTAATATTTTTGAGATGTAGCCAAAGCAATACTAATGGGAAAATTAATATCTTTAAATACTTTCATCAATAAAAGTGGAAAAGAACAGATCAATAAATTTGGAATGCAACTTAAAAAAACTCTAAAATACCAACATATTAACTTCATCTTTCCCAAATAAATGCTAAGGTAGAAATCCTAAAAATCAAAGAAGAATTTAACAAAATTGAAAGCAATCCCCACCCCATTTTATTAATATGTAAAACTAGGAGTTGTTTTTTTTTTAAAACCCGCAAATTAGATAAACCATTAACTAAGCATATAGAAAAAAGAAGAAAGCATTGTCATTATTAAGAATGAAGGCATAAATTAAATGAAGAAATAAAATTAATCAATAGAAACTATTTCACTCAATTATTTCTAGAAAAGTCCCTCAACTTTCAAAACAAAATGAATATTTACAAAAATATAAATTCTCAGATTAACGGATCAGAAAAGAAAGGACTTCAATAACCTAATCTTCCAAAATCTTTCAAACAATCTTACAAAAAGAAATTGAGCAAGCCATAAGTGAATAAGTGAAAGGGGGTAAAAAGCCCTCGATCAGTTGAATCTTTGAATTCTATCAAACATTTAAAGAATAGTTAATTCCAATACTGCATTAATTGTTTTAAAAAGTAGGAATGTAAGAGATCCTACCAAATTATTTTTACAAGTATGTCCTTGATTATGGAAATTAGGGAGAATCAATTCAGAGAAAGAAAACTATAGACAAATATTCCTTATTAATATTGATCAAAATTTAAATAAAATATTAGAAAGAGACTATAGCAACATATCATGAAAATTGGACAGTATGACCAGATTGGATTTATGGCAGGAATGTGGGACTAGTTCAATATTAAGAAAATTATAAACATAATTTCCCATATTAGTAACAAAAATAACAGAAGTCATGATTATATCAATAGAATCAGAAAAACCATTTGAGAAAACATAACACTCATTCCTATTTTAAAAAAGAAACAGTAGAAGACAAAGGCATGAATATATTTTTCATTAATATATGTGATATTTATCTAAAATCAAGTCATTTTATCTGTGACTAGATCACAGACAATTGCTTTTCTCCTGATTACGGAACACAGAAGTCCAATTTTTATTACATAAAATTAAAAGGGCTTTCCTCAACAAAAGCAATGCAGTTAACATTATAAATAAAGCAGAAAACTAGCAAAAAATCTTTGAAGCAAGTTTCTCTGATAAGGGCTTCATTTCTTAGATATATAGAGAACTAATCATACTTATAAGAATAAGAACCAGGAGCAGCTAGGTGGCACAGTAGATTGAAAGCTAGGACCTGAGATGGAAAGCCCTGGGTTCAAATACAGTCTCAGATAATTCCTACCTCTGTAACTCTTGGCAAGTCATTTAACTTCCATTGCCTAGCCCTTCCCACTCTTCTGCCTTGGAACCAATACACAGTATTAATTCTTAGATGGAAGGTAAGGACTTTAAAAAAATAATAAAGGTCACACCCTAATTCATTAATGGTCAAAGAAACATTTAGGCAATGTTTAGAGGATGAAATCTAATCTATCAATAGCCATATGAAAAAATGCTCTAAACTAGTAATAGTGAAATGAAAATGAAAATAATTGTGAGGTTGTATCTCACACCCATCCTATTGGCAAAATAAACAAAAAAGAGAAAAACAAATACTTAATGGGTTATAGGAAAACAAGTATATTAATGCACTATTGGTAGAGCTGTAAATTATATTAAATGTTTATGGGCTGCTCTATGTTCATTATGTGTTTTTTGAATTGTTTGTGGACTCTTGTGAATCCTTTGCTTAGTCTACTTCCTTCTAACCTTCATAACATCTCTCACATTCAACTTTATCACTCCACATGAACAGCTACCGCCTTTGTTTAATGCCTAATTACCTCTTGCCTAGATTATTGCAACATTCACTCAATTGATCTCGTTGCCTTAAGTCTCAGGGCTCCAATTCACTCTACATGCTGTTGCAAAAGTATTTTTCTTTAACTAAATACCCAATCACATACTTAAATCCAATCACTTTCTATTGTCCCCAGGACAAAATATAAATCTTGTTTTCTAGTTTTAATGGTCTACACAATTTATCTTTCCAATTTTATTGGATATTACTCCAAACTAGTCTTTTCTCTGTTCCTTACCTGTGATATTTCATCTATGCTTGTATCTTTGCAATGGTCATCCCAAATGTCTCTATAACATCACGCGCACACGTGCACACACACACACACACACACACACATCAACTGTGTATAAATAGACATGTCTCAAGGATGGCATGGCTACTTTTCAGAGAATAAGTCAGAGTGGGTCAGCATGATCAGCCTTTAGCTGGAAGAAGGAGTAGACAGATTCTAGGACTGTAGAAGCTAGATGACCTCTCCAAGACGAGTACAGGGCTAGATTTATATCTGTAAATCTATCTTAAATTTCTCAAGTCTAGGGGTACAAACCTGTGTTCAGAACGAAAATTGTACCCCTAATTCTTCCCAAAAAAGAGTACCTTTCCTATTCCATTATCTTATGTTCATTAGCTTATTCCCTTTTCACCAAATTCTGATAACCAAAAAAATTCATCATAAAGAGTTAGTAAAGCCACTTAACTAAGCAAATAGAAGTTAGAGAACTTATACAGATTAGAATATATTCTCTCTATATACATATGCAATATACATATGTATACACACAAAAAATATATACATACATACATACATACATACAAAGAGTGAAGGAATTCTTTGACTAGGAATAAAATAAGATTTCAGTTCAAACCAGGACAGAGAACTATCGTTTCTGCAGCACTGGGACTTCAGTTGATCATTCAATATTTTACAACTTACGTATTTCTCTCTCCTTCTCAACTACTGTCAAAGTTATAGAGTTAAGGTCAATATTCTTTATATAAGCCATGCAGCCTAGGGCTATTTCTGTTTTTCCCCCACTTTGCCTGGTTGGGAGGGGGGTTTACACCTCTCCTTACCTCTGTCTTATTGGATCTGTCTTTTCATTTTAAGATTCACCTTGAGCACCATCTTCCACATGAAGCCTTTACTGATTCCCCAACTTGAAACTTATGTTTGACTGTTTTGTATATATTTTCACTTACTCACTTTATACTTACACCATATATGTAAATATGTACTTGTCTTCTTCATTAGAATATAAATTCCTCAAGAGTAGGCATTATTTCATTCTTCATTCTTTTATCCCTTGCACCTGGCAAGGGATATCCAATATCCAATATCCAATGCCTGGCAAATATTAAGCATATAATAAATATTAGTTGATTTTCTTTTTGGGTAGGAGGAGGTCATTTTTGCATGTGATATGCAATACCAGAATTATTTTTATTTCCATATTTTATTTTTAGTAGTTTGGAACATTTTTTCACATGATTTTTGATAACTTTAATTTCTTCCACTGAAAACTTTCTATTCAATATCCTTTTATACTGTAGAGAGCAGACCTTTATATAAAAAAAAGTTGCTGCCCATGTTTTCCTTTTTCCATTGAAAAGACAACACTAGAGGGAGTGTTTTACCTTTTTTTAGATGATGAGAACTTGAACAATTTGTCTCAAATATATGATAAAACTAGCTGGACTCTATTTTTCCTACTCATCTGTACACCTTCATGAGTGTATAGTGGGAAAAACTGGACAAAAGGGTATGGTAAACCCATGTACCCCACAATACATAAAGTATGAAACAGAGATTCTTCTTCAAAACTGATGTACATGAATGCTTTTTTGCAGTTTTCTCATACTGCCCTCTATCCCCAAGAGAAATGGAGCTAAATGAGACAAATTCTACCTTTTTTTTGGTAAAAAAGCATCATCTTTCCTAATGCACCAATTGGTATAGCACCATTTGGACCATACTTTTAGATATCATCAATCACCTGTATGCTATGATTTGAGAAACCCTGGGATGGATTTTATACCTTCTCATCTCAAAAAATATACTTGAAATTACATTATTAGAGCTTTATCTCTTTGGGTTAGTTCACTATCTCTTAATATGTAAAATGGTATGAGGCTATACATTAAGCTACTAACACCTTTGTGTTAAAGTTCCCTTTCATAGTCCCCTCCCTACAGAATTTACAAGGTCAGTAGATTAGACGGATTTGAGCAGGAGGGAAGTTTAGAGAAAGAATAATTAAGAGTAATAGCCAGTTAGGAACAAGTTGAGGACCATGTAGGTTAACTGCTCTGACTGGCACAAGGAGCCCAGTTGGGCAGGGGTAGCTGCTTTGTCCTTAGTTAGGAGGATCAGAGTGTCCTGTGCCCGGCACAAGATTTCACCACCACCCCAATGTTCATATTAGCATTGGATCAACTCCCTGCTTCCCAGACCCATAGCCACACTTGCAGGATCAGGGCAGATAAAGTTCTTATCTTTCTTTTCACATGTTAACCATGTAGCTCACAGCTGATCATCCCCCTAGGAAGACTTATCATGAAATCTTTTCCTTGGAGCTTCTTCCCATTGTGGGATAATGCTTGCTGATGTCCAGACCTATCTCATAACAAGCAGAGCCATTAGTCAAACAGGTAAAGCAGTGTTATTCAGGTTCTAGTGCTCACTGGGCTTACAGGGGAGTCATGGTTTCAGGGCCTGTATCAACCCATGAGTTCAAGCAGTTGTTTTTCTTCTGTGTTTCCACTCCTGTCGTTCTTCCTCTGAGTGTGGATAGCGTTCTTTTCCATAGGTTCCTCAGAATTGTCCTGTCATTGTATTACTGCTAGTAATACTATGTACTATATAGTACTGCACTGCTAGTGCAGAAGTCTATTACATTCTATTTTACCACAGTGTATCAGTCTCTGTGTACAATGTTCTGTTATTTTTTGTTGTTATTCCTGTTGACTCCCTAGGAGCATAGGGCCGCAACCATCTCACACCAATGGACTCTGTTCTGGGCAACTTCCCCCAGCTGGGCCCACGTCATTCCGAAGGTCTTTGTTTCATTTTCAGCAGATCTTCGCCAGGTCTGTTTTGGCCTTCCAACTTTCCTCCTCCCTGGAGGGTTCCAGCTCAATGCTTGTCTGGCAACGTTGTCTTCCGGTTTTCGTAGGGTATGTCCTATCCATCTCCACTTACGTTTCTTTATGTCTTGCCTGATGGGATACTGAATTGTTCTTTCCCAGAGTCTGGCATTGGAGATCTTTTCAGGCCATTTGATGTTCAAGATGTGGCGTAGGTATCTGTTAACAAAGACTTGGAGTTTGTTGGTGTTGATGTTTGTCACTCTCCAGCTTTCTGATCCATATAGGAGGATGGCCAACAATGTTCTATTTAAGTATTTTATTTAAGATTTTTGCATCTATGTTCATTAGGGAAATTGGTCTATAGTTTTCTTTCTCTGTTTTTGTTCTGCCTGGCTTTGGAATCAGTACTATATTAGTGTCATAAAAGGAATTTGGTAGAACTCCTTCTTTGCTTATTATGTCAAATAATTTGTATAGTATTGGGATTAGTTGTTCTTTGAGTGTTTGATAGAATTCACTTGTGAATCCATGAGGCCCTGGCAATTTTTTCTTAGGGAGTTCTTTGATGGCTTGTTCAATTTCTTTTTCTGATATTGGATTATTTAAGTATTCTATTTCTTCTGCTGTTAATCTAGGCAATTTGTATTTTTGTAAATATTCATCCATATCACCTAGATTACTATATTTATTGTCATGTAATTGGGAAAATAGATTTTAATGATTGCCTTGATTTCCTTTTCATTAGTGGTGAGGTTTCCCTTTTCATCTTTGATACTATTAATTTGGTTTTCTTCTTTCCTTTTTTTTTAAATTAGATTGACCAGTACTTTGTCTATTTTATCTGGTTTTTTTTCAAAGTACCAGCTTCTAGTCTTATTTATTAATTCAGTGGTTCTTTTACTTTTGATTTTATTAATTTCTCCTTTGATTTTTAGTATTTCTAATTTAGTTTTCATCTGGGGATTTTTAATTTGTTCAGTTTCTAGTTTTTTAATTTGCATGCCCAATTTATTGGCCTCTGCCCTCCTTAATTTGCTAATATATGCATTCAGGGATATAAATTTCCCTCTTAGTACTGCTTTGGCTGCATCCCATAGGTTTTGGTAAGATGTCTCATTGTTGTCATTCTCTTCAATGAAATTACTGTTTCTATGATTTGTTCTTTAACTAACTTATTTTGGAGAACCATATTATTTAATTTCCAATTAGTTTTTGGTTTGCCTTTCTATGTATCCTTGCTAATAATTATTTTTATTGCATTATGATCTGATAAGGTTGTATTTATTATTTCTGCTTTTTGCATTTTTTTGCCATATTTCTATGTCCTAGTACACGGTCAATCTTTGTGAATATTACATGTACTGCTGAAAAGAAGGTATATTCCTCTTTGTCCCTATATATTTTTCTCCATATATCTATTAACTCTAATTTTTTCTAGGATTTCATTCACCTCTCTTATCTCTTTCTTATTTATTTTTTGGTTTGATTTATCTAGATCTCATAGGGGAAGGTTCAGGTCTCCTACTAGTATAGTTTTAGTATCTATTTCCCCCCTGAGCTCTGCCAGTTTCTCCTTTAGAAATTTAGATGCTATACCATTTGGTGCATACATATTAAGCACTGCTATTTATTTCTTCATTGTTTATACTACCTTTTATCAGGACGTAGTTACCTTCCCTAACTCTTTTAACCAGATCTATTTTTACTTTAGCTTTGTCAGAAATCATGTTTGCAACTCCTGCCTTCTTTTTCTCAATTGAAGACCAATAGATTTTGCTCCAGCCTTTTATTTTTACTCTCTGTATGTGTACCTGTCTCATGTGTGCTTCTTGTAGACAACATATGGTAGGATTTTGGTTTCGAATCCACTACACTATTTGTTTCCATTTTATGGGCAAGTTCATCCCATTCACAATCAGAGTTATAATTATCAATTGTGTATTCCCAGACATTTTGATTCCCTCTCCTTGTCCTGCCCTTTCTTCTTTCACTATTTCCTTCTATACCAGTGTTTTGTTTTTAATCAGTTCCCCTAATCTCCTTCCTTCTTGTACTTCCCTTTCTCCCCCTCCATTCTTATTCCCCTCTTATTGTTCTTTAAAGCTATGCTGCCCCCTCTACTGCCCTAATATTACTTCCCTCCCCACCAGTCTGTTTGTTACCCTTCTACTTTTCTATAGGGCATGAATCAATTCTCTGCCCCAATGGATCTGATTGTTCTTCCCTCTTTAAGTTAATTTCAATGCACTTAAGGATTAAGTATTTCTTTTCTCCAACCTCTTTACCCTTCCATTGTATTGGTCTTCTCCCCTGTTTACCCTATGCACTTCTTTATGAAATATAAATTTACTCCATTTTGTCTGTTTTCCCATTTCTCTTAACATTATCTCCTTTTTTACCTCTAGTTTTATATATATCTTGACATTTCATCCTATACAGTTTGCCCCTGTTCCCTCTAAGTATACTTCTTCTAACTATCCTATTGATAATAACAATTTTTAAGAGTTACCTATATTTTCTTTTCTTATAGGGATATAAGCCAATTGAACTTATTGGGTCTCTTAAAGAAAAGGTTTTTTTGTTTTTTGTTTTTCCCCACTCTCTTAATTACTTTATGGTGATTCTCTTGAGTTTAGTGTTTGAGCAGCAATCTCTCTGTTTAATTCCGGTTTTTTCTTTATGAATGCTTGGAAGTCTTCGATTTTGTTGAATGACCATACTTTCCCCTGCAAGAATATAGTCAGTTTTGCTGGATAGTTAATTCTTGGTTGTAGATTAGCTCTCTTGCTTTCTGGAATATTATCTTCCATGCCTTCCAGTCCTTCAATGTAGATGCAGCTAGATCCTGTGTTATCCTAACTGTGGTTCCCTGGTATCTGAATGACTTCTTAGCAGCTTGTAATATTTTTTTCCTTGGTCTGGTAGTTTTTGAATTTGGCTATAATATTCTTGGAAGTTGTCAGTTGTGGATTAAATGTAGGAGGTGATCTGTGCATTCTATCAATTTCCACTTTCCCCCCTTGTTCGAGAATGTCAGGACAGTTTTCTTGTATAATTTCCTGTAGGATGATGTCCAAACTTTTTCTTTTGTCATGATGTTCCAGCAGACCTAATTCTTAAACTGTCTCTTTGAGATCTGTTTTCCAGATCTGCGATTGTGTCTGTTTTATATTTTCCCCATATTTTTCATTTTTTCATTTTGTTTTTATATATTCTTGTTGCCTTGTGAAGTCATTTGCTTCTAGTTGTTGAATTCTAATTTTTTTTTAAACCCTTGTACTTCGGTGTATTGTCTCATAGGTGGAAGATTGGTAAGGGTGGGCAATGGGGGTCAAGTGACTTGCCCAGGGTCACACAGCTGGGAAGTGGCTGAGGCCGGGTTTGAACCTAGGACCTCCTGTCTCTAGGCCTGACTCTCACTCCACTGAGCTACCCAGCTGCCCTTGAATTCTAATTTTTGAAGACTGAATTTCATCCCTGGCTTTTTGCTCATCCTTCTCTTTCTGGTCTACTTTTCTTTGTAGATCATCTTTCACCTTCTTTACTTCATTTTTCAGCTGGTCAATTTGGGCTTTTAAGACATTGTTTTCTTGTTTTAGATCATGTATTTCCTCTTCCCAATTATCTTCAGGCTCTGTTGATTATTTTCTGAGTTCTTGAGTTATTTGAATTTTGAGTTCATGAGTTAAGTGAATTTTGAGTTCTTGAGTTAATTGAATTTTAAGTTCTTCCAAAGCCTGTGTCCATTTCACTGAAGTTTCTATGTTTTTTCTTTGTATTCCTTTATCTTCTTCTGATCCATTTGCTTTTTATTCAATTTCTGGGTAGAAGCTGTCGATAATGGCTTCTTTTTTCTTTTTCTGTTGTTTACTCATATTTTTTCCTTCTTTCTCCCCTGTAATTGGCTGTAATCTTGATCCTTTGATCATTTTTTTTATCTGTGGGTTTTGGCTATTCAATCCTGGAAGGGCTTCTTCTCTGTTTTGATCATTAACTAGGTTAGTGGGACCTGAGGCCAGATTTTCCCCAGCTGGTGGTAAAAGCTAAAGAAGTGAATTTGGCTATTTTCCCTGTGGTCTGTGGGGGAGGGATGTTGGAGCTTCCCTGCCTTCTGAAGACTTCTTGTCTGCTGTACTGATGGGATTAAGCAAGGTGAGGTTGATCTGCACAGCTCCAAGTGACCTGAGGTCAGATTTTTCCCAGCTGGTGGTAAAAGCTAAAGAAGTGAATTTACTATTTTCCCTGTAGTCTGTGGGGGAGGGGGTGTTGGAGCTTCCCTGCCCTCTGAAGACTTCTTGTCAGCTGTATTGATAGGATTAAGACTGTGTGTGGTTGATCTGTATAGCTTGGAGTGCCCTGAGGTCAAAATTTCCAGAGAAAAGTGGGGAGGAACCCAGCAGTCTCCTTGCTGTCTATGATCAGAGCCTTGAGTTTGGCACAGCTGTGCCAGCAAGGCACTCCCTCGGACTAGTGCCTAGCCCACCCAGAGATTCCAGGATCTGATGGAGACTCAGCACATTAGGTCGAGGAGGGGATTTGGGATCTTCCTCCTTTCTTTCCCCTCCCTCTAGAGAGTTCCAAGAATTCAGGCTTTTTTTTTCTCTTTTTTCTGAGTAAGTTGGGTTCAGCTGGAGAATCCCCCAGCTCTGTTGTGTTGTCAGATTTGGTTTTTTGTTCCCTCAGAGGCCTTTGTCCTTGTTTGGTGGTGAAGGGCTTTATGGAGATCTGGAGCCTTGCTGCTTCTATGCCACCATCTTCCCAGAATTCAAATCCTTTCTTCTATCTTTCTTATTTGCTTTTGAACTCCTTTTTTAGTTCCTCCAGAGCTTGTAACCAATTTCCATTTTTTTTGAAAGTCTGGTTGTGTTTGCTTGTTTCTCACTCTCTGCTTTTGTTTCTGTATTTTGCTCTTTTTCTCCATAGAAAATTTCCATGGACAAGAGCTTTTTTTCCGGTTGCTTATTCCTTTTGCCACTAGAGAATTGGAATTTCTGCATGATGGTGGGCATCACTTTCTTAGCTTCTGTCTCACAGGGATTTGCCTTGGTACTATCTTCCCTTCCCTGTCAGAAGCCTGAGTGAGGACAGATAGGTCTGTGATGCTCTTTGTGTAGTGCACACTTTAAAGTGTTTTGCCATGAGGCTATCTTCCCCAGCTGCTGCCCCTTGGATTTTTAGCTATACTGTGTGTTTTGCCCTGAGGCATAACAGAAGAAGAAACAGCATGACAGATGAAAGCCATTGGCCAAGGAAAGAGACATAGAGCCAACAAAGTTTTTTAAGGAAGGATGGGAATCCCAGTAGCTCTTTTGGCTTCCTTACCTGTCAGGTGACTGGTGTTTTCTTTCTGTACTGCTGCTTATCTGATCTCTGGCAAGCCATGAGGGTTTGGCCTTAGTCAGCCAAATGGAGAATCAGATCTAGGAAGGTTTTTGCTCTCTAACTTCTCTCTCTCCCTTTATCTTTTCTCTCTTTACTAATAAATGCTTATAAATCTGGTGATAAGCCTTGAGATCAATTTTTATTGGTAACAATATATTCCATGCTAAAGACACCCTAATTGTAAAAGCAATGAAGGATCAATATGCAAGAAAATAACAAAAATCTAGAAAAAAATCAGACTTCATTAATTCTTAAATGGGTGACAAAGAGAGTATCACTAACTAATGATCTAAATAACTATCTCTGATTTATATGAAATTTTTATGAATATCATATCTACACAAACTGAGGAAATCCTTGAAGAGGCTCTTAATTGAGTACAAGTAGGTTCCCACACTTGATTTTCAACAATTAATCACATTTTTAACAACTCACAATTAACCTAAAGATTTAGAGAATATAAGATACCTTTATGTTATTGTTTGTGAATTCTGAAAAAGCCTTTGATTTGGTAAGGGGAAAAACTCCATCCCTTAGGAACATTTATAAAAAAATTATAAGATTTTAAGATCAAGGTTCTTTGGAAGATGTGGTAACAGAAGTAACTTTGATTAATGACCCTCTGATAATAAATACTAAGCAAGGCGTATGATGGGAGATAGTAAACTAAAAATATTTGTCATTGTGATAGAAAAGCTCCAGTACAAAGTACAGGTTGAATACATCCTTCTGGATGGTGAGGTCCTTCAGAAGCTTTCATTTGTGGAAACACTGTATTGATTGCATCAAACCCTAACACATGGTAGTCTCCTAAAAGAAATCTGGGACATCTCAGAGGTGTTTGGCTGTCCATCCATGCAGGAAAGACTATATAGATAAAGACTGCCTGTTGCTCAGATTTTGCCATGCATTTGAATGCATGCCTCAAAAACTTGTCCAATGGTGACTATTTCTGTGACAGATACAGCAGACGAATAAGGATCTGGATCCATAGTAGAAAAGGAAAAGAACGGGCTGGATTGCTTTGGGAAAATTACAGTTATTTTGCTGTCCCCAAGCTTCTCATGAAAGCAAATTTAAAAAAGGGGGGGATTAATATTGTACTTGTGTTATTAAATATCAGTAAGACGGGGAACACCAGTGCCTTTGTGAGACAATAAAATTTAAATGATCATCTAATTAAATCAGATCTTAAAATCTTGTTTTAAAAACATTCCCTCCTTGGGAATGCATGATGGAGAGGCTCTTCTAGCTCTTTTTCTTCTCCCCCATTTCAGTCAAAGTATCTATCCTCTGATTTATCTGATCAGTTATAGATACTTTTAATTGAATGCCGAGTCAGAACATTCTGCCCTCCAATTTACTTTTTCCTGACAGCTTCAAAGTATAAATATAATTCTCTGAGCTCCAAAGGGGTTCAGAGGTGAGGGGTGTTCTTCCTTTAACCACTCTACAAGCTGGGGCTGGGGTAGGGCCACATCTTTGTATTTTCTTTCCTTTGCTATTGGTCCTTTTGAGATTTTGAAAATGAAACTATCATTTCCCCTCTCTCAAGAACTTAGCAGTGGTGTATTGACTTCTAGAGCAGATTTGGTAGAAACATTGTTGAAGGAAGTCTGATCAAGACAGAAAGAGTCACCACCAGAGTGAAGATAAAATGTAAAATGGCTAATAAGCACATTCACAATGGAGCTGTTTGCTTCATTTGAGATCATTTATTAGCCTTCCAACTGACCGTAATCACTTAATGATTCCTAATTATTGAGATTTTGTGTGTGTGTGTGTGTGTGTGTGTGTGTGTGTGTGTGTGTGTGTATCAGACTACCTATTCCACACCTGATTGATGATGGTACTCTGGATACCTTTTTACTTTCCCCCCACTCTTTCTAGAAAGGACTCCTAAGATTAGAGACAAAAATAGAATTGTTCCTCAGGAATCTGAAGTGGCGATAGAATTGGAGCACTGGCTAGCCTAGTTCCCTTAGTAAAGAGACAGACAACTTCAAAGTAATGAGCCTAGCCAGTGCTGGTGAACCTTTTAGAGGCCACGTGCCCTGCCTCCAGACTGCCTGCCCAACTCCCGAGACTGAGTGCTCCATCACTGTTTAGGGCAGGAGGCCAGACTCCCAGCCAGCTTGTGCCAGGGGGAAGCCATCTCCTACCCCCATGGGGACCTGCCCCTGCATCCAGCCATGCTGGGGGCTGAGGGGGCTGCTGCCAGGCTAATACTATTAGGATCAGGAAGGTGGAGGAAGGCTAGGGGGGAGGCAGCTTCTTATTATAATGAGGGATGCATGTCTTTGTTGAGTCCAATTCAAATGCAGCCCCATGTAGCCTCTGCTAGGCTCCATGTTGCAGAGATGCAATCTCAGGGCCTTTTAGGCTGCTTATATTTGCATGACAATGGTATACCCATGATGCCACCACTGTGCTGGGAGTGGGGCTGCCTATTGGGCTGTGACTCACATGGTGGGGATGGGAGCAGGGGGTAGAGGGAGGGAGCACAGTTAACCTTTGGGGGTGGGGTCTGGCAGCTGGTAGGGAAGGAAGTAACAAAGTGGAGATCTTAAGGGGTGGGGTTGGGCCCAGTGGCAGGAAAGGAGACCCCTTCCTGCTACAGCCCTGAGTTCCAGACAGGAAAAGGAGAAAGGCAGGGAAGGGGCCTGAGCACTCCTCTCAGGGAAGAGAGTAAGCACAGAGGGGCAAGGAAGCATGGTGGAGAGGGGAAAGGGAGAAGCTCCTCTATAGTCCCTCTGACTTTCTAGTAACTAACTCTGCCAGGAATGGCACGTGCACCCCCTGAAACGTCTCTGCATCCTGTCTTTGGCACATGTGTCATAGGTTTGACATCATGCTCCTAAAGGGTATTGTTGTGAGGAATATTAGGTAGTAATTAATTAAGTATTAAGGATATACCTAGCAGGAAGGCTGGAGCATTCCAAGATGGAATGAAGGAGCTGTTGGCACAAACTGTTGTTAGCCCTGGGAGATCTCAGAGTAAAGGACACCCTGCATCCTGATTTCCCTGGGATCCTGAGTGGTGGTGGATTCTAACAAAGAGGACAAGACCTACCAACAAGAGTAGCACCAACAAGAGGAGAAGTTTGGGATCTGGTGGACAGCATCTCAAGCACACTCTTTCTTCTTGGATATCTTGGACCACCTAAGCTTTTGACATCTAGAGATCATCGGTGGATTACTGTGAGAAACCCCAAAGCCACCCTCAGCCCTTAACTGTGCTGATCAAGCCTGGCGGGAACTGTAAAAGTGAAATTTGGAAAATGCCATCTAAAAGTGTATATATTTCTATGGCAGGGGAAATGTATCAAAACTACATTTCCCGTGATCCAACATGGTCCAACTGGTTTCCATTTCTGGGTTTTTGGGCTTGGGAAGGCCTACGTCTTGACCAAGGGAAGGGTTTATAATCTCCTGGGTTAGGAGGGCTCTCTCTCTTGGCCAGTAGGCTCTTGGCTAGCAGACTCGGAGACAGTAATGGAGGCGGCAGTTTTGAATGCTTACAAGCGCGTGGTTTGATAACTTTATCTATAAACATGGCTTTAATTAAAATACTAATTTATATATTTATACCAGCCTTTATCATTTTTAATACTAATAGAACCAAGTTTGATGCAGGCTCTCAGTGATTCCATTACTGCTCCTTTGGGCTCTGCCTGTTAGATCATTAATATTAGAGTAGAGAAGTCCTCCCCTTGCCCTGTGGTTTTGTCATTAGGTTTTAAGTATAGAAATCCCTTTCCCACCTTTTAGTTGAACATAATTAAAACCTTTACCTTGCTTGTTGATTCCATAAACCCCAGCCTAGGGTGAGCTGGGTGACAGTTAAGACCAACTGCCATTCCTGTGTTAATCCAGAGAACTTTGGTCTTCCCATCCTGGTCCAGTCTCTCCTACAACCCAGTGTGTGTACCCACAACTATTTAGATTTATGGTAACATCCCTGGTGCCCTCCATTATCTATTTTCACAGTATATAAGACCTCAAGTTCTTTAGTTCAGTGGAAATTCCCATGATGGAGATTCTCACTTCTAGTGCATTTTCCCAGAAACAATGTTATCTGAGTCCTGTGCTTGACTCAGTGTGGTGGCCATAAGAACTCTGTCTTCCTTGTCTTGATTAAAGACATGTTCTTTTGTAACTGTTTTAGTGGTTCTGTGTTTTTCAAGGTTAATACTTTCCATCTTAGAATCAATACTAAGTATTGGTTCTGTGACAGAAGAGCTACAAGGACTAGGCAACAGCGGTTAAGTGACCTGCCTAGGTTCACACAGCTAGGAAGAGTCTGAGGTCACATTAGAATCCTTGTCCTTCCATTTCTAGGTCTAGTTCTCAATCCACCGAGCCCTCAGTTGTGCCCTGGATCACTTGCTTAATGAGAATAGCTAAGTCTTTCATAGTTGATCATAGCTACAATAATGCTGTTATGTATAATGGTCTCCTGGTTCTGCTCCCTTCACTCTACATCATTTCATATAGGTCTTTCTAGTCTTATCTAAAACTATCCTATTTTGTCATTTCTTTCTTTTTTTTTAATTTTAAACCCATAATTTCTGTGTATTGACTTATAGGTGGAAGAGTGGTAAGGGTAGGCAATGGGGGTCAAGTGACTTGCCCAGGGTCACACAGCTGGGAAGTGTCTGAGGCCAGATTTGAACCTAGGACCTCCTGTCTCTAGGCATGGCTCTCAATCCACTGAGCTACCCAGCTGCCTGTCATTTCTTTTTAAAAATATTATTGTTTATTCCTTTATTGCTTTAAAGTCTAGTTCATTGTTTTTGTTTTTGTTTTTTGTCTTTTGCTCACTTTTTCCACCCCGCCCCACCCACCCCCATGCTTTCTGAATACACCCATAAGCTTGTGTTGTAATCCACACAAATGAGGCCCATAGATGCCCTGTCTACATGCTGCTTATGCTAGACCAAGTCAAATTTCACTGGCACCCAGTTCCCCTAAGTGCAGAGTGGCTTGCTGGATTGAGCTGGATTCTATTCCTCTTGCTGCCAGTTCCCCTGGGAACCATGTGAACTAGACTGCTTTCCCCTCCTTACCCCAGCAAGATGAGTTTTTCCTTTAATGTTGTCTTGAGCCATACATAATTCTGCTTTTCCCTGTATTTTGCTGGTTCTCTTGCTCCAGAATTCATTTTGAAGCTTTTTTGGGGAGAGTGGTTGTTTGGAAGTGGGTTTGGGTGGGCTTGGAGCCCAACATCTTGGGTCCCAGAAGTTCTGTCTATCAGAGAAATTTATTGCAAAAATGTTCCCCACTTATCTGTTTCCTTTCTAATTTTAACTGTATAGATTTTGTGCAAAGGGTTTTGACTTATATAATTGAAATTGTCCACATGGTCTTTTAAGAAAGACTATTACTTTTACTTAAGTTAAGAATTTTTTCCTTAGTCTTAGTTGTGAAACATATCTCTTTCCCTGCTTCTCCTATTTGCTCTTGACATGACCTTTTACTTAGGGTATATATCCATTTCAAGTTAATTGAAATATGAGATTTTGGTATAAACCTAATTTCTGCCAGGCAGTTTTTGAGTTGTAAATTTTTTCAAATGGGAATACTTACTAGTAGTTGGTGATGTTGTATTTCTGAATACTAGTTACTTTTGAGTCTTGACCTGATGTGTTTTGCTTGATCAACTTTTAATTTTTTAGCTAGTAACAAATAGTTTTAAAAATAATTGCTTTTGCATATAGTTCTGTCATCTGATATTATGGGACCCCCTTCATTTCTTTTTTTTTTTTTTAAAACTACTTCCTTTTATTTGAAGTGAAAAGTTGGAAGGTCTTGATATCAAGATGACCCTCTTTAGCACTCAAGTAATCAGAGAGGCCAAGATAGAGTGCAGACAGATGTGGCTTTATTGGAGAGGCAGCAGAGAAGGGGGAGAAGGGGAAGGAGAAGGGAAGGGAATGGAACATTGCCCTCAAACTGAATGCTCAGGACAAAATACCTCCCATCTATATGCAAGAACAAACTTTTTATAATAATATTGATGCAAGATTCCCTCCTTCTCAGTTGTCCAATCCCATACTGGGGGCAGGGTGGAAGGGGCTATGATACTAATAATCTTGAGCTCATGATTTTCAACATTACATACCCCTTATCCCATCCCATCATAAAAACCCATGATTTAATGTGAGAATACAGTAAGTAAAATATACAGGACAAGAGTTACTTTCCTCCAATACTCTTCCATCATCCCTCCTGCTTATCTCGTCCCTTTCCCAGAGTTGGCGTACTTCCCAGATTTGAGATAAACTTTCTACTCAAGGTTTTGAAGAGGTAGCAGTTTTATTCTAAGCCCCTAACTCTTGCTTGGGGTTCTGAAAATTGGGGTTACAAGCCAAATATTACTCTGAGAATTATACATTTAATCTCATCCCACACTGTCCCCTCTCTTTTAATTTCAGGGTTATATAATTTTCATCTGCTTCAATTTCCCTTATGTGTAACAACAACTACTAATAACATCTATTAAGCATAATTAGACACTCTTCATCTTCAGAAATTACCTTTATCATGGATAGACTCGACTCATTCCCTCTGCTCCCAGTTGCTCACAGAACCTCTGGGGATCCTCCTACTAAAATAAATCTTTTGCAAAGCAAATCCCAACAATATTTATGAATTTATAAATAATACAGAAATTCCTAGGTCCAAATCCTAAGTCTAAGATTCAGGTTTCAATTCTTCTCATAACTATTTCTACCTATTTTCTCTAAAATCTTAATTACAGATCATGATCTCACTTATCTAACATATGATAATTCTAACCCTCAACTATTATTCTACTTTGGGAAATGGAAACTTTCTTCTTACAATTTGTTTTCTGTGCTAATCATAGGAATTTGTCACAAAAGGTAAAGGCAGAGAATCGATTATAATTATCCTTGTATCTTAAGGGGACACAGAGTGGCTTAACACTATCTGACCTCATGCACAGGCCAGAGTTATCACTGTATCATGCCATAATTTCACTCAGGGACCACTAGAGTCAGAATCTGGAGTCAGAAAAGACCCATCCGAGTTGAGCCCCAGACTGCCTTTCTAACTCTTACAGCACTTTCAAATGTCCTCTGTGTACCTCGTCATTCAATTATCAGACATACAACAATATTAAATGTGATTCCCATAAACCTTTATTTTAAATGGCAAAAGCCTACTCATTACAGCTCAGAGAAGATTCGCTTTCTCAATGGTCCAGTTTTATTATCCTGAAATTCCATAACTCAAACAAGCTTTTTTGTCTTACTCAGCCTAATGGCTTCTGAAATGTTACTTCAAGTTTAGCTAAAAATATTCTTCTCTTTGACTTCTCTATACAGTAAATGTTAATTCTGTATCTTCTTCATACTTTGCATACTGTGGTCTTCAAAAGGCTTTTTTTTATTCTTATCATAAATAGTTTATCCCTACCTATTACAATCCACTCACTTCTCTTTGAGAGCACTCAGAGCCATAATGCTTGTCTCCCTTCTTGGTAAGAAGGGAGATGAAATAGTTAATTGCTTAAATTGGCTTAATCTCTAAACACTCACTCTTTTCCCCTTCAAAGCCTCTGCTTAAAGCAGAATCTCATTCATTATTCTCTTTCCTCTACTTCACAATCCTACATACTTGTACATATGACATGTCTTCTGGCTCTTATAAAGAGGCCCCATATTCTGATTAAAGTCTCCTACAACTTAGGACTTTCATCTTCCAATTCTACAGTCCTCTTTACCCCACTGCGATTTGCTTTTTCCATCACTATTCATATAAATTTAACCTTCACTGATGAAGGAATCAGACATAATGAATCCTGAGAATTATGAATATATGGTCAAAACCGATTCTAATGAATAAGGGTTCAGGGTCAGTGATAGCAAGATATGGTTGCAAAGGCAATTTTCTTGTTTCTATATATTTAATAATTCACAAGATTGATTTATACTGAATCCTTCAATCAGAAAATTTACTTGGGGATGAAATTATATGACAAAAGAATTGAACTTCTTTTGACCTTTGATGGATGTCATGTACTTTTCACTTTCTTGTAGTGAAAATGAAGATGGGCAGTCTGTAAAATTTCTAAAGCACACAAACATTTCACACCCTTCTCTGAGTTAGCAGAATAGAAATCTTGTCATTGAGAGATAAGACTCAGGAAGATTCCTGAACAGGTTCAAAGTTAGATCATCCAGGAAACAAGTTTCATATAGGTAGCTGAGTTTTCAATCAACAACTTTAGGAATCAACTTCCTTTCCCACAAAACTTGTAAATCCTTGTAAATCCTTGTAAATTCTTGTAACTCCAATATGAAAACATTTGTCATCTCTTTTGTTTTGAGAATTGACTGAGCTCTCATTGGTCTATTTATATTTAAATATACTCCTTGAGTAGCTGCTGGAGGAAGAAGTTTGGCTTAAGCTGCTTTCCAAACACTCTGTGTCTTGTCTCATTACTCTATGCATCTTTAATCTTTTACTTTGCCCCTCATTTTCCATTCCCTGGCTTCCCTCCACAGATCACAAGGACCCACTCATGTAAATGTCTATTGCTGGCCAGTAACAACCAGGTTTTCAGTCACCTGCTATTAGTGGCTCAGAAGAGCCCAGATTATCATTCTTATTATCAATTGCGTCATTTACATACATATCATATATGACATTTTTGTAGTTATCCAATTCACTTCACACATTAATTTTGTTCACAGTACAAATTAATAATTAAACAGAGTCACATTCTAACAAATTGTATTCAAACACATGTTTACACCTAAGCAATAAAATTATTTTTGTCTAGTATACATATTTTAGCAACAATCCATATATCATGATTAGTCATAAATCCTTTAGCAATATTCCAAACTCTTTTTACATGTTCCATTCCAAATTTACAAATTTAAAACTTCTTCTTCAATGGTCATTGTATTTTTACTTGTTTGCTTCAGCAGCACATATACTAAAATAATATTTTCACATTCTTATTTGTAAACCCCAAAATTTAGATCATATAGAATCTTCTTAATATTATATCACATTCTCTTCTAAAATACTGCATATATTTTATATTTTATATATATTATATATATACATTTTATATTTTAGCAAGGTACTTAGAGAATTCACATTCTTAGAAATTCAATCGGCTGGGAATCTGTGAATCTTTTTGATGAAAACTTAACCTTCAGAAGGTGAGAAGTTGATCCTATAGACACTGCCCCCTGGGCAGTGCTAAGCAATTTGGAAACTGTGACTGGCCCCTGTGAAGAGGGGAAGGGCAAGAAGTCACCATAAAAGCAAGCCCGGAACTCCCTCAGAGCAGATTGTCTTTGAGAAGATAGTCTGAAGAGATTGTCTTCTGGAGATAGTCTTAGATAGTCTTCAAAGGAGCTTTGCTGGAGACTACGGCATGGATCGTGGGCTCAGAGGTCAGCTTCTACCTGGACTCTGACTATTGGATTACTTCATTGGCAAGTAAAAGGCTGACCCCTTTCCTAGCTTTCATCTTGGAGGAGGCCATGTGGTTACTCACTACCAGCCTTCCTGGTTGAGAGCTAATTAATCTCTGCCTAGATTAAGCAGACCCAGTGCAAAAAATTTAGGTTGATAGGATAGATAACTTCTCTATCCTCATCACATTTCTCTTCCTTATTGTTTCCTCACTATTTATAAATATTTGTAAATAAATTTCTGACTCAAGATATAATAAATACTGGTGATCACATAATTTCACATAATCATCATCCAACCATTAATTTTAACCTTTAAAGAGACAAGGTAAAACTTCTATAATCACAAAAGAAATCTCTCCCCCCAAAACCTCTCCCCAGTGCATACACATGACACACAGACTTACAACTTACAAATGACATATAACACATAAATCTTTTGCACAGGCACATATAATAGTCTACCTTTTTTCATTTTCTTTGCCCTTCCAAGAAAGAGAAGGGAGGGGTCTTTGTCAATCAGCTTCTAGAGCTCTTGCATTAAATAACCCCCTGTAAAATAACTCATCAAAGTCAATGTCTTCATTATCTCATATTTAGGCACAAAGTGCTCAAGTAAAATTCTGGTCACTGTCTGAGCAGTGGCTTGGCTGACTCCTGCTAGCTGTTCTGGTCTCAATAAGTGTAGCAATGTGTAAATAGAATTAGCTCAAGCCCATTCATAGTTAAAACTCTAGCCATCAAAGATAATGTCATCCCCACCTCCCTTAGTAGGGAGGGGAGATGAGTTACCCACATTTGACAATAAGTAACAAATCAAGAAGAAGGGACTGCCCTTTGGGGCAGTCCAAATCAGTATAGAAGCTGACATTTGTCCACTTGAATTAGAGGTAGACCCATCGTCACAGGAAGTGACGAGAGACACTATCTCTTTAAGTATATTGGTTACTTCCTGTTGGGGCAGTTCCGTTTGAACTTGGTGCTGAAGGATCTCGGCTGAGACCTCAGGCAGCTTCCACTCTGGATTGTCACGTGGGTAAGTTAGGCTGACTTCCTTGGCCTACCTTGGTGTTTTCCAAACTCTCTACCTTAAGTAGGCCTCTTGCCTCTCTGATTGCTAAGGCCTTGTGGCTTGTAATCTAGTTTAATTAGCCTTTTAATCCTCTCTCTCCATCCGGGCCTCTGCAGGCCCAGACTAGCCTCTCCCTCTCTCTATTTCCCTTGCCTTCTACCCTTCCTAATTGTAAATAAACTACCTTAAACCCGATCCTGACTTGGGTCTATTTTAATTATGGAATCAATCTGAATTATTGATTCCTGGCGGCCACACCTTAAATATATATCTATATAATACCTAAAAATTCCCTCTTACAGCAATACAGGTATACTTTAATCTTGATATTATTTTAAGAGTGCTCAAAAAATGACTCTTGTATTGCTTATGATTGATTTCTGTAACCTTGAGTTGAATTAAACCTCAACCTTGCCAAATTCCTAGCGCTTCCCTAAGGCTACACTCTGGAAGACTGGTCAGTTATCTCAGTCCCCTTGCCTTACCTTCAATCAATCAGCATTTGTATCAAGACCTTAGGCCTCATGGATTCCTGATCTAGATGTTTGCTCTACCTGTTATTTCAGGTTCCAACAGTTTGTATCTCCTGATGATTACATATGTATCAGACCACTTGGCTCTCCCCTTCCCCCCATACAGTTGTAACCCCAATAAAAGTAGCTATATGACAGTTGAGAATATAGTTCTGACCATGAGAGCTCTGAACTATCAAAGCTCTTGACCACCAGAGCTTACTCACTGTCTGTCTATCTTATCCCAAAACTTTCTATGTCTGTGTGTCTTTATTCTGGCCTTACGTTCTCTTTCCACTAGTTTTTAACCCGATACCCATTTTCACTCAGTCCTTGGTTCCCCTTTCTAAGTGTCTAACCCACTAGGAATCTTCGTGGAGCTGCTGGACGGCTTCAATAAGTTAATTCATTAGCACTTGATTCAATTGCTCTACATAAGCTAATTCTTCCCTTCAGCATCTTCAAAGCCTGGTTCAGTGCATATAATTCACAGGTTTGAGCTGGACAGACCTCTGGAGGGAGGCAACTATTCACTAGAGCCTCTTTGTTCTCACCAATTACAGTATATCCATAGAGGGAGAAAGTTAGCAAAAACTTTTTTTGATCTGATTCTCCATTTGGCTGACTAAGGCCAAACCTTCATGGCTCACCAGAGATTGTGGCCTAAGAGGATGGTGGGGAAGAGAAATGTTATTGTCTTGAAGAGGAGTCTCCTTCCATAATATCTGAGTTCTTTCTCTCTCTCTTTTCTGTACCACTGAACCCTACTTGAGATTCAGGAGATGTAGGCTTCACAAGAAACCTATCCAATGATGTTTGTTTTTGTCTTCATTTCAAAATTCTTCTAAAGTGGAAAATGGTCTTTAACATTTATAATTCTGCTTGTTAAAGTTTTATCAAGGTAATGTTTTTCAATAAAGTTTTTTTTTTTACTTCCATTTTGATTAATGAAGTGGGGACATCTTCCTTTGTTTCTTCCTCACCTGATGAAAACTCCCTCCCATTAGTTGTTGCTGTTCCCTTTGACATTCTGGTAGCTCCTCAGCATTGAGCTCTTCTTTACGACACTAAACTAACACATGATCCTTTGTTTTGACTGGGACAGGCATGTGTTTCCAGGAGATCCTGATGCCAATATGTTCTAACAAGTTCAGCAGTTGCCAAGCAAACATCAAATATTGCAACAATTTTTTTCTTTTGAAAATCATCAAATACTCAGTTCCACAAGTTATTAAACCATTGAGTACCAAGGTTTGAGACTATTAGATTTATTTTCTAAGGTAATCAGGGAGAAAGGAAAAGAATCTATATCTTCTAAAATAATGGCAAAGAACTGGAAATTGAGTTGATGCCTATTAATTGAGGAATGACCAAACAAATTGTGGCATATGATTGTAATGGAATACTACTGTGCTATAAGAAAAGTTTAGTTAAAAAAAAAGAAAGACTTTCATAAAATTATGAAGAATGAAACAAGTACAACAAGAAAATTATATACAATAGAAATATTATTTGAAGAATGATATTTGTATATAAATATACATATATGTGTATATATATGTGTATACATATATATACCTCTAGAGAAAGAACTGATAAATACAAACATGTAAAACAGTTATATATATATATATATATATATATATATATATCTTTTTGTCAAATGTTGCCCTTCTGTAGTGTTGAGAAGGGAAGAAGGGAGACAATCTGGGAATTTTAATGTAACAAACAAACAAATTAATTAATTAAAAAAGATAGAGCATACTAGGCTTGTCCAAAGCCTTCAGAAGATGGCATGTTGAATTCAGAAACAGACCTCCTATTAGGACAGCTGGTACAATTGTAATTAAGTCAAGCAAAAACTCATCAGTCTCTACAATCTAGCCCCAACATAATTTTCTAACCATATTTTCCTTTATTCTCTTATATAAGCTTTCATTAAAAAACAAAACAAAACAAAACAAAACAAAACCTTACCTTTTGTCTTATAATTGATAGGCAGAGGAAAAGTAAGGGCTAGGTAATTGGGGTGAGGTGATTTGTCCAGGACCACATGTCTAGGGAGTGTCTGAGGTGAGATTTGATCCCAGGACCTCCTGTCTCTAGACCTGGCTCTCTATCTATGGAGCCAACTACCTGCCACTTATCTGCCCCCTATAAACCTTCTCTAAAGCTTAGCCTTATTACTGTCCTCGAAAGGCCATTTTTTCCCTCACCTTTGTCCCTCTCTTTATACTGTTCCCCTCAACTGAAATACTCTTTCCCCTTTGCTGCTTACCTATTTATCCTCTAAAGCCCAGCTTACATCTCACCTTATCCATGAAAACTTTTCAGATGAAACAGGTCCACGATGATCTCTCCTTCCCTTGAATTCCTGTCATGCTTATACTACTCATTTGGCACTACAATTTACTGTCTGGCATGATCAATTATATGGTTATATTTGCATGCTTTGTCTCCCTAACAAGATTGAAAATTTCCTGAGGATTTTCCCCTTCATAACACCCCACATAATCAAATCAACTCAGTTCATTCATGTGGGAGTCTCTGTGTTAGATGCTGTAGATACAAAGATAAAAGAAGACATAGGTCCTACCTTTTGATTAGCTTATAATCCAATGAAGATATAATATGCATACACAGTATGGTTCCATTAATTTCAGCAGCTTCGTGGTTTGCTGTTCATAAATTGTCTTGACTAAAATCACATGTAAGTATCAAATCAGGGCACTTTTTCCCTAAAAGATTTCCAGCTTTATCCTTAAAGCTGGAGTGTTGGAAGAGACAGTTGCCTTCTTCACTTGTGAATTGGGGAGGAATGTGGTGATTTCTAAATACCTGAGATTCTTGACAGGCTGCTGGCTTTAGTAGGTTATCACTGGTCAGTCTGTGTTAAGTACATAAAAAGAGATTAGATAAAGTGAGCTCAGAGATAGGTTTGGGAGAAATAACTTCTAGTTGGAAAATACCAGGGTAAATTTCATGCATGAATTGGCATCTGAACTTGATCTTAAAGTAAGAAAAAGAACATGATTAATTGACATTTGTTATATATTTGTTCCTTTTCCCCCTATTATTTTTTCACTTTTGGTAAAATGTAACTTGTTTTTTGCTCCTGCTGAAATTCACCTGGCTTAGGGTTCGATTTTTTGGAGATATTTTCAATTATATAATTAATTTTTGTTGACATATCATATGTCTTGGCTCACCATACCTACCCAGTTCTACTGGAAAATTCTAAGATTAACTAGATGAACTTTTATCCATGCCAACTTTTAACCAGGTTAAGAAACAACATGCATTATAATAATAAAAACATTTCATTGAAATAGAAACATATAGCAAAATAATAGAGAAACAACTTATAAGTTTTTGAGTGAGTTTAATATCCTCCCTTCCACTTTAAAATATTTGGGAATGTGTCTCCCAAAGATCGTGCTTCAGTGAAGTGAAGACAGTTTTACAGACTGTTTACAGTTTAGTACAGACAGTTTTTGCCATTGAGGCTTGAAAATGACAACCTATTGGTATCTTTTCCTACTCTTTAGTTCTACACTTCCACAGTGTGAGCTGATGGTTCTGCACTTCTTATCTGTTTATTTATTTGTTTATTGATTTATTTTTAAACCCTCACCTTCCATCTTAGAATTACTACTATGTATTAGTTCTAAGGCAGAAGAATTGTAAGGGCTAAGCAATGGGGGTTAAGTGACTTGCCCAGGGTCACACAGTTAGGAAGTGTCTGAGGTCACATTTGAACCCAGGACTTCCCATCTCTAGGTCGGGCTCTCAATCCACTGAGCCAACTGGCTGCCCATTTCCGCTGTTCCTAGTGTATTTACAAACATCCCAAGGTCACCCAGGTCAATTACTTTTCCTTGTAAAATGGGTCCTAGTAAGAATTACTATACTTTCTTAACTCCAGCTATTACATTCTCCATGACAATCATACTATACCATGTTACAGAGGCTCAAAAAATGTGAAGACCTGAGAACTTTACAAAAATTTATTCTTGTTCTGGGCCTAGGTATGCTGAGAAGTATAAGTCTTTTCTCATTAGATATACCTCTGTTACATTAAAAAAAGTGATTGCAATCAATCAATCAATTTTATTTGGTTTGGTAAATCCCCAGGTAGACTACATTGCAGCTTAGGGGAAGGGACAAGCTAAATGTAAATGATTTTACTTGAGCCAAAACTACCCTTTAGGTGACTTAAAATATGAAATGGAAGATTAGAATTTTCCCATCTCTCAACTCATGAACAAAAGATTGGCAATTGAATTTCTTCATAAGAGAAGAGTCAAGATTCAAGTAAAACCATTGAGATCTCATTCCTTCCCTATACTTGTAATCAAATGGGCCTAAAAACCATTTAAAAAGTTATCTAAAAGGACAACTGGACAACTAAACAATGACTTTATTGTATTGCTGGCATTTGGTTTGTACTACAACGGATACTTGGACATAGTATTATAATATACTTTCGCAATGATGAGGGGCAATGTGATGGAGTGGACAGAAAATTGTCTTTTGTTTCAAGAAGACGTGGCTTCAAGTTCTGTTTCTAGTTACTTATAGACTCTATGACCCTGGGCAAATAGATTCACCTTTCAGTGGCCTGGGCAACTCTTTAAAATTATTTGCTGCAGAGAAGGTGCTAAGTTGTGTTGGTAGAAGAGATTCCTCACCTAAAAGTTTCCTATGTCAATGAAATCACAGATTCAGTTTCTATCTTTGCTCTCAAGGATATTTTTTTCCAAAAGAATGAGTTTCTAGAAAACTATGGGAAAAGAAAAGATTTAATAAATTCAAAAAATGTAACCATAGAGGTAAAGCATGAAAATAAACTTGACTCTGCATTTTGGCCTTAGCTTGTATAGAGACTGTATTTCAAAAATTCATTTATTTCAAAAATTCATTGCTAAATCATGTTTAAACTTGAAATGCTTTTTCCTTTTTAGAATGGAAAGAAGAATAGAATAGAATAGAAGGCCAACATTATGAAAGCCACAATGTAATTAAAATGTATACTATTAGAATTATAGAACCAAACCACCAAGTATGCCAATGATTCCATGGGAAAATGATTGGAATTTTAATATGAGGAAGACTCATCTATGTTAGCTGTCATTCCTGCTGAAATGCTGTAGGCCAGAGCTGACCAGGCAGTTTCATGGTAGTTTAGATCTAAGAATGGAATAAAATGGTACATTCAGAGTCTATCCAACAGTTAAAAAGAGAAATTCATTTAACCATAGGAGGAGAAGGATATTTGGTCTTTTTATGCCCTTAGGCAAAGAGCAAGCCATAATGATGCAAGGATACCAGGAAGCTGTATCAACAGGTAGGCAATTTGAGCCTTAGCCCACTGGACCAAAATTGGGGATTCCTTCCTTGGTTCTTAGGAGAACTAGTCTGATCTACCTGGTAGGAGGCAAAGTGATGTGATAGAAGTGAGGAAAGTTCGCTTATCACATTTTTAAAAGAAATCTGTGTTTAGGCCAGTGATGAGCAACCTTTTGAGCTTGGTGTGTCAAAATTCGCCAAAAAACCGAGCATAACTCAGGTGGTATGTTACTTTGAGAAAAAAGCCATAATTTCACAATATTTATAGTATAAATTTAAAAATGTATAATTGTAATATATAACTATATTTAATAAACCAAAAACTAATTATTTAACTTACATGCTTAGTGACTTCTTTGTTCATCCATCAGTTGGTTTCTTTTGTTGGTCTTGATATTATTTAACTTGTGTGGGGTGCCATGAACTAAGATAAGTGAGAGGGAGGGGGAATTTTTTAACTAACCAGCCTATTAGTGACTTTTTTGTTGCTGAATTTCATTGGCTAATGAAAATTCATTTAACTGCTAAATCTTCAATTTAAAGTTGGTATTTTATATACTTCAAGTCCAAACAAGTGCTACTAACTTCATCTTTCAATCTGTTTCTTTTGTTGGTTTTGATATTATTTAATGCTGAGAATAAGGTCTCACAAAAGTATATAGAGGGGAAAATTGTGAGTAAAGCCATTTGCTCTATTTTTCAGGTACTAAAAGTATCTGGTAATCAGTTCCAGGCACTCTAAATTTCCTGTTCATAGTGGCACTCCTTTTGATTCTCCAAGTTGCACCGTTCCAGATTCTCAAGTTTTGACCTCAAGTTGACAAACACCTGAGCCCAGATGCTGTCTTGAAATTCTGCAAATTGCATCTCCAAATGATCAATTTGCATCCATTGGAAACCATTTAATTCCAAACTACCGCAGACTACTACATTAGGATACTTAATTATTTTCATGGTCCATTCTAGGTTTCTAAATTGATTAGATCTATCACTGAACTATTCAAGTAACTCGTCTAAAACATGCAAGGGTTCCATTTCATTTTGTAGAGCTGCACTGGCCTTCTCAAAATACTTTGTTACTCGAGGAAAATATAAGTTTTAGTTTCTACATCTTGTTTGAAAATTTTAAGTTTACTTTCAAAAGCTTTATGTATCCAAACATAACATCAATACTTTTGCCAAAACCTTGGAACTTTAAATTCAGTTCATTAATATGAACAGATAGATCTGTAAAAAACATCAGGGTGTTGACCCACTTATCATCACTGAGCTGAGGAAAGTTTCCCAGATCCTTCTCCTCAAGAAATACTTTAATTTCTTCTAAGCACTCCACAAAGCTCCAGAATTTTGTCTCGGCTCAGCCATCTTACATTATTGTACATCAGCAGTCCACTGTAGGTGGAATCAACCTCCAGTAAAAGTGCAGAAGATTCTCGTTTGTGAAGGGGGTGAGCAGCTATTAAATTAACTATTTTTATAACAACTGACATTAAGTCATTTAAGTCGGTGAATCCTGCCTTGGCATATAAAGCCTTCTGATGGATAATACAACAAAAGGGCACAATTGGATGTCCAATAGTTTCTGTAAACAATTTGACAAATCCGACTTCCCCACCATGTTTGGTGCCCCATCTGTTGTCACTGACACAACTTTAGAGATATCAATGCTTAGGTCATGGAATGTTTGTATAACAACCTTACATATTTTTGCTTCCTGATGTATGGCACTGATACTAACTTTATCAACTCTTCTCTCATTGTAAGACCATCAGAATATCGACCAATAATGGCCAACTGAGCATGTGATGTGACATCAGTAGTTTCATCAAGAGAGATCGAAAAATATTTACAATGTCTCTCTTTAATTGACATACATTTGTGTTCAGTCTCATTATTTGGTCTTTTATGATATTTCTATTGAGTTGTAATTCAGATATTCTTTTGATAATTGCATCTTTATTCTGCATATTGTGAAACAGAATTAGTGTACATTTTAGGAGAGTTTCTTTAATAAATTCTCCCTCACTGAGTGCTTTTCCATGCTGAGCTATGGAGTGAGCAATGATCAAACTTGCAGATGTGAAATTTGAAGAACCTTTTACAAATTTAAGGATGGAATTAGATTGGCTCTTATAAAGGTGTAGCTGCCTGGAAATGTATTCCTTCCTTTCATCCTCACTTTTTTTTTCAGGATATGGGAATGATTAGTTTCAAATGTCTATTTATATTCCACATTCTGCTTACTATCATTTCAGTACATAGAATGCAAAATGATCTGCCATTTTTTTCTGTTATGCCATATATCTTGGTCCATGCCTCTTGAAAGGGTAGACTACTGCTACTACCACTTCCTTTACTTACCTTGGATTTTTATCTTTTGGGTTCTCCATCAGGGAGGCAGTGACAGAAGATAGAATTATAAATAGCCTGTTAGCCCTTCAGGCAATTAGGGGTTAACTAACTGACCACAAGATGGCACATGTAACTGTCTTTTAGGAAAGGGCAGGGTTAATAGGCAGAAATAGGGGTTAATAAGGCTGCACAACAGTAATAGTGGTGAAATGGAGTCTGCACTATGCTGCAAGATGGCACTCCTTATGTAAATTAAGATGGCTGCTGCTATTTCTAATGGCAGGAAATAGTACCCATAGCACAGGCCCTCGCCTCTCCCAGCCCCCCTCTTACTTATCTCAATTGATGTCAATTATCTCAATGATGGTGAATTAGAAATCCATGACAACCCAGAGCAGTAGATTGGAAGATGGTTGCTGTGGTTATGTGGTTTCTGGCAATGGCGATCACAGGGCCCCCAGAGATGTGGCCCCCATGGCATTCTGCTGCTCCCTGCTCCACCAGCCAGAAGTGAGGTCAAAGGTCCCCTAATGTCCTGGAAGTCCCAGAACTAGACCCTCTGTGCCAGAGTTCTGTTGTTTTGGCCTACAGAGCTCCAGCACAGAGTGTCTACACTACACTACAGAAAATGTTTTAGCCTCGGCATGTGGGCCCCAAACTTCTCTGTATGCAACCACATGCGGCCGTATGTCATCGAAAATGGCTACACATGTCAGTGCTGACACATGCGTCATAGGTTCTCCATCAGGGCTTTAGGCTCTCCCTGGCACACCAAGTATTATGGTCAGAGAACATAAGAGTAAGAGGCATGAGTAGTAATTGGGTGAATTCACAGAATCAAGATCTAATTGTTTGGCTGTTTTTCAGTCTTATCTGATTCTTTGCGACCTCATTTGAGGTTTTCTTAGCAAAATTACTAAAGTGGTTTTACCATTTCCTTCTCCAGCTCATTTTACAGATGAGAAAAGTAAGACCAACAGGTTTAAATGATTTCTCTAGGGTTACAAAGCTAGTAAGTATCTGAGATCAAACTTGAACTCAGGAAAATGTTTTCCCGATTCAGTATTCTATCCACTACACTACCTAGCTGCACAAGATACTGAGTCTGTAAAATTTGGGTAGAAAAGTTTGGCATTTTTGAGAGAGGATGGTATATTAAAAAATGAGAAAGGTATATTGGAATTTAATCATGGAGAACCTTAAATGCTAGACTAAAAAAATTCTATTCTATCCTATACAAAAGTGAAGGTTTGTGAGAGGAGGGGGTTATGGGGAAGCTTGTGCTTTAGAAAAATTCTTTTGACAGCTATGTGAAGTATAGATTAGAAAAGGGAGAAAAAGAAAGCAGAAAAGGAGGCTATTATCATCATTACCATAACAGCATAACAGATAGGCACAGAAGGTGGCTGAAGTAGGTTCTGTGGAACACTTAGAGCTTGATCAGACATTGAAGATGTCAAGGTCATCCACTGCATCCCAGGCCATTGCCATTGTTCTGACTTTTGTCTTGCCACTGGACTTGGATGACTCTGGAAGAGAGAGTGAGGTTAATGATTTTGTGCAACTGCCTCATTTAAGTCCAATTCTCTCAGAAGTCAAGACATCACCCATCGCCCACTATTTAGTTGTTGTCCTTATTAGTTGTCTGTCCTTCATTTTTGAAGAGGACAACTATGAGACAAGGAAGAGGGTCCTGCTCAGTTTGAGTTACTTGTTAGACCCAACCTAGTAGCAGATCTATGCCTCCAGCCAAGGTGCAAATCAATGAAATGACTTGTCTTTCTCCAGTGCCATGTCCCATAATGAACATTGTTAGGTCCCTCTGGAGAAACAATGAACATTGAAGCTCAGCTGCATTTTCAGAGTTGTGAGTTGCTTTGATCATGTGAGTCCTCACAATTGTTCCCCACTAATACTGTATTTTTTCCTTCTTGAGTCTTACCCACTATAGACTTTTTATAACTGGAGTAGACTCAAGCAGTAGTCTCCCTGAGGTTGGAGGAGAAGTGCTTTACAACTCTGGTTTTACTAAGCCACTTGAGTAAATATCTTTTTTTTAAATTTATATTATTTTCCCATGGTTACACAATTCATCCCCTCCCAAATTTATCACTTTCCTTTGCTACCATATTGGCCAGTCTGCTAGGTGTAAGGTGGTACCTCAGAGTTGTATTAATTTGCATTTCTCTAATCAGGAGGGATTTAGAACATTTTTTCATGTGTTTATTGATAGTTTTGATTTCATCATGTGAAAACTGCCTATTCATGTCCCTTGACCATTTATCAATTGGGGAATGGCTTGATTTTTTTTGTAAATTTGACTTAATTCCTTATATATTTGGGAAATTAAATCTTTGTCAGAGAGTTTCGTTATAAAAATGTTCTCCTAGTTTGATGCTTTCCTTCTAATTTTGGTTACATTGTTTTTGTTTGTATAAACCTCTTTTAATTTGATATAATCAAAGTCATTCATTTGAGTAAATATCTTTAATAAGAACTGGGTCTACTGGTCAATCAAGGGGGAAGCACATTGGTAGGGACCTTCTGATCTGATAGTAGTACCAGTCTTAGTACCCCAAGAGTTGTGGCAGCCAGTGCCACTGCAGACTGGGGAGAGAACTCAGCACAAGTGCTACAAGTTGCTTGAAAAAGAGAAGAGTTATGGGGTTGGGAGTCTTATGAGTCCTATGGCTAGAGACTTGTCATCCCAACTTAACCGTTGTAACATCTGACTGATTGCCTGAGAAATGCTTCTCTTCTGTCACATCTTGCCTCCTCTTACTTGTGCTGGGGCAGCAGAGATGTGTTGAACATGGCATTCTCTTTGGCGGGACAGGGATGAAAATACAGTGAGTAGAGACAGACTTGCTGACTGTCTGAGAACAGATCTCAGAGTTCGACCCCAGGGCCATTTCACCACTGATTCCATTACAATAATTCCATCCATAGAAAGTACAGACGGGGTTGTTCAGTGAACAGTGAAGTGGAAAAAGAGAATTGTTATTCATCTTTAAGCCTTCCTGGCTGTACCAGGGCAGACAGCTGACATTATATAATTCTTTAGATAACACAAATATCTGTCTTTGTGTGAAAAGAGTTAGGGTTTAGTTGGTATACAACTGAATTGTAAATCTCTGAAAGTAGGCTTATGCTGAGCAGTGGAAGAGAAAATCGAGTGAGGGCTGATTAGGTCCACATGAACTAAGATACTGTTTCTGTTAACTATGATGATTTTCAGCTCACTTCCTTCAGGCTCTCATTTGTGCCAAGGAATTCATATTCAATTTTTCCCCAAGCCACAAGGACTATGTGTATTATTATTATTGTTGTTGTTGTTGTTTTGCTTCTGTGACTTTCTCTGACTTGTGTTGCCCTGTATCTGTTGCATTGGGATGAGTCCTCCTGGGCTGGAGGACAATTTTTTCTATTTTCCATTTTCAGTGTCTCATTAAAATTTCACTGATATCCCACAGAAGGATTTGCTGTATGGATTCTGTTGGGGAAATGACAGTTTAATTCCAGACAGGTACCATAGCTACTAAAACCAAAGGAACCAAAAGATTAAATTTATCTTTTTCAGATCTCTGTGCCTTAAATATTTGAATAGTGTGGGTTGTGGGCTTGGGATCAGGAAGAAATGAGTTTAAATCCCTTACCCTGTGCAAAGCACATAACTTCTATCTGCCTCAGTTTTCTTATTTATAAATGGGAACAAATAATTTGCTAATTTCAGTTGTGTCTGACTCTTCCTGACCAACTCATTGTCACTCGATTTGGGGTTTTCTTAGTAAAGACACTGGATTCTGGATAAAGATAAGTTTCCTTCTCCAGTTCATTTTACAGCTGTGGAACTAAGGCAAAGAGAGTTAATCAACTTATCATTCCTGGGCAGATTTACAGAAACTGAATGGGAAAGGGATTTTAGGAGGAGCCATCAGTGAGTGGTCCAATCCCCACTTATTTATCACAAAAGCATTGTGGTTAGGAAAGTTTGCCAACCTAGCATACATTGATTAGGTAAAGTCTGTATAATTAATTATAATTGGGAGAATCTTCCATTCCCTAAGCTAAATAAAGTTTGACTCACTCAACATTGTCTACATAAAAACTTCCCAGTTCAAAAGTGGGCCAATCAGACTGCTTCTCAGATGTTAAAGACATGAACAGAATTTTAGAAAAGCTACACATGATAAATCTCTAGCAATTATTGAATGAATATAGGAAGCAATATAAAAATTGTGAGGCATCCAGGTCATCTGTATGAAAATTGGCCACATTCTAAGGAATAAAAACTTCACAAATAGTCAGAGATATGTATACCTTTTACAGACAACAAAGCAAAATTCCATAAAGAGAATTTGAAGAAAGGATGCAGATTTAAAGGGGACTGAATAATTTAGCCATAAATAATTAGTAGGTTAAAAAATTAATCAATACTATCATTACAGAAAATTACTCTGGACCAATATACCAAAACTTTGGGGATTAGGGCAGCTAGACAGCACAGTAGATAAGTGTCAGGCCTACAATTGGGAGAACCTGGGTTCAATTCTTGTCTTAGACACTTCCTAAATCTGTGATCCTGGGCAGGTTACTTAATCCCAAATTGTCTAGCTCTTATTGTTCTGTCTTGGAATTGATAACTAATATCAATTCCAAGATGGAAATTTAGGGTTTCAAAAAAATGGTAGATGAAGTTAAAGCAGTATTTGGTTAAATTTATATACCTTTGCTTACTTTAATCAATAAAAGAGAAGAATAGATAAATAAATTTGGCACATAATTTTTTTTAAAATTCAAGAGAAGCAACAAATAAAAAATGCCAACCACATATAAAAAGACATATTCTGAAGATGCATGCTCTGAAAATATATATTAAAAATATACATTCTGAAAATTCTAAGATAAAGAATATTGAAAATAAAAATGAAATTTAAAAATACTTATGTACTGATAAGATTGAGGATGCATTTTGGGGAGAGTAAAAACCTAATTGATAATACAAAATAAAGGAAGACTAAAGTGCCAGTATAAAAAATAAAAAATGTGAACCCATAATAAATGAAGAGGAAATGAAGGAAATTATTAGAAATTATTTCAGTTACATGCCTGAAAATTGAAGTGATAACCCAAGTGAATGAATGAATACTTATAAAAACAGGAAATACAATAACAGACCAAGAAATAAAGAATTTATAACTTAATTTCAGAAAAATAAATTGAATAAACCTTAAGAAACAAGACAAAGGGAAAAAAGAACTCAGAACCAGTTAGATTTGCAAGGGAATTCTATCAAACATTAACAAAACAATTAATTCCAATTTACAAAAATTACAAAAATATGGGGGGGAAGGATACCTGCCAAATTTTTATAAGAGAAATATAAGATGACTAAATTAAGGAAAGATAAAGCAGAGAAAGAAAACTAGTTACCAATAACAATGCAAGCAGATTAAATTAGGAAGAGTACTATAGAAATTTATTTAAAAGTTATATTGGGGGACAGCCAGGTAGCTCAGTGAATTGAGAGCCAAACCTAGAGAGGGGAGGTCCTATATTCAAATTTGGCTTCAGACACTTTCTAGCTGTGTGACCCGGCGCAAGTCACTGAACCCCCATTGCCTGCTCCTTATCGCTCTTCTGCCTTGGAATCAATTCACAGTATTGATTCTAAGATGGAAGGTAAGGATTTAAAAAAAAAAAGAATCTACACTATGATCAAGTTTGATTTGTATTAGTAATATAGAGATGGTTCAGTACTTGGAAAATTGGAAACATATGAAGTATGTTACTAATATAAATGATAAAAATCATGATTGCATGATAAAGGTAGAAAAGCTTTTGATTAAAAAAATTTAAACTTATGAATAAATGATTGTTCCTTAATATAAAAAATAGCATCAATCTAAACCCAAGGGTTAGCATAATCTGAAAAAGGGAAGTGTTAAGAGTCCTTTTCCATAAGAACAGTGACAAAGGTCTCTAGGTAGGCCAGTGAATAGAATGCTGGGCTTGGAGTTTGGATGATTGGAGTTCAAATCTGGTGAGTAAATCATTTAACTTACGTTTGCCTCATTTTCCTTATCTGTAAAATGGAGATGATAATAGCACCTACATTTCAGGGCTGTGGTAAGAATCAAATATGATATTTGTAAAGTACTTAACACAGTGCAGGGCTCTCAATGTGTGCTTGATAAATGCTTATTCCTTTTTCTTGTCCTGGTAAAACGATGCTATCCTTTTCATGACTACTACTTGACAGAATTCTAGATATGCTAACCATAACCACCTGTGGTGAAAAGTTCCCTAGATAAGCTTATCACGCTTACAAGCCTATCCAATCTAAATAACATCTTTGGGGACTCCCTCAAAATCATCCTTACACTTTTGGCTGAGACAGCTAGGTCTCTAACCTGTAGAATTCAAAGTAGGAGAAGAAAAAACACTGAGAACTTATCGCCAAAACTGTAATGATGATTTAACACTACAGACAGAAGGTTTATGAGGATCTCTCTTAAATTGGCACAGGACAGGACAGTGAGTCCTTGGGGTTGGCCCAGCAAGCTGGTGGAGTCCACAGACCCCTTTCTAGCCGCTGGCTGATGTCTCAATTCTTCTTCAATGGTATAGTTAAGAAGCAGGAAACCAAACAAGTCTTCAGGGAAATAGAAATCCAGGGAAACCTTCAGGTAGTCTTGGCAGACTCCCGAGGTAGTGTAAGAGTGCTCCGTCTCCTTCCGAGTCCAGAGATGAAGACCCTCTCCAAGGTTCTTTTCTCCCACAAGCCTTTGCTTCTCCTTCCAACCTCCTCTCCTGTCACTCAAAGTTGCTTTTCCAAAATTCCAAACTTTCTCTGTGCCAATTGCTCCTTACATTCTCAAAAATTTTCAGATGTTTTCAATGTTGATCAATTACAATGATTTTTCTTCTTTTTGTCTTCAAAAAGAAACTATTTGTTATATGGGATGGCTGTCTGAGAGAGAGGGGGTGAATTCTGTGGGAAATTATGTTGATATTAAAAAAAAAACCAAGAGGCTGTAATAAAAAATATTTTAAAAAAAAGTCCTGGGAAAACTAGACAGAAGTCTGACAAAACTTACTTAACTGGGCTCTATGCCTTTCAGGACTGTGGATAGAAAAAGAATTTTTGACAAAAGAGTGACAAAAGAGATCAAGAGGATTATAGATCAAATACATAAAAATTTAAGATGTCATAAAAACAAAATTCATATAGTTAGAATTAAGAGGAAACAGTTAACTAGGGAAAACCTTTTGCAGCTAGTTTCTATGCTAAAAGTACCCTTATATATGTATATAGCCCAAAGATATGTATAATGGTGTATGGGGTGACGAGCACTTGGCTAAACTGGCTCTCTTGTTAATAGTGAATATTTCTAATCTCTATATCACTAAATAATTGTTGTATTGATGTTGGTAAGGTCTAACCCTACTAAGCAGGCTAACTCCTGAGTAGAAACCATGATGGCTTAGCCACAATGGCCCTCTCAGGTAAACCCCCAAGTCAGGAGCAGTAAGCAGAGTGATCTGCCCACATTAACCCTCAGAAGCAACTGACAAACTCTTCTCAACTGTCCCCTCACCCAAAGTTCTCCCGTGCGGGGGGGGGGGGTTCCCTGGAATTCTGGGTGAGGCTGACCCTGTATTTTGCAGGGATTCCATGCAGCCATCCTTTATATAACAGTAATGCATGTGTGTGCAATATGGCATGTGGTTTAGACATGTGTAGTCTCAAGATAAATGTATACACATGTATGTATCTTTATTTATATGTACATCTAGTCCAATATATCAAAAAGAGAATACAAAGGTATATAAATACTTATAGTACCAATTTTTGTTGTAGTAAAGAACTGGATAAAAGTGGATATCCATGAATTATATCTTGTTTGTATTTCACTGTTTATGTGTTGTTTCCTCTATTAGAATATAATTCCTTGAGGGCAATAACTGCTTTTGCCTTTCTTCTTATTGCTATTTCTTAGCATAATGTTTGGCATGCAATAAGCACTTGATAAGTGAGTTGTAGAATGCCTAAAATAGTGGTATATGAATGTAAGAGAATATAATAGCACTGTAAGAAATTATGAAAGACATGGATTCATAGAATCCTAAGAGACTTTGCATTGACTAAAACATAGTGAAGTGAGCAGAACCAGGGAAAAATTTGTACAATAAAGGAAAGCAATTATGAAAGCTTTAAGAACTATGATCAATGCAACAGCCAATCATGACTCTAATATACTGATGATATCTCATGCTCCCCACTTATTGGCATAGATGTAATGAACTAGAGGTACAAGATGAGTCGTACACTTTCAGACATGATCAGTATATGGATTTATTTTACTTGAGTATGCTTATTTGTTTCATGGAATAATTTCTTTTTTCTGGGAGGTGACCTATGAGGGGCAATGACAGGGGAGGGGAGGATGATGATAATGATAGTGACAGAAAAGATAGTAAATTTGTCAGTGGATCATTTTGCACAAATTTAATTCAGAAGGAGTCAAAAGAAAACAATGTTTGATATATTGAATTTTAAAACATATTTCATAGAAAGAAGCTGATATTTAGTGGAAGTTCACAGCAATGAAGACCTAAATGAGGGTAGTGACAGTGGAAGTTAACAAAAAGTATCAGAGCCTACAAGTAAAATTTATTTAAAAAAAAAAAACAACCCCTCAAAAACCCCACCTCTTAACTTCTGTCTTAGTATCAATTCTAAGGAAGAAGAGTGGCAATCTGGATTAAGTCACTTGTCTACGGTCATATGGCTAGAAGTGTCTGAGGCCAGATTTCAACCTATCCACTTTCTTGGGGCTCTATCCACTGTGCTACCTAACTGCCCCCAACAAGCAGAAATTTAAAAAACCAAGAAAATATGATGAAATATTGTGCAGGGAGTCATAGAACAAAAGTCTCTTTAACCACTTTTCACCATATCTATTTAGTGCTTTTTAAGGGGTTGACTACAGTGTTAATAGCCTTTGTAATCTGGAAGGTATTATTAATAAGGCTTTACCTAATCTCAAACACACCACACCGAGAAAACCCATTCCAAATTGTGTCACTGTTATCTGACTACAATTAGTCAAGCAAGTAGCCTCATTCCAACCTGGGTCCTGACCACTTAACTTGGACAATTTTCTCAACTCAGAAATAAGCTACAAATTTCTGAATCTAAATAAGGTATTTTGGGGGATTCCATTTTTCTGTGTCTAGATATACTTAATAGGACTCATCAAAAAAGTTTCCATATTGACAAAATAAGAGATTATTGTCATGTATGTGTGTGTGCATATATACATTTCAACATACAATCTAACCGAAGATACATGGAGAATGAAGAAGCGTTGTCTACTTAATCAGGGAGGAAGTCTGTGGCTGCATGTAAAACCAGGCTTGAGTTTGCCAGTAAGTCCAAAGACCCATTAAACTTTTCTGGGAGACCGAACTGATGCAAAACAAAAATAAAAACAAAAAAACATTTTCAACAAACTTGCATTCATCTTAAATCTTTTTCCTTGCTTCTTCCTCTATCTTCTGGCTCTCACTGAGAGAGGCTCCCTCCTAAGGACAGTCCCGTCCTGGCCACCCTTTCAGGTACTGGTTGCACTTCCTTCTTCTTAATTCACTTAACCCTTAATTGGTTAAGGGAATAGGAATAGTTCTTGCTTTCCATTGCTACTTCCAGGTTCTCCCCCACCACAGTCACTCAGTAATCTCTCCTCCTAAGAGGTCCATGCAGTCCACATTTACTGTTTAATTAAAATCTTGGTAGCTATTGTCTATAAACCTCCAAGACACTCCCCCTTTTTGTTCAGTGAATTCAGAATCTTATTAAGAATCTTTATTTCCTCTCCAATTCCTTTCCTAAAACTAAGAAACTCCAACTGACATGAGAATATTTCTTCAAACACCCTAACCTCTCATTTCCCAGTTTTAACTAATTTTCCATGACCTACTCCTCCATTCCACTTCAGCCACTCATAAAACTGGTTATACTTTTGATCTTGCCATAATTTACAAATGCACCGTGTTTAGGAACTCTGAAATTTCCTGAATTTATCACAATATTTTGACTTTCCACCTTTTTCTCTGCTTTCTAGTACCAAAACCTGCTCTTTGTCCACACTACATTCTTTAACCTCTCAATTTTCTCCCAAGCAAACCCCCTAAACCAATGATGGGCAAACTATTGCCCTGAGGGCCAGATGCGGCCCCCTGAAATGTTCTATCCGGCCATGTGACATTATTCCTAATATGAAAAATGCAATGATTAGGATATAACACAATGAAACTTCGAAAGAGTTTCCTTAGAAACAGACTGACAGATGAGCATTTCCTTTCCTTTGGCTCCCTCTTTAAAAAGTTTGCCCATCACTGCCCAAACTCTCCACACTTTCCTTCTTTCTCCATCTTGACACCTTGGTGAACCAGTTCAACTATATGTTGTCTACTTCTCTTGAGTGCCTGGCTCCGTTCTCATGTTGCTGATTGTTTCTTGCTAAGCCTTAGAGTTGGATCACTCCCACCTTCACTTCAATTGGGCCCTTACTGCTGCTAGGAAATCCTTCTATACTATGCTAAATATCTGACTATCCCACTCACCATAGCTACTCTTCCAGACCTTTTCAGTCCTCTTCAAAACTCTCGTTCCTCACATATTACTAAACCTTGTATGATATTTTACTGGAAAAAAAATTGAGGACAATTGCTGTGAGTTTTTTCCTTTCCCATCTTCTCAGTTTAAGTCACTTGAATGTTTTTTGCCATTGCCTCCTCCTCTACCCATGTTTCACATGAAGTAGTCTTACTCCTTAACAAAACAAACCCCTCTATCTGCACATGCAATCCCATTCTATCCTGTCTCCTCCAAGAGATCCCTAATATCCCCACTTTCATCTATCTTCATTCTCTCCTGGTCTATTGACTCCTTTCCTACTGCCTACAGAAATGCCCGTGTCTCTCCCATCCTCAAAAAACTCTTTCTGGATTCTTAGATCCTCACAATTATCCTATGTCTCTTCTGCCTTTGGTGGTTAAACTCCTTAAAGAGGCATTTTTGTTCTTCTTAATATCTTCTTAGCTTTTTAAAATCTGACTACTGACTTCATCATTTCACCAAAATTGTTCTCTCCAAAGTTACCAATGATATCTTAATTGCATAATCCAATGGTCTTTTCTCAATCCTTATTCTTCTTTACCTCTTTGCAGTGTTTGACACTATTGCTAACCTTCTTTTCCTTGATACTCTCTTCTCTCTAGGTTTTACTCCCTCTTGTTTCTTCTTAACCTATCAAAGTTCTTCTTCTGAGTCTCCTTTGCTGGATCCTCATCCAGGTCATGTCCTCTAACCATAAGCATCCCTCTGTGTCCTGTCCTGGGCCCTCTTCTCTTCTCCTTCTCTAGAGTAAAAAAGAAAAAAAAATATATGTGTATATATACATATATATACATATATATAAACTTGGCAATCTCATCAGTTTCTATGTCTTTAATTCTCATTTTTATGCTGATGATTCTCAAATCTACTTAACCAGACCTAACCTCTGCTGACTTCCACTGCCATTCAGGTATCCTGAACTAGATGTCCAGCAGATATCTTAAATTCAACATGACTAAAATTCAACTCAGTATTTTTCCCCCTAAATCACCTCCTCTTCCAAACTTCCCTACTATTATCTAGGATTTTACTATCCTCTAAGTCTCTCAGTTCCATACCTGGATGTCATCCCTCTGCCATCCACATCTCATCCAATCTGTTGCCAAGATCTATTGATTTCACCTTTGCAACATTTTTCAGATATGGTCCCTTCTCTTCTCTGATACTGTCATCACCCTCATACAGGGTGATATACACCCTCATCACCTCATGGTGGGACTATTGCAATAACCTGCTGGTGGGTCTACCTACTTCATGTCTCTTTCCACTCCAGTCCATCCCCCACTCACTGCCAAAATGATTTTTCAAAGACAGAGGTCTCATGGTGTCACCTTTCTACTTGATAAATTCTATCCTATCACCTTTGGGATTAACTGTAAAATATCTTTATAACCTCCCCACACAAACATACCTTTCCAGGCTTCTTATATCTTACATCACCTCCACCATCACTCTATATTCTTTGATCCATTAATATTGCTATGCCTTGAAAAAGATAATCCATCTCTTGACTCTGGGTATTTTCTCTGGCTGTCCGCTAAACTTGTAGTACTCTCCTTATTTCTGCTGCCTGATTTCCTGGGCTTCCATTCAAAGCCTAATTGAAATCTTGCTTTCTAGAGCAGGGGTCGGCAACGTATGGCTCTCGAGCCAGATATGGCTCTTTTGAGGGCCAGATATGGCTCTTTCTGCAGGAGCCATAAAGTCAATTTTTTTTTCAGGCACTGTTACAGGAGCGCACTGTGAGCACTGTACGGCTCTCACGAAATTACATTTTAAAAAATGTGGTGTTTATGGCTCTCACGGTCAAAAAGGTTGCCGACCCCTGTTCTAGAGGAAGCCTTTCTCTATCTCTCCTACTCCCAGTCCCTTCCCTCTGTTGATTATTTCCTACTTATCTTATATATAGCTAGTTTGCATTGTGATAAGGAACTTCTGGGACAAGATGGAAAACAGCTTGAGAGACAGGATTGTAGGTTAAAGAATTTACCCAGGTGGCATGAGCCAAGACCTGGAGACTTCTATAAATACCCTTGGACTGCACCACCCAGGGTCTCAATTGGAGAAGGGAATTTTGGGAGGAGGATGGTGTATGGGAGGTAGGCCACAGACCTGCAAATCCAGCATCCATACCTGAGTGCCATAGGAAGTTCATTTCTCCCGACACTAATAGAGCTGAGAGAGAATAACACCAAGCTGCTAAGAAGAACATCATTATCCTTCCCTGTCCTTTGGTCAGACTGGGGATTGTGTGAAGGAGAAGAATCTCCAGCCTGATATCAACCTGATAGATTTAGATCACTTTAACTTAATTAGACATAGTATAGCATTCCCAAACCTCTATCCTGATTCCTTGTTCCTAACCCTTAAGATAAGCAATAAATGCTCCTTTCCTGACTAGTAACATCTACAGCTATAGGAAAAGGGATTTTTCAAACTGAAGTCAGATTACTAGCGTTATCCATTTAGCAAATCAATACCAGCCCAAATCAACCTTTTATCATCAAATCCAACCCCAAGCCTAGGAGCTAGAGGAGTTGTTGATCACACATACAACTCCTCACTTGATACTTTGGCTTGGGCACTGTTAAAGAGGCATAGGTTTGGCTAAACTGAACTTCATAAATCCTGGGGATTACTAGCACATTGGTGATCACCCAGGTGACCTCACTTAGCCTAGATCCATCTACCACCTGAGGATCTTGAGCCAGCTTGGCAGGCTCAGATTATAGAGCCTGTCAGCCCAGATAAACAGCACCATTTATATCATCTCCTTTTTTTTTTTTTTAACAGCATATATATTTTTAAACTCGAAGATATTTTATTTTCCCAATTACATGTAATAATAATTTTCAACACACATTTTCCAAATTCATAAAATCCAAACTGTCTTCCTCCTTCCCTCCCCCCCACTTATAGATGGTAAGCAATTTTATTTGAGTCATATATATGTATTATCATGTAAAACATACTTCCATATTGGTCATTGTTGTAATGACCAATACATACTCATACCATAAACACTCACAACAACTCCACCCCCCAAAACCCTGTAAATACACTGATGTGAAAGCTAGTGTATTTGAATGCTTTAATCTACATCCATCTGACTGCAGTAGATCTCTTTTCTTTTTTTTTTTCCTATCATAAGTCCCTCAGAATTGTTGCACATGTTTTTGTTTGCATGTTGTCTATTGGATTAGATGTCAACTCCTTGAGTTCAGTGACTTTCTTTTGCTTTTCTTTGTGTCAACAGCACTTAGTACAGGGCCTGGCACATAGTAGATGCTTAATAGATATTTGTCAACAGAACCAGCATGAGAGCAGAGAGGCATGAAAGGGGTAGAAAATTTGATAGGACAAGAAGCCACAGAACCCAAAACCAGAGTAGAGGCTGGAAACAAAGGGCAATCAGACAGAAAGTCAAATTGAAGAAGAAGCTAACCTGGATCTTGACCTTTTTTGGTATTATTAGACCTATGAACTATGCTGGTATAGTAATAGTTACTTTGACTATCTAGTGAAAACAAGTTATTATATACTATGTATTATAAGTTAGAAGGTGGAGTATATAGGTCCCTGTGGGAAGAAAAAAGAATCTTCCTAATTATTTATGGGCTCAGGTATATGTCCTTTCATATGTACCTATATATAAATAAAACATTAAAAAAACACTTACATTCTCTTAGAATCAATACTGTATATTGGTTCCAAGACAGATAAGCAGTAATGAGGGTTAAAGGCCTTCCCCAGAGCCATACAATTAGGCAGTGTCTGAGGCCAAATTTGAACCCAGGACCTTTTGTCTCTAAGCCTGGCTTTCAATCCATTGAGCCACCAAGCTGTCCCCTAAATAAAACATTTTTTACCCTTTGATACTATTCATTTAAGTGCTTACAGGATGGATGAGGAGCATTCTTAGGTAAATATTAAATTCCCTGGATTCCTCTGAGTGCATGAGCCAAGGAGATTTGGAGGTAAGAATTGTACTTAAGTTTTTATGTCATTAGGAGGAAATGCTTCAATGGCTTTCTATTGCTTCTAGGATGAAATCTGTTTGTCATTTAAAGACCTTCATAATCTAGTTATAATTTATATATTTATAATATTATACTATGCTCTAACAGTTTGCGTTCCAACCAAACTAGCCTCCTCGTGTTTCCCTTCCATGACCTTCCATCTCCTTAGTGACTTTGAACAAACCATTCCCCATGCCTATGTAGCTTTTTCTTTGCCTCTTGGATCCCCTTGAAACTTTCTTGAAGGTCTAGTTCAAAAACCACCTCAGACAAGAGGACTTTCACAATTCTCTTAGTTGTTAGCTCTTTCAATTATTGGTATTTATTTTTATGTATATATTTACTTATCTTTACATAAATTGTTTCCTTCCAGTAGATGATTATTATTTTTAAACCTTTAACTTTTGCCTTAAGGCAGAAGAGGGATAAGGACTGGTAACTGGGTTTAAATGACTTGCCCAGGTCACCCAGCTAGGAATTTTCTAAGGCCAGATTTGAACCCTCCAATAGTTGATTAAGCTAAGGGGTAGGAATTCCCTCTCCTTTGTATTCCTAGGACCTACTGATACCCATTAAGGTTTATATTCTCATTGAAGTGACTATTCCAAAGCCAAGACCTCTTATAGATGCATAGGGAAAGAGCAGCCATATCTGGGATAGCAGGTGGGGACCTTGGAAAGCCACCTAGAAGATCTGGCACCTGTGCTGAGAACTGAAAGAAATGAAGAATTCTGAGAGGTGAAGATAAGGAAGGAGTACATTTCAGGTGTAGGGGATGGATTGTGTGAATGTATGAAGGCTGGAGATTGAATATTCAGCTTGGAGAATTTCTAGCAGTCCTCTTTGACTGCTATGTGAAATTCTTAAAGAGAAGTAATAGGAAATAAAGCTAGAAATAAAGGTAGATTCAAGTCAAATTGTGGGGAGCTGCAGACTCCAGACTAAGGAATTGATGTTTTATTCTAGAACAATGAAATAATGAAGACTTTGATCAGCAAAGTGGCATGGTCATTCCAAAGATTTAAGATTCTTTTAGCATCTAGGTAGAGAAGAGATTAGAGAAAATAGACTGGAGGTAGGGGACCAAAGAGAATATTCTCTTATAGAGAATTAATAATGTACTAACCCTTATGTTAGTGACCTTGAGAGAGAGGGAATGATTGTGAGAGATTTTATGAAGATAGAATAGATAAAGCTTGGAAACTAATTTGGTATGGGGGTAATAGTGTGAAAGAGAATGAAAAGTCAAGGAAGATTCCAAGGTTAGACACCTGGATGACTATGGGTAGTATCCTCAAGAGGACTAGGGTTATATGGTTGAGGTGCTTTCAATCTTATGATTCTAGGAGGAATTGACAAATATCAGTGAGATCTCATGAGCACGCATTAAAAATGTTACTGCCACCCCTAACATGAACGTGATACATGAGAAAATTCTCAAGTAGTAATTTCTCTCAGGTGAATTTCCTGTTTAAAAAAAAACACAACAGATAAGGAGAAAGCAAAAATATGATTTGTGACTAAAATCAATCAGGACCTGGAAAGAGGCAAACCTAGAAAACAGAAGGCAGTCACCATTCAGGGCAACCCAAATTCTGCCCAGACTGTCACTCTCAGGTCTTCCTGTGCATTTCTGCTGACTGGAATGCCTTCACTATGAGCTCATGTCTTTCCAGAAAAAATCCCACTTAATGCCTTCATTCAGCCAAAGGGGTATATATAGGGGACATTTTGCAGCTGAGTGCTATGCAGCCCAGGGAACGACACCACTCTCCCTAGAGTGCTTGCATTGCCTTCTCAACTCTCCACCTTGTAGCCAGCAGACATGGACATAACCATCCAGCACCCCTGGTTCAAACGTGCTCTTGGATCCTTATATCCAAGCCGCTTGTTTGACCAGTTTTTTGGAGAAGGCCTTTTTGAATATGACCTCTTGCCTTTCCTCTCTTCCACCATCAGTCCTTATTACCGGCAGTCACTCTTCCGAACTGTGTTGGAGTCAGGCATTTCTGAGGTAAGAATCTTTTTATTCCCTATAGTAGATACCCTTTTCCTTTGTCAGTTTTCGTATAGCTAGTCAGAGGTATCAATGACCCAGTGACCTTTTAAAGGAGGAAAACATGGTTTGACCGTGTGCCTGCTCCAGCAGCTCACATTATGTTTCCATCGATGTCCTCAGGCTCCGTTACTCACTTTGCACGTAAGCATGTGCCTACGGTTCGTTAGCCAGCTTTATTCCCCTCTCCCAAATCCCCCTCCAAATTCTCACATTAATAGATGTCTCCACTCAGTCAAGCAAAGCCCAAACTGGTGCTCGGCACTTACCATTCTTTAACTCTAGCTGCATGATTGCATCCCTAATGGAGAAATAGTGCAGCAGCAGAGCGCTACTCTAGTCTACACCGTGTCCCTGGGAAGGGGGGAGCTGAAGATAAATCCAAACTGAGCAGACCGTTCTCTTTTCCTCCCATCAGCTCATGACCCATGTGTGGTTTGAAATGCACAAACCACATGCTGGACACCCCAAGAACAACCCTACCAAGGCAAGTTGTTTGTGTTCAGCTACTTCCCCAACTGTCTGCTCTGGGCCGTGGAAGCCAGGCTGGGGGGGTGGGCGCTTCCTTGTATCCTTCCAGTCAGTCTATCTAGGGTTTTCTCTCTAGAAAATCTGCAGAAAGGTTAGAATCTCTTCTTCCCTTTTGAGTTAGTAGAATCTCCCAGTGCCTGGTCTTAAAAAAAAAATATATATATATATATATATATGTATATATATATATATATATATATATATATGAATGAAAGAAAGAAATGCACCAAAGGTAACCCTACGAAATTCAGGAAACTGATAAAAGGGCTGGTTAAGTAAAAGATGGATAGTAATAATTGATATTTATAGAGCATTTGAAAGTTGGCAAGGTGCCTATGCATGTTATATCTCATTTGATCCTCACAAAGAGCCTGTGAGGTAAGTACTCCAAGGATTATTATCCTCTTTTTCACAAATGAGAAAAATGATGCTCAGAGAGAACAAATGACTTGTTCATGGCCGCTCAGCTAGTAAGAGTCAAAAGTATGATTTGAATCCAGGTCTACTTGACCCTAATGTTTAAATGTGCAATCCATTATGATGCAATGATTCTATTAGTGTAAGTGCTTAAGTGATACCCAAATGTTCAAAGGAAGGATGAGTTATGTAAAAATATTCCACAACAATAATCAGATTCACCCACTGCTTGAAATGGAAAGATTCTGAAGAATGTTAAAACTTATATGGAAATTTGTTATTACATGGAATTGGCAAAAAAAATTAAAAAAGAGTATTAAAATGAATCAGTCTTGACGAGATAGACAACTAGATATGCAAAGTGAACTACAGAGTGGAGACAACTATGTGAAACACTTGGGCAAAATAAACAAGTGAAAAACCTTTTATTGAGAAAACATTTTTTTTTTGGACTTAAAGATTAAGCATGTCTATGGAGACCAGATTCGTCAAATAATTCAACCCACCTTATTTTGCTTTTAGAGTTTTTTACTCTACATCCCCTATCTTAAAAATGGAAGGAGCCACAGACCTATTCTAACCCCTTTAGCTTTCTACAGTCCATTTCAGGGAACATGGAAGAGAATTGTTTCCTTGTCCACCAATAGGCTCTGCCAGGTGATTGGTAAATCTGCATTTGACATTTTCATTTCAGGTGAGATCTGACCGAGACAAGTTTGTTATCTACCTGGATGTAAAACACTTCTCTCCTGAAGACTTGACTGTGAAGGTGTCGGATGACTATGTGGAAATTCATGGGAAGCACAGTGAAAGACAGGTAAGACAAAAATCATTAGCATCCACCATTAGCGAAACATTTCTGGTTTATCTTTTTATCCTCTTTTTGAAGTCCTTATTAGGACTGAGAAAGGAGGAGTTGGGTCAGAGAGAATAAAACAGTGAATGAATTATTCAAATTAAACCACTTTCTTCTGAGAGTTACAATGAAGACTCAAAAGCCTCTTAGAAGATAAAACAGAGCAACGTAAGTGATTATTGGCAGGGCAGTCTGACAGAACACCAACCTACAAGTGACAATACTGGACTTCAAATATGGCTCTACTGCCAGTGTAGGTTAAACAACTTTGTAAATAACTGTCCAACTTCATTTCCTGGTTACTCCATCAGCCTATTTGCCAGAAAAATACTTCAATACATCAAGGATGTGTGATTTCCTCATGTGGGAATTCCTTCTACCTGAAGGCAGATAACAATAACCCATTGCAATTTATAGTCTTAGACAATTGCCTGAGATTCATGTACATTGGGATGTGCCTGGGTCATACAGCTAGTCTGAGTGTCAGAGCCCTCCAAATCTTGTGTTCTATCTGCTATACCAAAGGTGTCTGTTTTGCTAGAAGAATGATTTAATTAAATGAGCTAAATAAGGGATAGTTTTGTTTCTATCTATGTATCCTCAGAGCCTAGAATATTGCTTTGCTCAATAAACAGGTGCTTAAGAAATATTTGAATTGAGTCCCCTTGCCTTTGAGATACATGATTGAAAGGTCATGAGCAAATACTGAGAGTCATTAATAATACTGTAATATTGGTGTACCAAAGTGAAGCCTGCCATGCCATCTATATGATTTCAGACTTAAGCTTAAACAGGAATATTGTGCAATTGTTCTGCTATATCTTGGTCTATCACAATCAAATGTCAAATTGTGTTTTGGTTCAGGGAAAATTAAAGCAAGTTATTTTATCTAAAGCACACAGGACATTTGACTTTTCACATGGCAAGATGACTAGCATACATGAGAACAAATAAAATCGCCCTAGACCTGGAAATTTTCCACACATGGTATAGAAAATTAGAATAAAAACAAAGAGTAGATAAATGTGATAAGGTTGAACTGAATTGCAATTGACTGTTAGCAGAAGTCTTCATTTTCTTCTTAAAGTTATACCTTTTCCTAAAATATGAGGAACTTAAGAAAACTCCCTGCTTCCTTGCCTGAAAAATCATGCCCCCCTAAGTCTTATTTCTGCTACTTCTCTGTCTTCTTGGAACATTTACAACTATTTTAATTTCATTTAGCCAATGAGACATTTCTCCATTCTATCTTATTTAATTAACAGTTTCAGTTCACAGAAAAGAGAATGTAGTTGAACCTGCAAAATCAGAGACCTATCCAAGGAAATTCAAACTAATTTTCATCTAGGTTGGGATTTTTGATTCTATGACATTTCATTGCTATAAATCCCAACAATATATTTGTGTGTGGTTTGTATGTGTGTATATTTTTATACATACATGTATAAAAATGTTTTAAAACAGTGAGATTATTTAGTGAAACTCATTTTAATTCAAGAAATAAATTGATATAATTGGAAGAACCGATATATTGGTCTTGTTTCTGAGTCTCTGGAGCTGTGGGCAAAAGAGTTCTCAGTTCTTTTCCAAGTCCTTAAGGTAACAACAAACATTATTTAGAGGTGTCTAGAGGGCTTTATCCCTGCACAAATTCAGAAAACACCTAAAGGAAACATTGTATTCCACAAACAATTGAAATTCTTTCTAATATGTCTATGTGTCTATTAGCACCATAATCAATTGTTTGACCAAGTGTTATCAAACTCAAATAGAAATGAATATCCATAGGCTGCAAATTGACTTATAAAACCAGAAGTTTAACATTATCTACATTGTACTGCATTTTCATTTATTTTGTTAAACATTTCCCAATTAAGGTAAAACATAACAAAATAAATTTCCCAGTTAGACTCGAGATTTTTATAGGCTAGCATGTACCCAGGGCATAAGTTTGACACTTCTTGTTTGAACTATACTTGCAAGGGAAATGAACTTGGGGTTGCCAACCATGCAACAATCCTTTCTGTTCAACACTCTAGTGAGTCCCAGGTACATGGTAGGAAAGTTCCCTCAGCTCACAAAGGAAAATAAACTTGAGGTTGTGGGAGAGGAAACCCTTTTTCCATTGGCCCTACAGTTTTCAGATCAATTTTTGGTAGCGATAGAGGGCAAAGGTCTAAGTCTTTTGTTCCCTCATCTTGTGGCTCAGTACTTTGATGATCTTCCAGCTATAGGGTCATGTACACCATCTTTTCTTGGCTGGCAGGATCTAACGACTCTCTTTTCTCTTTAGAATTCTAGATTCCAAATTTTCCAGGAAATATCCCCTTCTCCTTGAGATTCAAGAGGCTAGTGTTTAGGGTTTTTTTGTTTAACCCTTAGCTTCTATCTTAGAATCAATAGTGTGTATTCATTCCGTTAGAGAATTGTGGTAGTGCCTATCCCACATATGCAAAATATACATATCATATAGCCAGAAGGATTTCCAAAATTCATTATAAAATGAGAATTCTTAGGCATGGTTTCCCAGAAACTACAGGAGAGAGTTTGATCAATGTCTATCTTTGAGTAATCATTCTTTCCCATCTTCGTCTTCCCCCAGGATGACCATGGCTATATTTCCCGTGAATTCCATCGCCGATACCGCCTGCCTTCCAATGTGGACCAGGCCTCCATTTCCTGCTCCCTGTCTGCTGATGGCATGCTGACCTTCTCTGGTCCCAAGATCCACTCTAACATGGAATCAAGCCACAGCGATCGGTCCATCCCTGTATCTCGTGAGGAGAAACCCACCTTGGCTCCCTCTTCCTAGGCTGAGGCAGTGTGAGTCCCACAGGCTGCTGTCATCTGCAGTCTATAGTCACCAAGCCATTGCATAGATGCCAGGGGAAAATGTAGAAAAGTCAGAGTTGTTTTTTTCCTCTGCTCTAGCCTCTCTTCTTGTTGTTGTTTTCATTTTCTTAGATGGGATGAAGGTCTGAGAGAGTCTGAGACATTGGGCCTTGAGGCCTAACCCCTAAAGAGCTGTGATGTTAGTGATGACCTAAATCTAAATGTTAAAAGCCCAAATCCCATCATCTGGCTGTTTGCAGGAATGGCCATTGTCCTATGCTGTTTTTAATAACATCTTCGAGTGACTGAGGGTGTTCCTGGGGTTAACCTCCAGTAAACCAAATGAAGGAGAATCAGCAACTAAGTTGATCCAGAGAAAGATCAATTGAACTGTGGAGAGTAGTTTACCTTTAATAAAGTGCCTCCAGGGAACTGAAAGGTTCCTCACATATGACACAACTGAATATTTGCAGATCACACAGCTGGATTTTTAGACAGGTGTATCCCTATAGTAAGGATGTTAGTTTCTGTTAGTGATGATTCCTATGACAGCAAGGAGTAGGTGTTTCACAGCTTTGGAGATTCTGTGAAAGAGTTACATCATAACATTAAGGCTTCAAATCCCCACTGGGATCTATCTCATAAGGCTGTATGTCTCAGACGATCTTTCTCAAAATCTTAAAATTTCTAACATAGGTTCACACAATTTAAGAATACCACCACTGGCCATAAATAAAGTAAATGTGACATGAGCAAACAATGGTTTCTGGTCTATTTCTTTCTTTTCTTAAAGTTTGGGATGGAAAAAGAGAATATGCCTGGAACTGGTTGGAAAGAAATCTCAAACACCAATATTCTTTTTGTGTGTGTGTGCTTTACTTCAAAGGTGGAATTTTTATTTTTATTTATTTTTATTTTGAATTAATTTAATTAATTAATTTAGAATATTCTTCCATGGTTCCATGATTAATATTCTTTCCCTCCCCTTTTCTCTTCACCCCTCCCATGGCCAATGAGCAATTCCACTGGGTTTTATGTGTATTATTGATCAAGACCTATTTCCATATTATTAATATTTGCAATAGAGTGATCATTTTAAAGTCTAGATCCTCAATCATATCCCCATCAAACCATATGATCAAGCAAATGTTCAAACCTCAATATTATTTTTTCAAAAGTTCATTTATTTAATTAATTAATTTAGAATATTCTTCCATGGTTCCATGATTCATATTCTTTTCCTCCCCTTTTCTCTTCACCCCTCCCATAGCTAAGGAGCAGTTCCACTGGGATTTGCATGTGTCATTGATCAAGATCTGTTTCCATATTATTAGTATTTGCACTAGAGTGATCATTTATAGTCTACATCCCCAAATATATCCCCATCAAACCATGTGATCAAGCAAATGTTCAAACCCCAATAATCTTAAAGGCTTAGGTTTGGGGAGAATTGGAATGCTTTCCCTTTTTTGCCAAGGTTCTTGGTGCTCTTCAGTGATGAGACCACTTGGAGAGTTTATTGTATTCACTTTGGCACATGGGATTTTGAGGATGACTTTGACAAGCTGGGGTGTATGCAAAGAAAAGTGACCATGGTGATAAGAGAATTCAAAGCCATGCCCTATAAGAATGGATTAGAGAAACTAAGAATGTTTAGCTAGGAGGAGGAAACTTAGGAATGCACATGACCATTGTCTTCAGAAATTTGAAAGACTGTCATGTGGGAAACATGACATGGCAGCTAGGTGACACAGTGGATAGAGTGCTGGACCTGAAGTCAGGAAGATTTATCTTCTTGAGTTCAAATATAGCCTCAGACACTTACTAGCTATATGACCCTGGGCAAGTCACTTAAACCCGTTTGCCTCAGCTGCTTCTTCTGTAAAATGATCGGGAGAAAGAAACTCCAGTATCTTTACTAAGAAAACCCCATATATGGGGCATGAAAGGTCAGACACAACTGAAATGAATAAACATTTACTTCAATATTATAATAAGAGTAAAAATACAAAATTTCCCCTCTCCAAAAAACAGCTGGGGCTGGAGTATGAACCCCCTTAAACTCCCTCCAATTCAGGGAAAGAGAGGGGGATAAGTTTCCTCAGCTTAATTCCATTCCAATATAATAGAGTCAAACGAAGGTTGGGAACACAACTTCTGACCTCTGGCTTCTCAAGGCTGCCACAGTCAGCTAGTTGCAACATCTAGCCTAGAATCCTGGATAGGAGATCTCTGTGCCTGGGACTAGAACTCCATTTTCTGCACCTAAAACTGAAAGGACAATTGAAATGGACTAAAACCCAAAATCCGTTTTTCAGAGCCAGAAGGTCTAATTAGAAGGGAAGATGGCTTTCCTCCCTTTATCCTCCCACCCAGTTTAATGGATGGTGTCTATGTGGTGGGTAAAAGAGATCTTTACTCCCAGGTGTTCCTGGATAGTGATTGATTTCTGCCAGGGTTATTTAAAGAGGCTCCTCTTGCCCACATATGAAATGCCTTCTCCCAGAAGCAGGTCCTTGATGTCTACTTCACAGATGGTGTCTTCAGTTTAAGTGAACTGAATGTGCTTTAAAGCTCTATTACAATAAGATCACAACCTAAAAGGCCAATTTTCCAGTTCCTTCATTTTCCAAATGAGAAACAGTTCAAGAGGGGAAGTGACTTTAGCTATTGAGGAAGTGAGCAGTAGAGGTGAAATTTTAATTTGGAATTCCATGATATAAGGAGAAGAGAAAACTGGTACATCCCCAAAAGATGAATGAAACATGATTTTTTAAATTAAAAAAATTTTTTAAATTAAGTTTATTTATTATTTAATTAATTTAGAATATTTTCCCGTGGTTACATGATTTATATTGTTCCCTTCCCTATTCTCTCCCCCCCCTCCCAGTAGCCAAGGAACAATTCCACTGGGTTTTACATGTCATTGATCAAGACCTATTTCCATAAATTAAAATTTTTATTGTCATGCAAAACAGACTTCCACATTGGTCATTTTTGTAAGAGCACACCCATACATAACCCAAACCTCCAAATAAACGCACAAATACACTGATGTGAAAGATGATTCCAACAGTTCTTTCTTTGGAGGTGGATACATTCCCCGTTATAAGTTTTTCAGGATTATCCCAGGTCATTGCATTGCTGAAAATAAAAGCCAAGTTTTCACAGATGATCATCATACAATATTGCTATTATTGTGTGCAACGTTTTCCCAGTTCCTCTTATTTCACTTTGCATCAATCCCTGCAGACATCGTTAAAAGAAATATTTGTTCAGGACTTGCCTTGATTAATAAGAGAAACTCAGGAAAAATAAGACAAAAAGGAATTTATTGTAGCAGGCCAAGGCAGCATCATTCAAATTTTAAGATGCGTTTATAGACAGGAGTAAGCAACTTGAGTATAAGGGAAAGATAATTCTGATTGGTACGTATTTCAAGGAGATGGGATTAGTGCTGCCTCAGCTCCTCCGCAAGTATTTTGATTGGTACAAGTACAGTTAAATTTTGGTATTTGATGGCTTTGGAACTCATCAAATTTGGTATTCGATGCATTTTAATGAGAAAAAAAAATATGGTATTTAATGCTTGGTTGGTACTCAATGTACTTGCTAGAGTTTGTTGGCATCTTGGTCTTGGGGAAATATATGCTTGCTCCAGCCCAAGTATCACAAGTTAGTTCAGGAGTATAAAGAAGAGCTCAAAACTGAGAAGCTGCAAGAGCTCCAAAGAGAGCAGCAACAGCTAGATGGGGGGCAGAGTTGGGGTTGTTATAGGAAATCAGAGAGAAAGCAGGAAGTGCAAAAGCAGAGGCAGAGGGAGAATTCCAGAACCCTGGAGACACTGACTCTGAGGGGACAGTTGGTAGGACTTGGCTCTCTCTGGAGAAAGATCCTGTATTTGTGGACTTATCCTTGAAGCCTTTTCCCTTCTAGGAAGTGGTTGAGTTTGGGTTAAACTCCACCGGTGGACTGTGTGAGTAAAATCCTTACTCCCCTTCTTATTGGATCTATTCCTGCAACTGCTGTGAATCTGCTGGACTCCTGCCAACCACAGAGAACAGCTGTTTGTGAGACATCTCCCTTTGACCCAGTGGACCTGTGGACCTTCCAGCTTTCCCTTACTCTGAATATTAGCAAAGCAGGGGTGGGGTGGGGGGATTCTGGTTAGAGGATAGTCCAGGTAGCTGGGATCTGTAGATAGAGATTTCAGTGTAGTAAGATCTATTAAAACCTGTTGGACTTTGGTGGGAGGAATTAGTTATAATACCAAGTTAAGACCAGTCCACTCCCCTCCCCCTAACTGTTCTAGTTAAATAAATCAGATTTACATAGAGTGGTAACTTGTCAGTTTCTCTCTGAAAACCTTCTCAACCCATTAACTTCTGATAACTAGTCTTAAGGACTTTACCCTCTGAGAATCTAGAAAACCACTTAAACCTTACCTAATATATTACTATACCTACTTTATTTATTTATGTTAGGGGGGAGTTTCTTCAGGTAAGGAGGTGTAGGATTTAAATTAATGTCCAACACTCTAAATATTATATTTTATAAAGTTTGTTAATAATCACTTGAAGTAAAAGAATAAAAAGATAATTATCTAACAAAATATAAGGCCACATGAATAGATTCTCCTGCCACTCACTTCACACTACCTCCACCAAACCCAACAAATCAAGAGAGCAAGAGGTGGGTCTACACAAAATTTATGACCTTCCTACTCCAGCATGTAAGGTAAGAAGGAGAGTGGGGTGCTGGGAATTGTAGTTTTTAGGGTAACAGATTCTAATTATACAGAGGAAGCAAAGGAGGATGTCCCACCTTCATTAATCAAGGAAATGGCTGCAAAATAGGTAGAAATGCAAATTTTGTCAAAAAACATCATCCTGTTAAAACGTTAACAAGCAGAATTGTAAATTTGTTAAATGACCAAACCATTTCCCACTTTAGAGGAATTTTGGGATGCAAACAAAAAACAAACATCATTGTACAGGTTTCTTGTGAAGCTTATATCTAGTGAATCTCAGGCAGGGTTCAGTGGTATTAAGGGACAGAAAAGAGAGAGAAAGAATTCAAAACAGGCAGTTGCCCTCAGATATTATGGAAGGAGACTCCTCTTCAAGACAATAACATTTCTCTTTCCCACGTCCACTTCGGCCATGAACTCTCAATGCAAGTAAAGTTAAGATAAAATTATTTTATTTAATCTAATTGTTGTTTTTTAATTTATGTCTATGTATTGTTAATGTTTATTTAATTTAATAAAACATAACTCCATTAGTGCATATAATGCCTTATAAAACTGTGTTTTCTAGGTGTTTAGAACAGATGAATTCCATTTACATTATTCCTCATGGAAAAAATTCACATGGCACTCAACCTTTTTGGTACTTGATCTACTTTGTGGAACAAATTAATGAGTACCAAGGTACTTAAGAGAGAGGGGATTAGCAAGCATACATATCTCCATCTCAGGCAGGCTATCTGCCACCCTCACAAAGTTGTTGTTTTTTTTAAACCCTTATCAGGCAAAGCAACTCTAGGCCTGGCTCTCAACCCACTGAGCCACCTAGCTGCCCCAAAAGATCATTTCTTTTGCATTGATTGTGACATCTTGGTGGTAGAAGCACCACCTGAAGATTTGCTCCTTCAAAGAATAGAGGAATAGTCATTAAAGGATTCAATAGAAAATTATAACTCAGAACCATCCTGGTGAGAGGCAGCATGGTATAGTTTCAGCATATGTGCTACTGGAGCAAGCGTGGCAACATGAGGTAGTAGACAGAGGGCTGGTCTCAAAGTCAGGGAGACCTGGATTCATGTCCGGCCTCAGACACATATTGACTACTTGACAACTTGCTTAGTCTCTCAGAGCCCCAGGCAGCTATTTAAGATTATAGGTAGCAGAATAAGTGCTAGATCATATTGTTAGTTTCCTCATTAGAACTTTTTTTCTAAAATGGCTAAAAATCAGAGTTCCAAATAATTATTTAATTAATGAATTTCCCTTATAACACGGAAACTATGCCTGTGGACAAGTACTGACTCCTTTGTAAGTTACATAAACATGATTCACTTGCCCACCTCTAAATCAAATAATAGATAAATAACAATTCGGATAACAATCATCATAATACATTTAAATTTAGGAACAAATATCACTTGGGATTGTCATAGTTACAAGAGGGTGTGGTATAGGGAAAGAAAACCGATTCAGAAATCAGAGGAACCAAATTCAAATCCCAGGTTCAAAAAGCTTCTCATCCATATGATCTTGAACAAATAATTTAATTTGCCTGGGTCTTCATTTCCTCAGCTGTAAAATGAAGGGATTAGATCAGGTGACTTCTGAGGTCTTTTCTAGCTCTTAATTAAAATCTAGGTCCTAATTCATTTTATGCTAAATTTTTGTTGTAAGACTGAGTACCTGGGAAATTGTACAATGATACTGGAATGAATAAGTTCAGGATGATTATATGACAACAATAGCATGGGCATGAATTGGAAAATCTAATTGCCTGAGAATAGATGTTAAAAATCTCTTCAAAGCATCTTTGTTTTTTGGTTGTGACACTTTGTAATAGTAATAAAAGCTTTCTTCTACACACATACATTAGAGCTTGGAAAAGGGGTGAGAGGAGGAACAGGAGTAAAATGAATTTAAAAACTACTCAAAGATAAGATTATAGTATTAAAACAAACCAAAGAAAACTTATAATATACTTGTAATATACCAATTCAATGGTTTTTCCTAGGGAATCTCAAAGAGGCAAAAATCAAATTGTTTACCTAAGGATAGGGCTAACTATTCCATTCTTTTCATTCTTGGGGCGGGGGGGAAGGTTCAGATTGTAATAACAAAAGAAATTATATTGCTTCCCGTTTAACTTGTACTTTTAATGGAAGAATAATAAAACATTGATTAAAAAATGTTGGGCTTACTCTGTCTGGTTCTTGGATTCTTCCCTCTGATTGGCTTTCTTCTATTATAATTTATGAGCCCCCTCCAGTGTGCTTCTTTCCCATTAGCAGTCAGCCAGTAAACATGATTAGCTCTTAGCAAAGACATTTACTAAAATGACATTGTAAGAATAGCAGCTATAAAACATTCCCCTCATAAATCTGGGTCCTGGTTTCCCACAAATATGCCTATAAAAAAATGGATACAAACAAAAAGTACAATTATAGGGAGGTAGATGTGTAGGAATTATTGTCTTCTATATGTGCATGTTGAGTATATCTAATCCATAATGTATATTTTTTTATCATTTGTTTTTTTGGGGGGGAGTTGCTTATTCTTTCAATCTTATTTCCTGAGTTTGCATTTTATGTCAAGACCCAGGAACTACAAGTAATGATGGAGTCTTGTTTGTTTCTGATCTGTATTATCTAGTCTCTATAACAAACATTATATTTATCAAGACTCTTTAGAAGATTCTCAAGTCAATGTATCCCAAGATGGTCTGTGTGACACCTACGAAGTTTGATCAGATGTATACTCTGACCATAGTCCTCCTAATCTGAGTTCCCCAAGCTCTCAGAATCTCATACCCTGTCCTTGCTATCCTGCCATAGTTTCAGGCTATTAGGTTTATCTGATTTCACCCTAGTCCCTGTGTTCTGTTCTCTGAGACCCAGGGTTTCCTATCTGGACTTCTTCCCTAAAGCCTTCAAGCTTGTGGCTGTCCCTTCTTGTGTACCTAGGCTGGCAAAATGCTTTTACTGTAGCTTTGCCATGGAATTATTGATCATTACTCTGGACAGTTCTTTATTTCTTTCATCTTTGCTAGAGTAATTGTGAGAGAACTGGATTGTTTTGTTTCTTACTCCACCATCCTGAGGAGAGTCTTTTTCCTTTGATTTTGAAAATATCTTTTGTCTTTTGGGGGGATGATCAATTTGTTCATTTTCTAAGTTTAGATTCTATCATTATTTTTAGGCCTCTAAGGACTGCTTTATTTTATTTAATTTTTTATTCATAGATATTTTATTTTCCAAATTATGTGTAATAACAATTTTCAACATACATTTTTTGAAGTTATAAGATCTAAATTGTCTCCCTCCCTTCCTTTCCTCCTCTGTTTCAGAGACGGTAAGCAATTTGATCTGGGTTATTACATGTGTTATCATGAAAAATAAATTTCTACATTGGTTATTGTTGTAGGGGGATACATATATAAAATCAAAACCCCAAAATAAAATCATAAATAAACCAATGTGAAAAATAGTATCTGTATCTGACTCCAATAGTCCTTTCTCTGGAGGTGAATAGCATCCTTTATCATAAGTTAAGATTGCTTTAACTTAACATATAAATAGTGTTTCTTTCTTTACTATAATTTCTTCCTTGATTTGTTCTTTACCCACTTGTTACTTAGGGTACCACTAGTTAGGGTCCATTTAGGTCTACAGCAGCATTGGCAAAGTATTGGCACACTAGCCAGGCAACATAGGCTAGGGGTGGGGTAGAGGGGAGAAGCTGCTCTGTTCCCCCTCTTCCCAGCACCCAAGAACATTTTTTGCATGTTCTGTCCAGCTGCCTAAAGCAAGCACTTTCCCTCTCTGCTCTCTGGGGTATTGTGGGCAGGGCTCAAAGGCAGCTTGAAGTTGCAATTTGGACTTATAAACTCAAAAATGTTCACCAACACTGGTCTAGAGCATTTGCTCATATATTTTTTAAGTTACAATTTTATTGTTCAGTGTTGTATAAAGGACATGTTTAATACCTAAACTTTTCTACATTTATCAAATGGCCCTAGTATATGATTACTTTTTTGGGAAAAGTATTGTTTGATGCCAAAAATATACTAATTTGATTATTATGTTTAAATGATTAGTCTTATTTCAGGATTGTGAAAGGTCTTCCAAATCTGTTTTTTAAAAATGTTTTGTTCAGATCTATAATTTCCTCTTACTTATTTTTCTCTCAACCATCTTCTACTGTCCCAATTAATATCAGTAGACACTAAATATTAAGTTTTGAAAGAGAAATGTTAAGATGATATTTCCCATATTTTACTACTATAATACCCAGCATGGTGTTAAGTTTTGAGAATAAAAATGTAAAAGCAAGAGAGTACCTGCCTTTAAGGAGCTTATATTCTAAATGGGAAAAATAATACATGTAAGGGAATGGTAGTCATAGAGGGAGGATTTGGTCTGGGAAGATTAGGGATGGTGAGGGAAATCATAGAATGAATAAGTTAAGGCATTTTCCAGGAATTAATGTTTTTTATTTGATTTTATAACTGTTCCCAGAGGTAGAGATGGAAAAGGAGACCAGGGAAATATGTTAGGAGGATGGCCCTAAAAGATGGATTTAGTGTGGGTTACATGTGGGAAATCTCACCAATAAGAAGTTCAGGACCCTAGGACAAATGCTGGAATTCCAGGTTTATATCTAAGGAAGGAGCTGTAGAAGAAGTCCAAGTGATAGGTGATAATGAACTGAATTGGGATGTTGGCTGAAAGATTAGACAAAAGGTGGAATATATGAGCAATGGTGTGGAAGAATAACCATAGTTTGGCAACTGATTAGATATGGGAATGGTGAAAGGGAGAGAGGGAATATTTGAAGATGACTCTGAAGTTGAGAACTTTAGTGAGTGGGAAAATACTGTGCCCTCAATAGGGAAATTAAGAAGATTGGATTTTGAGGAAAATAATAATTTCTGTTTTGGATATGTTGGATATGTTGACTTTGAGATATGTCTATGATATCTAAATGGAATTGTTCAGCAGGCAATTGATGATATAGGTCTAGAACTCAGGAGAGATACTAAGGCTGGATATATAGATATGGAAGTGATCTGTATAGAAAAAAAATAGTTGAACCTATGGGAACTAACTAGATGAATAAGAGGAAAAGAGGAGAGAGACTAGGTAGGAAAGAGTTCTGGTGTACATCCATACAAAGGGGGTGGGATGTAGATGCCAAGCAAAGGAGACTAAGAAGAAATATGCAGACAGATAAGAGTAGAGACAACAGTGAGTAAAATCATAAAGCCTCAGGGAGGAGGGTGTTTCCCGGACTAGAGGGTACTTGACAGTAGCAAATATTACATAGATATCAAGAAAGCAGAGGAAAGAAAAGGCCTTTGGATTTAGCCATTAAGAAATTATTCGTAGACTTGACATCATACTCATGACCATGAAAACATTTCTAAAACAGAAATTATTCACTAGACATAAAGCAATTTCAGTTCTCTTAATGGTCTATGACATAAGAACTCAAATAAGGTTAAAAACTCCAAGAACTGATGCCTATCTCCCACTTACTCACCCCTTATACCATTGTCTACTCCATTACATTCCCAGCTGCAAGGATGCACAAACCAACCTGAGCTATGGACTTGTAACAGAAAGCAATTCTACAGCCTGAATCTTCTCTCTTTTTCAAGGGCCATGGAGATCCAATCTCCAAACTGCAGAAATTTGACCAGGTTACAATAATAGCTGTGTGGCAATACTCTATATTGCTTGACCAAAAACTGAGAAATGGAGGAAATGCAGCAGAACACATAGTGTGTGTGGAAGGAAATCTGTAATGACACTTCAACCTGAAAAAAGAGCTCAGCATTCAGCTGGAGCAAGTTCTATTCCCCTAGAAGTCAGTTGGAAAAGAGACTTTAGTATCCAAATACATCAAGGAAACATTAACTACTCTACAAGAATGTATAGACAATAACACAAAAGTGTAGGAAGATTTCAATGTCCTCTCAGTTTGGGATATGTCTAATAGAAAGATAAACAAAAGAGAAAATGGAGAACCAAACAAATTGCTAGAGATATTAGAGCTAAAAGACATGGCATTTTCAAAATGGGCCTGCAAAAGAATATATAATATATATATATATATATATTTCTCAATATCATACAGAACTTTTATAAAAGTTAAGCATGTACTAGAGCTATTGCAAATAAACGTACAAAGGCAGGAATAATAAATATACTCTTTACATTAATAATTGGTTCAAAGACCACAAAAGATACAGAGTCAAATGGAAACCTAACACTGAAATCCTAAGTAATGAGTGAGCCAAAGAACAAATCAAAGAAACAATTAATGATGATATAATGATAATGATGAAATATATATACCAAAACTTCTGGGAAGCAGACAAAGTAGTCCTCAAAGGAAAAATCTTATCCCTACAAATATATATTTGTAAAATTGAAAAAGAGAGGAATAGTGAGCTGAAAACGAATTTTGAAAACTAAAAAGCTAACAAACAAATCTAAAATAAGCACGACAAAGAAGATATTAAGAATTGGAGGGAAAATAAATAGAAAACCAAAAAAAGAGAAACTCCCATAGAAATAATAAAAACAAAAGCTAGTTCTTTGAAAGACTAATAAAACTGATAAATCTTTAGCTAAACTGATTAAAAAGAAGAGGGCAGAAAATCAAATAGATAAAATAACAAGCAAACAAGGTAAAATCATAATAAAACCAGAGAACATAAAAGAAATAGAGGAGGGGGCAGCTAGATGGCTCAATGTATTGAGAGCCAGACTCAGAGACTGTAGATCCTGGATTCAAATCTGATATTAGAAACTTCCTAGCTATGCCACCCTGGGCTGGTAGTTACTTAACCATCATTGCCTTGCCCTTACTACTCTTCTGCCTTAGAACCAATACAATGTATTGATACTAAGACTGGAGATATGGTTATAATATAAACTTTTCAAACTAACAGAAGACCAAATATAGATCTTAAATAACCCAAACTCAGAAAAGGAAATAGAACTAGCTGTGAAGAAACTACCAAGGTAAAAATCTCTAGATTTGATGGATTAATAGGAGGAATTCTATCAAACTTTTAAAGAACAATTAGTACCCATATTATACAAATTATTTTCAAAAGTAGAGGGAAGAAGCCCCCTTTGAGAATCCTAATAATCCCAATACGTAAATCAGGGAAGGATAAAACACAAAAGGAAAATTAAAGGCCAATATCATTAATGAATATTTATTCAAACACTTTAAATAAAACACTATCAAAAAGAGCACGATATATTCAAGAAATAATTTTTATTGTGATCAAGTTAGATTTCTAAGTTAGTTATGAAAAGATGCAAAGGTGGTTCAACATTAGGAAAGTAATCAAATATTCAAAATCACATTTTTTCCAATAGATGCAGAAAAAGTCTTTAACAAAGAACAACACTCATTTATGCTAAAAAACAAACAAACAAACAAACAACCCTACAAAGTAAAGGCATAGAGGGACATTTTAAAATATCATAAAATATCTATTTAAAATCAAAAGTAGGCATCATATGGGATGAAAGTAACCAAGAAGCATTTCCAATAAATGCAGAGTAAAGCAAGGATTCCCATTATCCCATTATTACTTGATAAAGTTCTGGAAATGCTTAGACCAGCAATAAGACAAGAGAAAGTAGTTAAAGGCATAAAGATAGGTAAAAAGCAGATGAAATAATACTTATTTGCTGATAATATGATGGTATAAGTGGAAAGTCCTAGGTAATTAGCAAAGATACAAATTGATATTTGGAATTAGTAGATAAGTGGAAAGTCCTAGGTAATTAGCAAAGATACAAATAATAGCTTCAGAAAAGTTGCAAGATACAAAAGAAATCCTGGAAAATAAATTATATTTCATATAATAATAACAAAACCCAAAAGAGAAATAATATAAAGTGAATTCTCATTTCAAATAACTACAAAATACATAAAGTATCTAGGGATTTATCTACCCAAGCACAGGAAAAACTTATAGAGATTCAATTACGAAGTACTTCTTGAAAAAATAATTAAGTTGCTGGAAAATATCTAGTTCTCATGTTTAATGATGATGATGATTTTCATTTATTTCAGTTGTATCCAACTCTTCGTGACCCCATTTGGGGTTTTCTTGGCAAAGAAACTGAAAGGGTTTGCTATTTCTTTCTCCATCTTTAGACCATGCTAATTTAAGAAAAATTATAATATTTCTGAAATTAATTTACACTTTTAATATTGTACAAAAAATATCAAAGGGATACTTTACAGAGTGTAATAAGATATTATTCATTTAACATTAACATTCATTTAGCAAAACAAAATTGATCTAGAATATCAAGGGAAATAATGAAAAGAAGTAAGGATAAAAGGGGAATACCACTTCCTGGCCTTAACCTATATTATAAAGCAGTCATCAAACCACTGGGTACTGGCTAAAAAATAGAGAAGTAGACTGATAGAACACAAAAGAGAGAAGCAGAAACAATGGAACTCATCAATCCAGTGTTTGGTAAAGGAGAAAAAATAAATTACCTAGAAATGAACTTCTATTTAACAAAACACTGCTGGGAATCCAGCAAAATTAATTTAGACTAACACCATATTCCACAATATATTCTAAGTGGATGGTCATTCTAAATGACCTTGGTATTAAAGATCATATAAAAAATGTGTGAAGAGAAGCAGGTTGTAAATCTCTTACAAGTATGGGTATGAGATGTATTCTTAATCAAACAAGAGATAGGGTAGATAAAAGACAAAATAGATATCTGATTACAAGAAACTGAAAAGATTAGCACAGACAAAATTAATGCACCTAGGACAAGAAAGGAAGTATAAGAATGGGGTGGGGGGGTGAGGAATTTTGTATCAATAGCTATTCCTCATAGTCAAATCATATGAACAAGCAATTTTGAAAGGAAGAATTGCAAAGTATATAAAAATATACATATATTTTTCATTTTCCTGTGGAGGCTTCTTTATTTTATGATAAACATCACTGGTAGAACAATATACAACATGGAAAAATTCACTTTCACACAACAATCTGAAAGCATTTTTGGTCTGAGGGTTTGTGGGATGATAGGTGCACTAATAATGTGGAATTGGCACTACCATTTTGGAAAGCAATTTTGAATTATGCAAATAAAATAACTAAAATGTCATATTCTTTGACCCAGAGATTCTACAACTAGCTTTATGCACCAAAGAAGTCAATTATAAGAAAAAGAAAGTTCCCAAAAGCAGAAAAATATTTATAGCAGTACTTTTTGTGATAGCCAAGAATTGGAAATTAGGAAATTAGGAAAGGTCCATATGGACTGATGCAGAGTAGAATAGGCAGAGCCAAGAAAACAAAGAACAATTATATACCCCAAAAAGTGAATTTATGAAAATTATAAATATCAAGTATGATTTGAAAGAATGGATATGAGAGAACTCCCCCAACCTACCCCTTAGTGAGGAAGGAGGTCCACAGTTTAAGACTGAACAGGGATGTATCTGAAATGTAACCAGTGATACAATATCTTCATTAAACTCACTTGAGTTCACATTTTGAGTTCCTTCTGTGATAACCAGCTACATGAACCAAGGAAGACAAAAATTTGTCTTTTTTTCTCTCTGGGATTTCTTCCTTGTTCTTTGTTCCCTTTTCTTCAATAAGAATATTGAAACTGACAATAAGAATAAGGAAACCATTTAAGGAGGAACAGATTTGTTGTTAGATAGAAATAACAAAGGAAAAAAAGACAAAATAGTCCCTTCTCTTTTAGATAAAGTCAGTACCTCGCAAACTAAATTCACCTTTATCACAGTCCAGCACTTAGCTAGTGAGTGGATTTGAGGGTCTCAAAGTTATGCCATCTTCTAGATCACCTGGTTCTCCTTTGGGATAAACATTCCACCTCCTTTTCTCAGGAGACTGTAGTTTCTGCATTGTAAACACCATCTTGTGGACAGTAGATTGCACTGAGACAAGCAGCTATATGGTCTCTGAGTCTGCCAGACCTCCTGCTGGGTACTGTTCTGCATTCTCTTTAATTGAGTTCTTCCCTCCTCTGGAAGACTCTTAGCAGTGCTGCTCCCACTCCTGCTCATGCCTTATCCTTTTCCTAAATGGCACCCTGCAGTGCCTGCAGCCTTCAGATTTATTTACTCAATTTCTGTCCATTTTTGTGAGCACTGTCATTGCTCCAGGTCAACTCACATAACTCCCTCTGCTGGGTAGGAAACTCCCTTTCTACAGTTGTTTCATCTTATAGAAGTGAGGAATGACTTTTTATCAGACAGCTGACAGCTGTTTCTCTTCATGAAAGGGGGGAGATATACTTTACAGGAAACTCTGTTCCTGTCTGTCCATCACAGATATACAGCGGACCTCTCCAACTTCCAAATAAAGAATGAGGGAAAGTGTTTCAGTCTAGTCTTGTACTTCTAAGACCCTGTTAATAGCTAAAATTTAATTATGAGGCTACTGGTTTATACCCCAAAGAGATCATAGGGAAAAAGACTTGTACAAAAATATTTATAGCTTGCTATTTCTGGTGGCAAAAAACTGAAAAATGAGGGAGTGTCCTTTAATTGGGGAATGGCTAAAAAAATTGTGGTATCTGTTGGTGAAGGAACACTATTGTGCTCAAAAGAATAATGAACTGGAGGAATTCCATGTGAACTGGAACAACTTCCAGGAACTGATGCAGAGTGAAAGGAGCAGAACCAGGAGAACATTGTACACAGAGACTGATACACTGTGGCACTATCGAACATAATGGACTTCTCTACTAGCAGCAATGCTAGGATCCAGAGCAAGGCTGAGGGACTTACGAGAAAGAAAACTAGCTACATTCTGAGGAAGAACTGTGGGAGTAGAAACACAGAAGAAAGACAACTGCTTGAACACATGGGTTGATGGGGATATTATTAGGGATGTAGATGTTAAACAATCACTCTAGTGCAACTATCAATAATATGGAAATAGGTCTTGATCAATGGATACAGGTAAAACCTAATGGAATTGTGAGTCGGCTATGGGGGGGGGGGGTTGGGGAGAGGAAAGAACATGAATTATGTAACCATGGGAAAATATTCTAAATAAAAAAAAAAAACAACCAAAAAAATTATGAGGCAGTTAGTAGCTTCAGTAGCTTTATTACATCAAAGTAGTGATAGTAAAGAGAGGGAAATGTAGGAAAGAGGTAGAGAGTTGATTAGTTTACTACTCCATATGAGGTTTAATGAATTGAAGCACACCACCTACAGAGGCTTCTTCAGGTTCAATCTCTAATCAGAAGAGCACAAGAGTGTGTCAAGTGAAGCCTTGGGCTTGCGTTTTCTCCCCTCACTAGCTCTCCCACTGCACATCTCAGGAACCAATCATAGTTCCTTAATTTGTCTGGCATCGCCCAGGGGGGCAGTGCCTGTGGGAGCAGTTTCCCTTCTTATTGGTTTCAACTTTCTTTCTCTGAGGGCCTGTCTATCTCTGCAAATCTCAATGGTAAATGCTGATTGATTACATCAAAACAAAGTGACATAATGGGGGGAGGAGTTCCCTTCCCACAAGTCACCTACTACATTCATGGGATCATAGGTATAGAACTAGAAATTTTTGAAGATATCATGTAGTGTAATCCTCTCATTTTATAGATGAGGGAACTGAGGTCCAGAGAAGTGAAGAAATAGGGGTTCTTTCACTCCTGAGTTAATGTTGTCATCACAGGATCAGTGCCTCCTCATTCATTTAGAACTTCTCTTATCTCTAAAACTATATTCCCATCTAGGACCTTTAGAGATCTTTCTGTACTTATTATCCCATTTCAGGGTCTCAAACCCTACTCAATGTTAGCTCAATAAAGAGACCAATCAGAGGTGCAGACCCTAGTTTCTTCAGGTTGGCTTTTTCATCATCAACTATATAAAACCAAAAGAATAACCCATGCTAATGGGGGTGACACCAAGTAGAGGCACAGCATAGACTGATCATGAGAGAGAAGAGAATGCTAAAACCACATGACTTTTATGGCCACCTTTCTAGAGGTTGGCATCTGGGGGAAAATACACAGTAAAATATTCATGGCAAAGATCTCCATGGAAACCTACAACATGATCACCTTCTTCCCACACAAAAGCTCTAGATTTACCAGGGTCTGTATCACCTTTCTGTGACAAACAAAAGGGTTGCAAGACTTCACTTTCGCAGCTAGCTTCAAAGTTCTGCTCTGTTTCCTTCCTGCTGTCTCATTGTTACACTTCATGGTGATGACGGAAATGCAGCTCAGCTCCAGACAGTTTCATATAAAGTCTGACAGAGCTAGAATCCTCCTGCTGTTCCTGCCTCAAGTACTAGCAGCTGTCTTTTCTCTGATTGGTTTTTTTTTTTTTAAACCCTTGTACTTTGGTGTATTGTCTCATAGGTGGAAGATTGGTAAGGGTGGGCAATGGGGGTCAAGTGACCTGCCCAGGGTCACACAGCTGGGAAGTGGCTGAGGCCGGGTTTGAACCTAGGACCTCCTGTCTCTAGGCCTGACTCTCACTCCACTGATCTCTGATTATTTTAAAATCTGTCTTCCTAAGGTCTAAGAGTATTTGTCTAAGTATGCTTATACTTCTTTTTTTTTTAACCTTTCCCTTCCATCTTTGAATCAATGATTCTAAGGCAGAAGAGTGGTAAGGGCTAGGCAATTAGGGTTAAGTGACTTGCCCAGGGTCACACAGCTGGAAGTATATGAGGTCATATTTGCACTCAGGACCTCCCATCTCCAGGCTTGGCCTGCTATCCACTGAGCCACCTAGCTACCTCCCATACTTCCTTTTCTTTGAAAAATTGACATCTTTTGTTTTTACTTCACCTACATTTCTCAAGGTTTTTCCTTCCCCTTCCAGAAAGTCATCCTTTTTTTAACAAAGAATTTAAAAGAGGAAAAAACATCTTAGCAAAACTAACAAGCATATTGAAAAATTCTGACCTTATATGCTATTTTCCATACTTCATAAATCTCCTGCCTCTGCAAAGAAGATATTTATCTGTAAAGAAGTTCCTCAATCAACTTGAGAGGATTATAGACCAGTCATTGGATGAAAGTAACTGCTACAACAAAGGAAATATTTAGTGACTGACTGAAAGAATCAGTCATGCCCCTTAGGCCTATATTTTAAAAAGCAAACCATCCAGCAGTTCAGAAGTTTGTTGGTTCCAGCTAAAAGGAGGAGGAACCTTGCCTCTTTGAAGAAATTGCTTTTGGGGAACAGAGAAAGATATATTTATTCTTTTTTCTTCCTATGCTCCCCATTCCGCACTGGCTATAGAGTGGAGGGGAAGAGCTCATTAAATGCCATTGCTAAGAAATAATTGTGCTGATTCTTTGTATTGTCTAATTGTTAAAGGAAACACATTGCTGAAGTTTGTGAGTTACACAGTTAAGAGTACAGACCCACAACACTAACCCAAAATACAACAGTAGAAGCCACCCTTTGGAAGGTTGCAAGGGATTACCAGCACGGATCATTTTCATTATTTCTTTAAATTCTGTAATTTTCCTTTCTCCCAATTCAATGGCTAATAAGAGTGTTGTTTTGTTGTCTCCAGATCATTCTTATTGAGCTCCATGTATCCCTGGAAGTGGCCAGAAGGACTCGGCACATTATCTATGTTTCCCTGCTAAAAGGTGAGTTCTTTGAGGGTAATAGATTGTTGGTTTTGTTGTTGTTTATTTTTGTTTCTCTAGCTCTTAACCCAGTGTCTGGCACATAATACATGTTTTGGGTTTTTTTTTTGGGCTGTTTAAAAATTTCTTATTTTATGTTTTTCCCCAGACTACACATTGCTATAATTTTCAACAATTATCTTCTGACATTTTGTGATTCATATTCTCTCTTTCCCTCCCACTCCTCTCCCTTCCCTAAGATAGTATGATGTAGATATGATGTAGGTCAGCATTGGTGAAGGTTTTTTCACATGCCCAAATTGCAACTTCAAGTTGCCTGTAAACCCCCAGCATTATTCCAGAGAGTAAAGGGAGGAAGTGCTCACTTTGGGCGGCTGGACAGACTGCTGTAGGGAACTGTCCTAGAGGCATGTGAGATGATACAACCCACCTAGGAACTCCCCAGGGCTAGTAAAGCACAAAACTCTTGGCTTGTAAATAACACATTTTATAAAGGGAGTAAGGAAAACTGGTAGGTAAGACCCTAACACTCTTAGAAACTAAACTTCTATGTCTCCTGCAAAAGGAGAGCCTTCTATTTCTTCTCTGGGCCCTGCCTACAGCTCCCTAATATTAACTAAAAAGTAACCCAAAGCTATCTGACTCTAACCTGCTCTTCCCACTAGTGATTAACAATAAAGGAAAGGGAAAAGCCTGAGTTTGGCTGCCCTAAATAACCCAAAATCCCAGATGAAAATTCCTGGATTATCTTGGTCAAAGAGGATTTCTGGAGATGGGCTCTGGCAGATGATCTCTATATTCAGGATAATAGTTTTCTCCAAAGCAGATCCTCAACCCAAGAGTCAAATAATTTCTCCACGAAATTATGATTGCCTAGGGAGAATCTCTCAGAGCAAAACCTCCTTTATCCTCAGTGGAAATTAAGGCAGAGAGTAAAAACCTCCTCCCAAGTCAGTTGAAATCCAAGAAGGAAGTAGGGACAGTTCAAACAGTCCCATTCCCACAATTCCTTCCTCCTTCCCACAATCCTCTCCCAGGGCTTGTATCAAAATTCCCTTTTAGCTATTCCCTGAAATCACTCTATCCCTAACTTATTCCTATAGGGGGGCCATACAAAAAATGTCCTCAGGCACAGGGAAGAGGGGTAACAGAGCAGCTCCCCTGTGCTGGCTTGGGACATGTATCAATGCTGATATAGGTTGTACATATGTTGTTACATATACATATTTCCACTTTCATTATGTTATGAAAGAAGACACATATCACTTATACCAGAGAAAAATCATGGAGGAAATAAAGTCAAGAATGCTAGGTATGTTTCAGTCTGCATTCAAACTCTGGTCAGTTCCTTTTGTCAACTGGGTTTTTTGCAAGTTTCAAGTTTGTCCCTGCCCCCTGAGAACTCACTCTGAGAGAAGTTCCAGACTCACTTGTTTTGGACTGAACAATAGACTTTGAAGTACTTGGTGACCCCAGTTTAGCTTGGACTAGTGGACATAGTCAAATGTTAAGTAACCCTTTTTCATTTTAGTAGTTTCTCTCTTATTAAAGTTCTCTCCCAGGTAGCTAAGCCCTTGACTTGACCCTTTTTCCTTTTGTATTCATTGTAGTAGAACACTGCCTGATACCTCACCTGCTGGCTACCACCTCTTTCCCAAAACTGCTTGTAACCTCCTAAAAGGTATAAAAGAACCCTAAGTTCTGTTATTCTTTGGAGAATCATCTCTCACCATAATCCTCCCAGAGATATTGTCCCCAGAGCAGCAGAGTTCTGACTCTGTGTAGCATCTTGGCACTTGGCTCTGTCCAGTGGCCAATTATTGGACCTCTCTCTTTCCAGATTAAAGATTTGGTTTTTGCTGACTACTTCAGTAGTTCTGTGTTATTTCCAAGTTAACACTTTTATAAGCCATAGATAGCCCTTTTGATCATGAGTCCCTTCTAGTTGTACTGGATCTTTATATTGCTGATGTTTTGCCAGGTTTTCCTTATGACCTAAATTCTTCTTCCTTTTAAGAAAAGGGACCTCTTTGAACTTGCTTACTCATTCATAATGGCTAAAAATTTCTATCTGCCATCATAATTCCCTTATTCTAGGGCTTGCCTTTCTAAGGCTTCCTTCATCATATGATTACAGAAAATTTGCTATAACAGGATAAAAGTGGGAAGTAACTTAAAATGAAGGAGAAAAGCTCCCATAATTTGTAATATTAATGCCATGTGTAAGTTGGTAATGATCAGCAGTCACCTGTAGAACTTGATAGAACCCTAGCTGAGCCATTTCTCAGCCCTTCCATTTGCCCCTGTGACTGTATCCATAACCAATTTTCTTTCATAGCATTTCTTTCCCCAATTATCTTCCCATCCATTTCACCCTTAGATGGCAATTCTCTCTAATCATGCTCAGGGTTTAAAATAAATTATCTTCTGTTATTAACAATTATTTCTAGACTCCATTATTTCTTTCCTAAATTCTTCTGGTACTACCTTGAGACAAATTAGCACTCTGGAATCTCTGGTATAAACTCTCAAATTTAACAGTTATTACTTTCAAGTCTCTTAACAAAGTAAAATACTCCTATTTTAAACTTTCCCTACTTTAACTAAATAAAAGCTCTCTTATTTCTAGGTTCTCTACTTAAAGGGACTTTGCTCAGGGTAGATATTCTCAGGGGAAATAAAATGGCCAAATCGATGTCTGCTACAGAAATATTTCTAAAAGCCAGTGAAAATTATGAGAAACAATACTTATCTGGATTCAATTTCTTGGGGCTCCTTTGGATTTCTCATAGAGATGTCTTCTTCAGAGAATCCTTCAGATTCTAGGCTGCTGGGAAATCTTGTCCAGGTTTTTGGCTCCTAAGAAACATCTTGAGATGATAGCCAATGTTCTAGGGGGTCTTAATAAATTCCTTTTTAACAAGCAATCTAGCAAACTTAATAAGTTTTAATCACTTCACCTACACTCCAGTGCTGGGGTGATAAAATGCAGGGAATCCCAAGGAAATTCTCAGGTGGGAGATTTCTTTTCCCTAAAAATAGTCATGTGCTAATGATCATTTATCAGGGAAAAATGATGCTAAAAATGGGTGCTAATTCAGGCTAGTCTTCTCTATAAAAAAAGGGGGAAATTAAAGGCAAATCATTAAAAAAAATAATCAGGATTCACTAGTCTTTTAAGCCAACAAAAACTTAACTATTATAATAATTGCACTCTGGAAATTTACCTTAAAAATTCCAAAAATCGGGCTATAGTTTATGATCCTTTTACTTCTACAGAAGTAAAACCCCTAAAAATTTCTCTCTAAACACAAAACTTAGGATTACTAAGGAAAAGCTTAAAAATTACCTTTAAGTTAGAATAAAAAATGATCAGGGTTCCTTGCCATATGAAGCGAAGCCTTTTTCCAAATTATGCCTTGTCTTATTACAATCGCACAAGACTGATCAGGTCTGCAATTAACTGAAATCAAGCTTTCTCCAGAACGTTAAATTATATTTATAATATATATACAAATATATATTAATAATAACAATTAATATTAAATTAAACTATACATTAAACAGAAAAACTTTGTTCTCTTAAAAATGTAAAATCATAGTACTCAGATTAGGGGGCAATACCTAGAAAAAATGTATCTCATTACCAACGTTAAAATTAACTGCTCTTCAATACTGAGGGACTTAATGAGAAAGAAAACTAGCCACATTCAGAGGAAGAACTGTGGGAATAGAAATGCAGAAGAAAAACAACTGCTTGAACATATAAGCTGATGGGTATATTATTGGGGATGTAGATGCTAAATGATAACTCTAGTCCAACTATCAATAATATGGAATTAGGTCTTAATCAATGATACTTGTAAAACCCAGTGGAATTGTGCATCAGTTACATGGGTGGGGGTGGGGGCGAGGGAAAGAACATGAAGCATGTAACCATGGGAAAATATTCAAAATAAAAAATAAAGAAAAAAATTAACTGCTCTTGATATAATATTTTTCGCTTTAATCATTTCAAGACAAGTTATGAATCTTGGGCCTCTTTTTTTTTTAGCCTATATATGAAGTTCAAAAGCTGGAAGCTTTGAAGGGATAATTCTTCTGAGGGGGATCAAAACTTACCTTGGTGCCATTTTTTTTTTACTTAGTAGCTCCCTGCAATCTCTCTTCTGGTGTCCAGGCTTTTTGCAAAAATAACACTTTCTGGGGGCAGCTGGGTAGCTCAGTGGATTGAGAGTCAGGCCTAGAGACAGGAGGTCCTAGGTTCAAATCTGGCCTCAGACACTTCCCAGCTATGTGACCCTGGGCAAGTCACTTGACTCCCATTGCCCACCCTTACCACTCTTCCACCAAGGAACCAATACACAGAAGTTAAGGGTTTAAAAAAAAAAGGTTAAAAAAAAATAACACTTTCCTTTCCTCTGCCTTTTGGTTAGGTACCTGAAAGGAAAACATCTAGAAACCAAAGTCAAGACTACAGTATCAGGGTTATCTGGAGAAAAGCCAAGATTGGCTTCAAATGTAGCCAGAAACTCATTATAGGGACCAAAAACGGATTCTCCCAGTTTTTGAGTGCAAACCTGAATGTTTCCCCTGTTGACAGGCTTTGGAAAAGCCTTAGGAATAGCCTCTAATAAGGCCTCCTCAACTTTTCTGGCTTCTTGAAGGTGGACTTCAGGCTCAATTTTTCTAACCACTAACTGAATTATGTACTCTAAAGGATTTTCCCATCGAGCTGTTTTAAATCAGTCATCGGCATTCCCAGGGCCCACCAGTATTTGGGCTAGCTGATAAAAGTCTAAGAGACCAGGTTGGTAAGTAGAGGGAATGACCCCAAATTCTTTAGCCAATTCCAAGGGCCTCTCTAGCTTTTGGGAATTCCTTAGCTATTGCTCTGAGCTCAGTATTGGTCCAAGGGGTAAGAGATGCCTGAATTGCCCTGGTGTCTTCCTCTCCCTTTATTTTAATAGGAAACTGAGGAATTGGGACCTTGGGTGAGCTGAGAGTCTCCTGCATGCGGCTTTCAAGGAGTGGTGGACTACTGGGGTTCTTTAAACTCTCCTTAAGTTCTTCTATTACTCTCTGTAATGTGGCAATCAGACTTTCCAACTTGTTCCCTGTTTAGCTACTTAGATTTTCCCCTCCTGACCCAAATAGCCTGGTTTTCCTTTTGGCTTACCTTTTACCTTTCTCTCATCTTGGAGATTGATCGGACTCTGATTGTCTCCTGGTACTTCTCTGAAGCCATTGTTCGACATCTTCCCTTTCTGTGTTTTTGATCCCATGATCTATCTGCATTGTTTAAAATGAGCTGCAGAAATTTAATCTCTTTGCTATCCAAAAAAATTCCACTTTGACCACCTCCCTTTGGAATCAGATTCTGCTATTATCTGCATCTATCTAAACCTTTGCCTGCACTAGATTCATATTTTGAAAATATATAATTTGCAGCCGTTTTGTTAGGTGGTTCCTTGGGCTGCTGGTGGCTCCCACCTCCTCCTAAGGTCATAGATTTACTGTTCCCCATTCCAGCAGCTCCCGGGTGGCTCTGGATTCTGCAGCTCTCTGTGCAACCACAGACCACCACTTAATGCCCCCTTAATTAAAGAATGGGTCACTCCCAAATACACGAGATTGAGTCCTTTTTCTGAGAACCATTTACCTGGCCCCTCTGCTAACTGGACTCATGACTCAACCCCAAACGGGTTGTGTGGGTACCTCACATCTTGGAGACCTTGTTAGCAGGGTAGCTCAGGCATTTGGGACTTCGGAATTTCACTGGGGAACTTCCATTTGCTGACTGGGAAATAACACAAAACTATTAAATAGTGAGAAAAGGCACTCTTTAGTTAAGGAAAGGGGTTACAGGGCTGAGTTAGGCCTGTCAACATGGAATCTCTTTGCCAAGAGCTGCATGCCACATGCCTACACAAAGTCTGAGGACTGAACTCTGGTTGCTCTGGTCCCTGACCCCTGGGAGTGTCACTGTGCTAGATGACCACTCCGAGGAACAAAAGAAATCGGGGGACCTATATACCATTTGGGGAGATCCAGGGGTAGGGAAAGATGATTGACATTACCATAGTTACAAGGAAATGGGAGTTTTCAAATTATACTGACAGGATACAATCAAGCTTGAAGGGAAGGGGCTACTTACAATGGATAGTAAAAGGGTGGTCCCTGCCCAGGTGGGGGTCTTTTCTAGGAAAGAATCTGATACAATGGGGAAGTCAAAAAGGGTACTTAGCATATGCTTAGCTCCACCTAACTGGGATTGTCATTTACCTTAGGGTCCAGTATTCAGTCAGAATACTAGCTAGCCTGAGATGCCCTTCAGGTTGGATTCTCAGGGGAACAGGGAAACAAGTACAAGTTTTGGGGTCTCCAACTTATAAGCTAGTCCTAAAACTTGGGGTTCATCAGATCTTACCAGGTTACATGCTTGGGGTTTCGAGATTCCATGTTGACAGTATATCCATGGGATTCATAAAAGATGTCATTGAAAGATTTTGAGAAGAATGATACAAGAAAACAGTAACTTTCCTAACAAAGAGAGAGTATATAGACTATAAATAGACTAGAAGAGAAAAGCTTTTATGGAATTTCCTTCTCTGAATGATTCTCATCTATGGGACAGTTCATAGGCAGAATGTGAGATCAGTCAAGGAAGGGGCTTTTAAGAGTGAAAATAAAGGCTGAAAGTCTAGAGAGTAGAGCCCAAGAACTTGTATATTCCACCAGAATCTTTGCCATTTCCAATACCATTATCACATAGAAAATTTTATTTTTGAGTTATTTAGTTGTGCCTGACTGTTCATGACCCCATTTTGTTGTGGGGTGCAAAGGTGAACCCCTGGGGTTTGGGAAGGATACCTTTTGCAAGAATGCAAGACTCAAAAACTTAGCTTAAAAATAAAAAGAGAAATTTATTAACTTAGAAAATAATGTGAACAGCATGATGGGGAGCCTTTCCTTGGGAGGACAACATGGATGGAAAAGCTGTTCCCCAGACAACATTCTGGGGTTTTTATACAAGGCATGGGGGTGGTTCTCAGTGTTTTGGAAAATTGATGAATGAGGTGTATCTCTTTGTACATCTCAAATCAATGGAACAATCAAAGAAGGGTAATCCTTAAGGTTTGATCTTTTGGGTTGGGAGTCCTGAGGGCGTAAGGGAACAAAGGGAACAAAGGAATTTCCCTGTTTACAGTTTGCTTGAGTTTAGGGGGTAGGATGCCCATGTCAATTTGGGGTTTTCTTGGCAAAGATACTAGAAGGGTTTTCCATTTCCTCCTCCAGTTCATGTCATAGATAAGGAACTGAGGCAAACAGGGTTAAGTGACTTGCCCAGGGTCACATAACTAATAAGTGCCTGAGAACAGATTTGAATTTAGGAAGATGAGTCTTCCTGTTTCCAAACCCAGTGCTCTATCTACTGTGCCACCTAGCTTCCCATGTAAAAAATTCTCAATTTATGTTTGTGGGCTGTTGAAATACCACTAAAAAGATATTATTGTGTGCATTTCTCCTCTCTAACATTTGTGTTTTTCTTTGTGGTTCTTTAAGGTTTCCTTTTATCACACGGAAATGACCATTTTCAAATAACCTTTAATGCTACTGCCAAGCTCTCCCAATTAACTGCTTGTTAGCTAGTCACCTAGTTGCAAGCTCATCTTCTCAAAGGAGTGTGCCTGAGGGAAGTATAATTGCTGCTTCTCTACCCTTTTCTCTGTGACCTGGCCCTGGAAACCCGCTTTCAGACACTTCTGAGCGTGAGTTGCCTGGCTCAATAAGGTGACTGTAATTCAACTCAGCAGGCTTCACATTTAATTCTGGGCTGACTGGCTTTCAGCTCTCCCATTCAGCTCAGTCATGCTGTTATCCCAAGAGAATTCTGATCTCATCATGACATCATTTTCCTGCCCGCCACCTAGTGTTAAAAGCAGCTCCTGCTGGGCTCTGTTTCAAATTGATGCAAATCAAAAAGTTCCCAGATGCCTCTATTTGTAACCCTCAATTGCCCTGAAGGCAGAGGAGTGGGGCAGGGATGCTGTTTAACTCTAACTGTGCCTTCCAGGGTGGTCTGACATTTTAAATCATCAGCCTGCTCTTTAAATTGTAGCCAACATGCATGTATAGCACAAATGGAAGTCAAGGAGAAAGAGGTGTCTTTTTATATCTCCTGGGAAAATAAACGTCTTATATTTTTACAACTTAAAGTTCCCAAAGCTCTACTGTTCCCTTTCAACCATTTATCTTATCACCATGTTATGTAGGATGAGGAACTCATGCATTAAATTAGGTTATTAGTGTATGAACAAATAGGACCAGTTACATTCAAAGGCAGAGAAATTAATGACATTTATGACTCAGCTGACTAGGTAAGTATGTGTGTGAGTTAAGAGTGCAATATGAGTAAAAAAAAACAACAACCATTAAGTGAATGTCTCTTGCCTTTAGAGGAGTAAGAATTGGAGAAGGTAATAACTGACTCCCAAGCCTGGCCTGCCCCTCTTTTTCTTTTTCTTTTTAAACCCTGATCCTCTGTCTTAGAATTGAGACTATCAGGTTCCAAGGCAGAAGAGGCATAAAGACTTGGCAATTGGGATTACGTGACTTGCCCATGGTCACACAGCTAGGAAGTATCTGAGGCCAAATTTCCCTCCTTTTGAAAATGATTTGTAAGAAGAGAAAACAGAAGAGGTGGGCAGGGAAATAGGCAGCATTCTGAGATAATGGTAACTGCATCAGGAAGAATAGCTGTTGGATGGGACCCCTTCCCCATGGTTCTCCCTGGGCCTGAGAGAGGAAGAATGCACTTCCAAAAGGTTCAACTACTAAGCCAAACTATGACAAAGCATATGTCTCAGATGGGCATGATTTCCTTAGTCTGCCATGAATGAGTGAATGCATCAAGGAGGACTAGAAAAAAAATGGGAACCTGAAATAGGAGATCTAATTTTTAAACTAAGAGTATGAATAATCTTTTGAAATAACTAAAAGGCCCAAAGGAAGATGATGAAAGTGTCCCCAAATAAGAATTTCCTTCTAATTTGGCTTCTTCAGTATGAGAATGTGAAGGAAGATTCTTCTAACTCAGATACCACAGAAGCCTGAGAACAGTGACACAAAAGGCAATAATACCCAAATTCACTGAGATGCTTTTGATAAATGAGATTAAGTCTACCTTGCCCATTCTCAAATCTAATCACCCAAAGTGTAAACAATTGCACTTAACTCACAAGTTGGGAGGTTTGTGACCCACATGTGCTAGAGTGAGTGACAATCAGAATTTATTGACTGCCTCCTGGGCAGTCCTAAGAAAAGTGTCTGTTGTGATTGGACATGTAAACTAGGAGGAAGTAACAGGAAATGACACAAAAGAAACCCCTTTAAAAGAGAGTTCAGTGAGTTCAGCTGGGCTCTTCTGGATCGGATCTTGGATCTGAAAGACCTCATCTTGTTCATTGCTTGGACATGGAGGAGCTCTGGCTGGGACCCTGAGACCTTGGTGAGACTGCTTTTAAATCTTTCCCTTAGAACTACACGTGGTGAGTGAAGAAGGCTGACTGACTACCTTAACTTCCCTGGAGGTACTAGCCTCCAGGGTTTGATTGGGAGAAGCCCTAGTGGCTAAACCCCTTGTTAATTGACTTTTAGGCTCTCTGGCTGGGCCTCTGGAGCCCTGCTGGAGTAAAGCCCAGTCTTGAATACAAATCTAGTTGTTAGATTTCTTACTCTACCCTCTTCTCATTTACTTCCACTCTCTTCTATATTTTGTAAATAAATTACTAAAATCATCTTAGGAATTGGTATTTATTCAGTTCCTTGGCGACCACACCTTTTAATATTAATATCAAACCCAAAACACCTTTTTTCCCCTCTTACAATGTGTTATATTTAAAGGAGGTCACTAGTATCTATTTGAAGTAATAGAAATGATGTACAGAGAGGATAAGATGGCACTTCTCCTTTATAACAGTTGCCCAGGCAGGATCCTTCAGGTCAAAGAGGTTTATCCCTTCAGGACCCACCTGGGGTTAATTGATATATTAATTTTGGGCTCTTCAGCTAGCATAACGTTGATATTCTGACTTTGTTGACTCCCTTCCCAAATGAGCTTTGGAAACCAATTTAGGAAGGTACTTTAAACTTTATATATTTAACAAGAAGGATAAGGGTAAAGGACTGAGATATAGGAGACTCTACTTTAATTGTTACTAATGAAACTCTCACTGTTGGCAAATGAAGAATCAATGTAGCTTCCCTCTGGTTCAGCCTGGCCAGGACTAAACCAGAGTAGGTAAACTGCTGGGAAATCTTCAGCTTCTTCTGTAGATCTTAAGCCTTAACAGTTGAGATATATCCACCCTTTCCACCCTCTTCTTCATCTCCTGCCCACTTCCTGGATCCCTCCCGGGCCCTGGGAAGCCTAGATAACTAGATGATGAAACTCCTAATATCTAGGGACAGTAGACACCAAGGTGGTGGTCAAGTACAGGTTGATAATGGTATATAAAGGACAGGAAGAGCGTGCAGATTGATGTTTGCACTCTCTCACTCCAAGATCAGGATCCCCCAATCTCTAGCCTCAGGGCAGGTAAAAAGACCCCAGAATCTCTCTCAGGGTTCTCAACTGCCCCCTCCTGCCTTTTGCATGCCTCTCTGGGAACATTCTATCCAACTGACTTACCTGTCAATCATTGAATGAACTTCAAGCTCCCAGAGATTCAATATAACAAATGCCAGGCCCCCAGAGTAAAAGAGGTCTCTCTCAAGGGGTGTTCTTTTCTTCCTCCTCTGACTTTCACTGCCTCGTATTCAAGTTTTCCCTTATAAGCTTCTAGGTGACTCCCCACTTCATATTTTCCTGTTTCCTCTGACTACCTCGTCTCTGATTTTCCCAGGCTGGAGGCAACCTTGGCCTTGCTGAAGTCTTCTAAACTGCCCCCATATACCATCCTTGGCACTTTCACCAGATGTTCAGTGATCTAGGGAGTGAAGATGAGGTCCTAGATGTTGACAATGACCTTGTGATTAACATGGTTGATTAACTACCAATCCTACCCACTTCCTTCCCACTAATTGACAGAAGCAAACACAAAGGGCCCTGTATGGTTTTGTAGATACTTACTGATATTTAATCTTAGTCTGAGCACTGACACTCAGAAGAGGTACAAATATGTGGCAAGTCATCCTCTGAGAAAAGTCAAGGAGCATCTATTGATTTCTGAGGTATAAATGCTTGCATTGAAAATTGAATAATTGATTCTCATGAGCTATTTCAAGCTAGCTCCAGCATACTCCTACTTGTGACCCGTGACTCCGTTCTTCATCCTCATGGCAATGTTCAATTCTTTCACCTGTTAGTTCTTTCCCAAGCCATCACCCCTGCACTGGCTTTTCTTTCCTTTTTTCACTTGCTTGACTTCTGATGAATCCATTGAACTCTATACTCTCCTTTGAATTCCTTTCCCCCTTGTCCTATCACCAGTAACATGCTGCTAAATGGACCTGGAGAAAATCATGAACTGTACTGATTATATATATCACAAATTTATGCTACATAATCTTAGCTGGACTTTCACTGCAGGAAGGCAATCCTTTTATACCTCCCAAATCAATTCAGTATTCTACTCACTAAGTGGTTATTCTAAAACTTTTCTCCTTCAAGCACCTAAAAGCAGACTCTCAATGAAACCTTCTTCACTTGGGGTCTTGCTTTATACTTCACATGCAAACAAATGGATGCCACTCACCCATACCTCCCTCTTCTCATACGTTCTTCTTTCATCCCCCATCAGGAGATTTCTTTCATTATCATCATGACTGTATTTAATCTTTAATTTCTCCCTATCTCTTGGTTTCTTCCCTGTTGTCTACAAATATGCTCATGTACCTCCATCCTGAAAAACTCTCACTTGATTACCCTTAGATAACATTATATATCTCTTCTTTTTTTTCTCACATTAACTCTTTGAGAAAGCCATTTATAATAATACTTCCCCTCCTTTTATTCTCTTCTACACTTACCAAAATCCGACTTCTGAATGCTTCATAGCATTCAAATGAAACTGCTTTTTCCAAAGTCATCATTAATCTGATGGCATTTTCTCAATTATCATCCTTCTTGGCCTGTTTGAAGCCAATGACACTGTCCATCACTCCCCTTCCCCCTCACATCTTGATGCTCCTTCATCTCTAGGTTTAATGACATATCTCAACTCTCTTGGATCTCCTCCTATATGTTTTACTGCTCCTTATCTTTTGCTGAATCTTCATTTAGGATACTCTATGCTAACCATTGTTCCTCAAGGCTCCATTCTAGTTACTCGTTTCTTTTCTCTATATACTATCCCACTTAATGATATGTTAATATTCCTTAGGTTCAACTATTATCATTTCACTGTTCTCTCTCTTGAGCTCCAGTCCCAAATCATTAACCAACTGATACTTTGACATCTCAAACTGATTGTCCTGTAGGTACCTTAAATTTCACATGTCCAAAATAGAATTTCTTATCTCTTTCTCCAAATGCTCCCCTCTTCCTAACTCCAATATTACTGCCAAGGGCACTAACATTATCCTGTTCTCCTACGCTTGCAACCTTGGTGTCATGTTTAACTCTTCACTAGCACTCATTCCATATACTGTTATGTTGATCTTAACAGAGATGTTTGGGAAGCTGAAGAGATGGCCTGAAACTAGAAACTTGCAGGGCTCACTCCTCCCCCCCCCCCAACAGGCTAGAGTGAGTAGGGAGGGGTAGGTACTCCTTACTCTCATCCCTCCCACCAAGCAGTTGGAAATCAGTTGGAAATTGAGGCAGGACTGATGTCTTCTGGCAAGGCTCAGCAAGGCAAATCTCTAATAATGTTCACTTTCTCAACTTATATTCCACACAGGTTTGACTGAGGGACAATAGGAGAAGCTTGATGTCTTGTAGTTATCAGGGACAGACAAATCTAACTTGTATGGGCTGGACAGCTGAAGGAAACTTAGCTGAAGTTGGATGTAAGTATTCCCAGAATAATAAACAGGCACTGCTCCCAAAAGATGAAGGTCTTACTGATAAAAGAGGAAGGGGAATGTAGGGAGGTTTTTCAGGGATTAGGATAAGATCTGGGAAGCCCTGAACTGTTAGATAGAACAGCCCCTTCCTCCTCCCCCAGGAGGAAGTGGCAGACTTTATATATAGCTTGTCCTCAAAGCTTATAATTATTACTTTAAATATCTAAATAGCTAAATAACAATTGTGCTGTTGCTAGAAAGGTCTAGTTCAGCTAAACAGGCAAACTGCAAAGAAGAACCAAAATGGCTATTGCCACAGATGGCTTCCTAAGCAATCCCAAAACTGGGAACAGCAAGCAGAGAGATCTGCTCACCTCAACCCCCAGGAAGCAACTGTCCCTAACCCTATATCTTGTAGGAATTCCACCCTGCTATTTTCCATGTTATAGTTTTGGACAGCCAACCTAGGATTTTTATTTCAGAACCTGAGTGGGATCAGTATGGCCAGCTTCATCAACAGGGCCATTGTCTCACTGGGGTGCTCTGGGGGGCTAATATATAGGATTTGGCAGGCTTGTGCTACCTTTTGACTGATAATGGTTCCCCAATTTTTCAAACAAATGATAGAAATATATGATACTTATCAGTGGGTGATTATTGCCACTTTTTTTTTAAACCCTTAACTTCTGTGTATTGGCTCCTAGATGGAAGAGTGATAAGCGTAGGCAATAGGGGTCAAGTGACTTGCCCAGGGTCACACAGCTGGGAAGTGTCTGAGGCCAGATTTGAACCTAGTACCTCCCATCTCTAGGTCTGACTCTCAATCCACTGAGCTACCTAGCTGCCCGATTATTGCCACTTTTTGTGGTGGCAAAGAATTAGAAATGTCTATCAATTGGAGAGTGATTGAACAAGTTGTGATATATGATTGTGATTGAATACTATTGTGTTTTAAGAAATGAGGAACAAGGCGCTCAGAAAAACCTGAAAGATTTACATGGATTGATACAAAGTGAAATGAGAAGAATTAGGAAAACACTGTATACAGTAACAATATTGCACAGTGATCAACTGTAAATGACAGCTATTCTCAACAATACAATGATCCAGGACAATTCAGAAGGACTTATGATAAAAAATACTACCTACTTCTAGAGAAAGAACTATTAGAATCTGAATGCAGATGAAGGCATACTTAAAAAAAATTTTTTTTTTGCTTGTTCTAGTTTTTTTTAAATGTTGGTCTATGCTTTTTTTCACAATATGACTAATGTAGAAATATGTTTTTCATCACTACATATGTATAATCTAAATAAATTGCTTGCCATCTCAGGGAGTTGGAAGGGAAAAGAGGGAAAGAGAATTTGGAACTCAAAATGTTAAAAAATGAATGTTAAAATTGTTTTTATATGTCATTGGGAAAAAAATAAAATATTTTTTAGAATACGACTGTGCCTCCTGGTAGATAGGAAAACTATGGTTAAGAGGGGCAAACACTGGAGAAAGAGTGCAGCTATGAACATTTTTGTACAGCCCTTTTTATTATCTCTTTGGGGGTACAAACCTAGTAGTGGTATTGCTGGATCAAAGGGCATGCATTCTTTTAAAGCCTTTTGGGCATAATTCCAAAATGCCTTCCAGAATGTTTGGATCAATTCACAACTCCACCAGAAATTTTGCCACATCCCCTCCAATATTTATTATTATCCTTTACTGTCATATTGGCCAATCTGCTAGGTGTGAGGTCATACCTCAGAGTTGTTTTGATTGGCATTTCTCTAATCAGGAGGGATTTAGAACACGTTTTCATGTGATTATTGATAGTTTTGATTTCTTCACCTGAAAACTGTCTATTCATGTCCCTTGACCATTTATCGTTTGGGGAATGGCTTGATTTCTTGTACATTTTACTTAGTTCCTTATAAATTTGAGAAATTAGACCTTTCTCAGAGATTTTTGTTATAAAAATTTGTTCCCAGTTTGTTGCTTTCCTTCTAATTTTGGTTGCATTGGTTTTGTTTGTATAAAACCTTCATAATTTAATATAATAAAAATTATTTATTTTACAACTTGTAATGTTCTCTATTTCTTGCTTGGTCTTAAATTCTTTCCCATAGATCTGACAGGTATACTATTCTATGTTCATCTAATTTACTTATAATTTCCCTCTTTATGTTCAAGTCATTTACCCATTTTGAATTTATCTTGGCATAGAGTGTGAGATGTTGATCTAAACCTAATTTTCCACTATACTGTTTTCCAATTTTCCTAGCAGTTTTTGAAAAATAGTGGATTCTTTGGGTTTATCGAACACTAACTTGCTGAGATCATTTACCCCAAGTCTATTCCATTGATTCATCCTTCTATTTCTTAGCCAGTACTAGATTGTTTTGATGACTACTGCTTTATAGTCAGTTTAAGATCTGGTACTGTAGGCGTCCTTCCTCCACATTTTTTTCATTAGTCCTTTGATCTTTTGTTCTTCCAGATGAACTTTGTTATAATTTTTTCTAATTCTATAAAAGGTTTTTTGGTAGTTTGATAGGTATGGCACTGAACAAGTAAATTAATTTAGGTAGGTTTGTCATTTTTATTATGCTAGCTCATCCTATCCATGAGTAATTAATGTTTTTCAATTGTTTAGATCTAGTTTTATTCATGTGAAAAGTGTTTTGTAGTTGTGTTCACATAATTCCTGAGTTTGTCTTGGCAAATAAATTACCAAATGTTTTTTATTGTTGAGTGATTTTAAATGGAGTTTCTCTTTCTAACTCTTGCTGTTGAGTTTTGTTAGAAATAGGTAGGAATGCTGATGGATTTATGTGGGCCTATTTTGTACCCTGCAACTTTGCTAAAATTATTAATTACTTCCACTAGCTTTTTAGTTGATTTTCTAGGATTCTCTAAATATATCATCATATAATCTGCAAAGAGTATGATATGACTTTTAGCTCTAGATTTTGTAGCAATTTATTTAATTCTGTTTTTTATATTTCTGTTAAATTTCTCCAAAATAGAGAGGACTATTAAATCTCTTATTATTATCATTTTTGTCTTTTGTAATTTAGATAATTTTTGCAGTATGAATTCAGAGGCTGAGGCAGTTGGAGCACATAAATTTAATATTGGTATTATTGTTTTGTCCATAATTCCTTTCAGCATTATGCAATTTCCTTGTTTAACACTTTTTATTACATTTGTTGTGAATTTTTGCTTTTACTTTGATAGCTTTTTTGGATTCTCACCTTTTATTGTTATTCTGTATTATGCCTATTTTTTAGATGTGTTAGCAAACTTGTCCAGATTTGGGAAATGGAGTATCTTGTTAAAGGAATAAGAACTCAAGGTGACTCTTCTGACCTTAAAGAGGCCAGTCACTGGATCTGAGATAAGAAAGGGAGTAAAGACTGGAGAGTTAGAGGGTTGGAATAGGTTGTGTTTGAATGCCCAATAGGAGATTTTATAGTTGATTCTAAAAGTAATAGTGAGCCATTGGAGTTTATTGACTAGGGGAGTGATATGCTCAGACATATGTTTTGGAAAGATCAGTTTGACAGCCGAATGGAGAATGGATTATAATAAGGATAGATTTGAAGCAGGGACTCTAACTAGGAGGCTACTTCAATAGTCTATGAATGAGGTGTTTGGTATCTGTATTAGGGTAATTACTGTGTCAAAAGATAGAAGGAGACATGTGTAAAGGATATAGCCAAGATATAAATTACAAGACTGGATCATTGATTAGATAAGGCGGGGGTGGGGAGTGGGGGGGGGGGAATGAGAGTGAAGTGTGACATATAGGTTTTGAGCCTGGGTAACTTGATATTCAATGAGGTTGGAAGACAGACAGAAAGGAATTAAGAAGAAAGTGAGAGTAAGAAACTGAGATATCTATTGTAGATACCATTCTTAAGGAATTGAGCTGCAAAAAGGAGGAAAGATATGGGACAGTAGCTAGTAGGAATGGATGGAATGAACAGCACTACATCATGCCTTCCCAGAGAGACAGATTAATATCCTGCCCAAGAGAGAGAAATGGATTAAGTCCTACTAAAAGCCATCTCCAAGCTTCAAAGCAAAAATTTCAGACTTGTTAGCCAAAACTATTCCTGTTTCCATTTGTGTATATATAGAGTAAAAAAAAAATCATATTCTTTAGGAACACTGAAAAAGGAGAAATTGTTCAGAGTGGGTCAATAGTTTGACTTGCTTCAGGTAGAACCCATTCCTTCCTCATCAACCAAATAGGTATCACTCAGGTTGAACAGGTCCCTTACCTCCTTATCTTGGAGCAGTAAGCAAGTGTACTTCCACCTGAAATCAATTTGTGAGGACCCAAAGAAAGGCATCAGTGCTGGAAATTATGTCAGAGAGTATTTCAGGGAAGCTGCCAGATTCCTGGTCCATCTGTGTGCAGGAATGATGTTCTATCCACTAGAGGGCCTTCAGTCTGTTGTGCCACCAGGCCATAATGTTGGTTTGTCTTTAATTATACTTCTTAAGGATATATAACTTACTGTATCCACATGGCTCTTTTTGATCTACAGTGAACTGATGCAAAGTCAAGATGGAAGAACCAGAAGATTGTACACAGTAACAGCAACATTATATGATAAATATTTATGAATGGCAGTTATTCTTAGATAATCCTCAAAGACTCGTGATGAGAAACACCATCTATCTCCAAAGAAAGAAGTGATGAATTCTGAATATAGACAGAGACATGATACATTTTTACTTTATTTCTTCATTTTCTTTTGTTTGAGTTCTTTCACAAAATGACTAATATGGAAAAATAAAAATGTAAAATCTATTGCTTGCCATCTCAGGGAGGGTAGAGGGCAGGGAGGGTGAGAATTTGACTCAAAACTTTAAAAAAACTCAAAGGTTAAAAATTATTTTTTCATATAATTGAGGGGGGAAATATTGTTTTTTAAATTTGCCCTTTTTAATTATCAAGTGCTTTTGTGTTATCTCTCCCCACACTGATAGTCCCAGAGACAAAAGTCAATATGTAAATGCTGTTTGCATTGATTCTGATTCTTTTTTTTTTTTAGAAAAATTTTCCATGGTTACATGATTCATGTTTTTACTTTCCTCTTCACCCTCCCTTTACCCCCTCAATAGCCAACATGCATTTCCACTGGTTTAACATGTGTCATGATTCTGATTCTAATATCCATAGTACATCACTTGCAGCTTTCTCATAGCCTCATTACTCATGTATTACACTTTGTCAATATTAGCACTTGAACTTTGATGCTAAATATTAAAGAACTCATTGTCTGGACTTTGCATTTGGCCAGAGATAAAAACCAAAGTAAAGTATTTCTAGGGCAGCTAAGTGGCACAGTGTGTGTCAAACCTGGGGTCAAGAAGATTCATTTTCCTAAATGCAAATCTGGCTTCAGACCCTTACTTGCTATGTGACCTTGAGCAAGTTACTTAACCCCATTTGCCTCGGTTTCCTCATCTATAAAATAAGCTAGAGAAGGAAATGGCACACCACTCTAATGTTTTTGCAAAAAACAAACAAACAAACAAAAAAAACGAGACGGGCTCATGAAGAGGTGGACATGACCAGAACAACTAAACAACAAAGTATTTTTGTTGATAGGCATAGTAAAAACTCATTCAACTAGTTTCTTCCAAATTCCACAAAAAATTACATGACAGCACTTTCTATCAGTTTAGAGCAGAAAATTAAAGATGACTGATCTTACAGCTCCCTGATGGCAAACCTATGACATGCATGTCATCACTGACACACGTAGCCATTTTTGATGACATGCAGCCACATACAGAGAAGTATGGGGCTGCATGCCGAGGATGAAACATTTGCTGTAGTGTAGTGTAGACACTCTATGCCAGAGGTCTGTTGGTTAAAACAACTGTGACTAAGCAGGTAAGTAAAATAATTAGTTTTTGGTTTATTAAATACAGTTATATATTACAATTATACATTTTTGTTATTTAAACTACAAATATTGTGAAATTATGTTTTTTTTCTTGAAGTGACACACCACCTGAGTTATGCTCAGCTTTTTGATGGATTTTGACACACCAGGCTCAAAAGGTTGCCCATCACTGTTATAGCTGATACTTCTAGTTCATAAGAGACATCAAGGAAAGAGTAATGCACTTAGAAGTCAGTGTGGAATAATGGAGAGTGATGAATTTGGAATTTGCTGAATTGGGTCAGATAATGCCTCTGCCATTTACTTCCTAAGTGAACTGAGGCAAATTATTTATCCTTTTTGGAATCTGGTCTCATTTGCTAACTCCCAAGATTGAAGATCTGTAAAAAGAGGGGACTGAACTAGATGTTTGATAGGATCATAGTTAGAGAAGGGCCCTTGGGGAGACTCATTCCAACTACTTCATTTTACAGATTTGGAATCTGAGGCTTAGTTTTTCAAGTGATATCCCCAAAGTCACACAAATAGGACACAGCAGAGTTAAGAATCAAACTCAGGTCCTCTGATACAAAATGCAAACTTCTTTGTACTGTTTTTCTGTTATAGGATAAAAAGGCAAGATACCAACAGAAATATTGCAAAATATTAAATAATTTTTCTAAGTATAGTTTAGACAAATGGTCTCAGTCTCCAGTTTCCACATTATGGACAATATTTTTGGTAACTCAAGGTTTGATTACTTTTCTACTCCCAGAAGGCATTTCAATCTGTCTAGCACTTTTTCTGCCAGCGAATATTGTAATGAAAAGAGTAAGAGGATATTTATCTGCCCTGTTAAATTTAGTGACATACTTCCTGAGTCTTCTGTCAAATGTCATTGTTAGCTTCAGGGACCAGGAGGGTAAAGATATGACAAGAGCTACTATATTTCATACTTCTGGACATTTATATCTGGAACAAATCTAATTTCAAGAAAAGAATGTGTGTGTGTGTGTGATTCTTACCTTCTGTCTTAGAATCACTACCATGTGTGTATCGATTCCAAGACAGAAGAGCAATAAGAGTTAGGCAATGGAAGTTAAGTGATTTGTACAGGGTCACATAGCTAAGATGTATCTGAAGTCAAATTTGAATCCAGTACTTTCTATCTTTAGGCCTGGCTCTCAATCCCCTGGGCCACCTAGCTGCCCCCTTGTGAATATGTTTTTAACAAGATGTTGTAAACGGAATTTTCTTTGATAGACCATGTGTTTGATTTTTGGCTTGAGAAATATGCTCATACATATACAACTTGCCTAATTTGTGAGGATCTAATACTTCTATGTAAGATTACCTAGGATTTTTATTTTGTTTAAGGAACAGAAGTCACACTTTGTGCTTCCTAAGTGTCCTTTCTTCTAAGGAAAAGAAGACCTAACATCTGACTTGTTTAGGGCTGACTAAAAAAATGTATACCACTCAAAAGTTCATAAGTTTTGCCTTGGTCACTAGCTCTAAGCACAAACTACTTAACCCCAATAAGGACAAATGCTCAGTGCATGATTAATCACTTGATGTGATACCAAACAGTCATGTAATAGAAGAGGTTAGAACTAAAAGAGTCTTCATAAATTATCTACTCCAATTTCTTTTTATAAATGAAGAAATTTAGTCTCAGAGAGGTAGTGAATTACACAAATTTACACAGCTAGTTGGTATCAAGGCTCCAATTAGAACTCATATCTTTTTATTGGTCCCAAGTCCAATTATTTTCACTAAACCTAATTACATGCTTAGTCAGAACAAATCTGTTAAATAAGCACCTATTAAATATCTACTCTGTTCTAGGCACTTTGGAAGAAAATGGGGTTACAAGGTACAAATGAAGCATTTCGTACCCTCAAGAAGTCTCTCTTCTAGGGGAAAAACCAACCATGTGTACATATTAGGGAAAAAATATGCACAAAATAAATACAAAGTAATTTCAGGTATGGGGGGTCACTAACAATTAGGCTATATAAGACTTCATGGTGACCTTGAGTTGACCTTTAAAAGAAATTTGGAATTCTAAGAACTGAGGACAAAATATAATACCCATTCCTATTTTAAAAAATAAAACACTGGAATAAGTGGAACATTCCTTATAATAAATAGCATCTATCTAAAGCTATCAGCAAGCATTATTTAAAAAAAACCAAAACCCTTACCGTCCATTTTAGAATCAATACTATGTATTTGTAGAAGAGTGGTAAGGGCTAGGCAATTGGGGTTAAGTGTCTTGACCCATCTCTCACAATTAGGATGTGTCTAAGGCCATATTTGAACCCAGGACTTCCCATCTCTAGACCTGGCTCTCAATCCACTGAGCCACCTATATGCCTGCAGCAAGTATTATTTGTAATGGGGATAAGTTAGAAGCCTTCCCAATAAGATGAGAAGGTAAGGGTTTCTACAGGGTCTCAAAATGTATTACAAAGAGGCAATCATCAGAACAATCTGGGACTGGCTAAGAAATAGTCATGGATCAAAGGAATAGGTAAGATAATTCCAAGGGACTCATGAGGAAAAAGGCTATTCACTGCTTAAGAAGGAAATGACAAAGTCTGAATGCAGACTGAAGCATACCATTCTTCACTTTATTTCCTTCATTATTTTTTTCTAACATAACTGATGTGTCTACTTTTATAGGGTGACAAAAGTGAAAATGTGTTCTGCATGACAGCACATGTATAACCCATCTTGTTGTCTGCTGGGAGAGAGGACAGGGAGGGAGAAAGAGAAAATTGGATAAAATATTGTCCAAAAAAATCCAATTATTGAACATTGTATTTACATGTAATCTGTAAAAATATATATGTATATATGGTGTTTTTTTAAAGTAGTAAGAACTGAATGTATCCCTAATGAAGGACAGGCTATAAAAGACACAGAGACAGGAGATGGATTGTCATGTGTGAGAACAAGTAAGAAAGTTTGACTGGACTACGGTATATGTGAAGGAGAGTAATATGTAATAAGTATTAAAGGTATCACAGAGACATAGAATTTCAGAGTTGAAAGGGCATTAGCTAGTCCAACACATATCCTAAAAGAACCTAATCATGAACACACAATGTTTGTCCAATTATTTTAAATGCTCCTTTATTTCCATAGTGTTTTATAGTTGTAATTATAAGTTTCTCTTGTTAACTGTACTCCCAGATTCTTTAGATTATAGTTATTTTAAATGGTTTTTCTTTTCTATCCCTTCCTGCTAGGCTTTATACCATATGCTGCAATAAACTCCAAATGGATACATGACCTATATTTACAAGGTCATATCATAAAAACATCAGAGAATAAATTAGAAAAAAATTAGAGGAGAAATGTCTTTCATAATTTTGGAAAGGAAAAAAAAAGATTCTTACTAATTCTTACCTAAATAAGGTGGACATAAAAGATAAAATAAAGAATTTAAATTACTTGAAATTAAATTTTTTTTTTGTAAAAGCAAGATAAAAACAATTAGGGAATCACTTGGAGAAAAACTTCACAGCTAATTTCTCTGACAAAGATTTAATATGCAAGATAAAAGATTGATACAAATATACAAGACCTCTTTCCCATAAATAACTGGCCACAAGACATGAATAGTCAGTTCTTAAAAGAAGATATGCACAATATTAACAACCATATGAAAGAAGCCTTTAAAATTAAATAAGAGTGGGGGCAGCTGGGTAGCTCAGTGGATTGAGAGTCAGGCCTAGAGACGAGAGGTTCTGGGTTCAAATCCAGCCTCAGACACTTCCCAGCTGTGTGACCCTGGGCAAGTCATTTGACCCCCATTGCCCACCCTTACCACTCTTCCACCTATGAGCCAATACACAGAAGTTAAGGGTTTAAAAAAAAACTAAATAAGAGAATTGCAACTTAAAACAATTCTGAGGTTCCACCATGCATCCAACAAATCAGGAAAGAGATAAAAGAGAAAAAGAGCAACTATTTGGAGAGGTTGTGGGAGAACAGGCATACCAGTGGTAGAAATGTGAATTGGTTCAAATGTTCTGGAAAATAATTTGGAATCATATCAAAATGATCACTAAAACATGCATAGTCTTTGATACACCAATGCCAGTAGTTAAGTATATATACCTGGGAGATCAAGGACAAAAGGAAAGTAGCCATATATATAAGCATATATAAAGAGTCTTTTTTGGATGTAGGAAGGACAGTAAAAATACGTGTCAGTCAATTTAAGAATGACTAAATAATAGTATATGAATGTAATAGAGCATTATGGCTTCATAATATATAGTGGATATGATGGATTCAGAGAAATAAGAAGACATGAAATGATACAGAATAAAACGAATAGGACTGGGAGAACAATTTATGCTCTGACAATAACAATAATATGAAGAGAAAGAAAGACCTCAGAACTCTGATTGAAAAAGCAAATAATGACCTTGAAAGAGTGATAATGAAATTTATTTCTCACTTCATGAAAGTGAGTTAGTGGATTTAAGATGCAGGATGAGATACGTATTTTCCAGTATGGCCAGGGTAATGATATTTTTTTTTTAAGTCTTATAATCAATACTAAGTATTGGTTCTAAGGCAGAAGAGCAGTAAGGACTATGCAACTGGGGTTAAATGATTTGCAGAGGGTCACAAAGTTAGGAAATGTCTGAGATCAGACTTGAACCCAGGATTTCCCATCTCTAGGCCTGATTTTCTATCCACTGAGGCACCTAACATTAATATGTTTTGACATACTATACATATTTCTTATATGAGAGGTCTTCTATTGGGGAGGAGTAAGGGTGGTAGATTGGTGGATAATGATCAATATGCAAAAAAGTATATTGATAAACTTTTAAAATACACAAAAGAAAAAGTGCAAATGGGATCACAAATAAATTAGAAGAGCTTAGCTAGTACCCTATTAAATTATACATATAATTTACATATACATACACATGTGTATATGTATTTGTGTGTGCTTTTAAAAATGGTTATATAACAGAAGTTTATGGTTAACATAAACCTCTTGATTATTCTTTTTTTAATATTAAAATATTTATATTTTTGATAAAAATTGAGTTCACTATAAAAAAGAAAATTAAAGAAAAAAGGAGTCAGGAATGACCCTGGGTAGTAGTTGGATAGATCAGTGGATTGAGATCCAGCCCTAGAGACGGGAGGTCCAAGGTTCAAATCTGGCCTCAGACACTTCCCAGCTGTGTGACCCTGGGCAAGTCACTTGACCCCCATTGCCTAGCCCTTACCACTCTTCGGCCTTGGAGTCAATACAGAGTATTGACTCCAAGACAGAAGGTAAGGGTTTAAAAAAAAAAAAAAAGAATGACGCTGAAGTGGCAATCCTGGGTTGACTGAAAGAATGGTGGTGCTTTTGACAGAAATAATAAAGTTCAGAAGAAGAATGAATTTAGAGGAAAAGATAATGAGTTCTATTGTGAATATATGGAACTTGAGATGCTTTGAGAAGTCTGGAATCTATGAAACTCAGCAGAGAGAGTAAGGCTGGACATACCCTGACTTCAAACCTGACACTTTTCCCATCCTAACACAATCTTCTAGAACAATAAAGTATTATTTATTCTACATTTTTCAGTCCTACTCAGATGGACCACCTGCTACAAAGTAGCCAGTCTTACTTCAAAAAATACTTTAGGAAACAAGAGACATTGGTATTAAATGTCTTTTCTCCTGCTTGTAGAATATGTCGTTTCATAACTGTTTAAGAGAGTGAACAAAAAGGAGCAAAAGAAAAAAATAAATCTGGAAAAAGAGGAGAGACCCCCAAGCCCCCTCCCTCCAAAATTAAAAAACAAACCTCTAGACAATAGCAGAAAATAGAATAAGGCTCAAAGGCTGAGAGCTAAAGTGAAAATTATAAAAGTATCTTAATTAGGAGCAGGGTACTAATAATATCTGTCCTTTGGGAAGTCAAAGGGCTCCAAGTTTATTCAACTGAATCAAACAATTAAAAAAATTAAGTCTTATGGGCAGACACTATTATGGAAATGTATATACACACACAAAGGAAATAGATTAATATCAAGGTAGAGGAGATACTTCCAGATAGCTGGAGGAATCAGGAAAGACCTCCTTTATGGAAATGATGCTTGAGCTGAGCTTTAAAGGAAGTGAGGGATACTACAGAGGTAAATATGAGGAAAAAGTGAATTTCAGGTAGGAGGATCAGATGGGAAGTAGAATACTGTGTATGAGAAATAGGAAGTAGACCAGTTTTGAAGGATTGTAGTGTGTGAAGAGAAGCAATGTATAATAAGCCTAGAAAGGGATCATATGCTCCATAGTAAATTTAGCAAATGTACTGAAATTAGTTGCACATAATTCTAATGTCAATGCTGGAAAAGGAGATTTCCAGAGAGGAAAAGGCTTTAAATGCTAGAAGGGTGCAACATGGACAGATATGGGTATACCATTTTGGCAGTAATGTAGAGGAAAGACTAGAGAAAGTAGAGATATAAGCCAAAAAGACTACTGGAGGTTTTTCAATAGTCCAGCTGAGAACTGATGTTCACAGTGAATGTATGAGTAAATAGAAAGAGACAGATGCAAGAGATGCTGTGGAGACAGAAATGGCAAGATTTGGTAATGGACTGCATATATGGAGTGAGGGAGAATGAGGTGTTGAGGATAATACCAAAGTTGTGAATCCAGGGGACTGGAAAGGTTATTAGAAATGGGGAGTTTAGGAAATAGGGAGTGGGTTGTGGGGAGAATATAATGAGTACTGTTGTTTTTGAGATGTCTATAGAATATCTATTTGGAAATGTACAAAAAGTACAGGAATGAAATGTAGAAGAGAGACTAGGAGAGGAGAGAGAAATAAAAATTAAAACCACTGGAGTTAATGGGATCACTGACAGAGAGTATAGGAGGAGGAGGGAAGAGAACTCAGAACATTGCCTTGGGGGTACATCTGTTGTGAAGTGGTGAACTGTGGTTGATGACCCAGCAAAGGAGATTAAGAATTGTAATTAGATTCTAAATCTGGGTCATATTCCTAGTTATTGGACATTTGGCTTTTAAATTGTTTCTGGCCAATGGATTCACAAACAAATTCTACCAAATATTTAAAGAATAATTAATTCCAATATTATGTAAATTATTTGGAAAACTAGGTGAAGGTGTCCCAACAAAATTCCTTTTTTTAAAAAACACAACTATGATACTGATACCTAAACAAAGACGAGTGCAAACAGGAAAGGAAACTATAACCATTTTCCTAACAAATACAGAAGCAAAAATTTTAAATAAAACACTATAAAGGATAATACAGCAATATATCACAAGAATCATACACTGTGACCAGGTGGGATTTATATTAAGGAACACAAGTCTTGTTCAACACATTAGAAAAACTATCAGCATTATTGATCATATCAATAACAAAATCAACAAAAGATAATATGATTATCTTAATAGATGCAAAAAAGCTTTTGACAAAATACAATTTTTTTTTGTATTAAAATGCTAGAGAAAATGAAAATGTGTTTGTACAAAGAAAATCAATGTAACTAAGATTAGAGGGGAAACAACAAACTGAGGGAAAATTTTGTAACAAATTTCTCTGATAAAGGTCGCATTTCTCAAATACATAGAGAGAACAAATTTATACAGAAATACTTAGAGAGCTTTTTTTGTGGTGGCCAAGAATTGGAAATTGAGGGTCTGTCCATCAATTGGGGAATGGCTAAAGAAGTTGTGGTTGATGATTATAATGGGATATTATTATGCTCTAAGAAATTATGAGCAAGATGGTTTCAGAAAAATCTGGAAAGATTTACATGAACTGATGCAAAATGAAGTGATCGGAACCAGGAGAACATTGGACCCAGTGACAGCAATATTGTATGATGGTCAATTCTGAATAAGGGATGTTCTCAGCAATACATAATCCAAGATAATTTCAAAGAACTCATGACTAAAAATGCTATCCACCTCCAGAGAAAAAGATAATCTGAATGCAGATCAGAGCATATTATTTTTCACTTTACTTTCTTCATTTTTTAATGTGAATCTTTTTTCAACATGACTGATGTGAAAATGTTTTGCATGATTTTATAAGTATAATCTATATAAAATTGTTTACTGTCTAATGAAAGTGGAAGAAAAGTGGAAAAGGAGAGAGGAAGAGAATTTGGTACTCAAAATTTTAGAAAATAAATGTAAAAATTGTTTTTAAATGTAATTGGGAAAGTAATAAAATATATTAGAAGAAAAATATTCTTTCTGGCCTACAAAGTAGGGAATGAGAAGAGCACTTTGATCTCTATCTCTCCCCATTTCCCACCAGAAGGTAGTACCATGAGATCTTCATCCTACCTCAGCTGAATTGCCCTAATTATTTCACTTGTTTGGTCTAGCTCTGTGTAAGACCAAATATATGAGGAGAAGAACCCAGAATGGAATCGTGGGGAAGCATGAGACAGCAATGATAGTTAAAACCAGCCAGGAATTCTGGGAGAAGAACCAAAGAAGGGGTGCTTTCGGTTTGGGGAGCTCGAGGAGGGAGGTAGCAGCCGAGCAGTCTGTGCTAAACCAAGATTCAACCTGAGCTAGATTCCTGATTTGGAGTTATCCTTGAAAGCCTGTTTCCTCTGTCTACAGAAACTCTCGAATAGATCAAGATCTATTGTTTATTGGGGTGTCTGGACTTCTGTCTGGTGGTGGACCTCCAAATCTCCCCAACCTTGCTTTGCCTAATTTGCCTTATTATTATTATTATTATTATTATTATTATTATTATTATTATGGGGGCCCAATCCAAATATATATATTAGATAACTAGAAGTAAGAATTAGAGATAATGGAAAGGGAAGGTGAAGCTTTGGGTTGAGCCTGAATTGGCTCCCCAAGGTAAAGGACCTTGGGTTTAGATATTAGGATGACCTAAGTTCCCTCTGTCCTCCACCATCACTAGCTTCCCCAATTAACCTAATAAATCTATTGCAGTCAGATTGAAGCTCCAGTTTTATTCAAGGTACAAAGAGAGGAAGAGGGGTGAATAACATTTACTGGCAAACCCATCACAGAGCCAGACCCCCTGCGGAGTTGCAGTTAGGTTGGAGGAGGCTTGTGTGGACCCCAGCCTTGAACTAGAACAGAGAGGGTCCCTACATATCACATCATTTACACAAGCCTTTCCTTCAAATACTGAGATTCAGCAGAATCTCCCTAGAAATCCATCAACCAGGAGAAACCTCTCTTAATTAGGACCAGTATTTCTTGGCTCCAACTAGAGAGAGAAAAGAGACTCATTGTCCCTATCTCATCTCCCTTTACCATCAAACCCCTCTCTAGTGGGACCATTAATATATCTGACATTGTTTCCCCCCTTGCTTCTGGAGTAGTACCTCTGAAGGATGCAGTAAAATCTTCATTCTTCATTTGCTATTAGAAAAAAATATTGGATTTTCTTTTGGAAGAGACTTTTTTATGGAAGCAAGTGGTTGGAGAAGTCATTTAGTTCTATTCTGCTTTGCACTCACCAATACCTTGTGGTAGATACATAATTCCAGAAGAGAGGGCATTCCTTGCCACACCATTATATTCATGATCAAAATCTCTTGAGCAAAACCCCAAAGTCACTGTATAGTTGACTATAGTAGGAAGCCCTCTTGCCCCTCAAATTGAATGTTATTTCATTTGTGTTAAGTCTTGATTCTCTGTTAAAGTATCCCAGAAAAGATAACTTTTATATCTTAGTGTTTAAATGAATTAGTGAATAATGAATTTTCTAAATCCTTTTTTGAAAGCAGGTTAGGTAGGGACAAAAGTAGAGAGATGTAAATATAAGACAAATTGTCTAATTGCAAAGCGGTGTGCATGGATCTGTACTAACAAATACCCAGAAATAGTTTAGGCTGTCTTATAAGTAACTGAAATAAGGAGACTTCCAACTGGGTGTCCCTAAATCGAATAATGACCCCAATACAGCCAATTAACTTTCTGAAAGAAAAGAAAAAAGGGTTTTGGGATAACACTGAATAGAAATTTCTTTCTATTTTTATAGTAGTAATCTCAGTGCATTAATAATCATTTGAGTATTCATATAAATTTAAAATTTCATAATCTTGAAAAGATTGTGTTAGTATTAGCAATAGTTAATATAAGACTACCCTCTTCCACAAAGAGTCTTTAGCATAAATGCCTCAAATTTAAGAGACTCTTTGGGTCCATATCCACTCAAAACTATAGCTCCATCAGTTCATACCTTTTTTCTAGGAAAGCACAACTAGCTCAAAGCAAAGATATTTAATGAAACAGTATGAAAAGAGGATAAAAATAGAATATTGCCCCAATAGTCCTCGGGCACACTCCCCAAATAAACACATCACTACTGGAGAGTTGTGGCAGCAGTCATTGCCCATGAAAGAACCATATATGGGGAATATATGTGAAGAGGAAGTTTATACCTCCAATATTGCCAACTCTCTAATGTCTTCTGGTGATGTCCCTGTCTTATTTTTTTTTAAAACCCTTACTTTCCACCTTAGAATCAATATGGTATATTGGTTCTAAGGCAGAAGAGTGGTAAGCCCTAGGCAATAGGGATCAAGTGATTTTCCCAGGGTCACCCAGCTAGGAAGTGTCTGAAGCCACATTTAAACCCAGGACCTCTCATCTCTGGGTCTGGCTCTCAACTGAGCCACCCAGCTGCCCCCTTTGTCTTATTTTTTGCCGGGCATGGATTTGCTGCTGGGCTTTTCTGGATTCATTGAACCTGTTCTATATTGGAAATGGCCTCTCTGCTGGTCATTGTTGGGTGCTGCTTGGCTGTACTGCCATAATATTTGTTTGGAAAATGTGAATTTATTCAATTGATATATTAGAGGACATTTTGAGTATAATGAGAATTTAGAGTTTATTTCCGCAACATTTCTTCCATGAGAAATAGCAAGAATGCAAAAAACTACATTTCATTCACAAGCAGAAAACCTTCCAACTCCTACTTCCAAAGGCAAACTTCAGGTCTTTTTCAAGGTAAAGTGCCATATTTATTGTATACCTTCTGGTGCAGTAGGTGCTGTCAATTGGGAAGGGCTAGTCTGCACCATCAGTCCCTCACCCTTTTCTGCCATGGCCTCAGGCCAGCCTGCCCAACTTGTTAGTGCACTCACCATAGGCTTAGCAGAATCCCAAGGTCAGGGACAAGGCCACTTTTTATTGTAGTGTTTATGCATTTATTCATGTAATATTTGTGCAATATTTAATATGTATAAAACTGTGCTGCTATTTTTATTAGATTCCCATCTTTTTCCCCTATGTGTCACTGATTAAGTTTCAGTGTTGTGTCCCAACCCCATTTCCCCCATATGCTCTGTGATTTTTAATTGCTTAATTCTGCAGAGTGCTCTTTGGGAGTGCATATATCCCATTATAGTAGAACTGACTAGTTTCTACTTCCTGCAACTTCTGGTTCAGTGAGAAATATTTCCCTAGGACCAAGAGAAAAGCACAAAGCTTCCCTAGTACTATTCCACTGTTCCTTCAGTTTCACTCATCTTCAGAAGAGCAGATTCTAAGGCTCAGGCAGCAAACACAGCAAGCAATTGCCCTTGAGTTTGGCCCTTCTCTTGATATTCCTGCCTGGTGCTAGACCAGGTTCCCTCAGTCAGAGACCCCATCCTTGCTGAATTCCTAAATGATGAATTCCTAATTGTTTACTTCCCAATTGTTCATCTCTGAATAATAGTCTATAAGCCAGATAATGTATTGGGGTTTTTTTTTTTTTTTTGCCTAATGATTATAAAATCTCTATGATTTTTCATTCTCCAGTTTAAAAAAAAATGTCTCTCCTATTTGCCTATGAAAGAGAGTAGGCAGAGAAAATAGATCGAAGCAAACTAACTACACGAGTAAGTTAATTGTCTCTGAAATTACTTATCCCTCATTCCTGAACTTTTCCTACGCAAATGTTGCAATTCCTTCAAAAGATGAAGGCAATGACATCATTTCTTCTCCTTTGCTTTTCTTGAATAAGCAGAATGTATAGCATTTTTATATGGAACAGGGGACCAACCACTGATCCCAGTCTTTATGAGCATGCAGAGTGTCACTGATGCAATTTTCCACATGAAAAAGGCTGGAGAGCCTGCTTCCAAGGGAGTCATGATGGGAGATAATGTAAGAGCCTTGAAGAAACTTTGAAGCATAATTAACATAGTTATGATCTAAAGATGTGGTGAGAAGAAGCCTCCTGACTAGGACTGGCTGAATGGCAGAATGGGGGAGGAGGACATTCACACATGTGATATACATCAGCCTAGTCTGTCCTTGGTTTGACTTTCTCTTCAGCTGATTCAATCTTATGGCATTTGGTGAGACAATAGTACATATATAGAGAGAGCTCAGAAGACCCTCCTCCCATAAGTCCATTAATTGGTCTTGTGAGTATAAGTTTTGGTTGTTTATCTCAGGGTTTGTTCTTTCATTTTAGATAAAGGAAGTTGGAGTCTCCACCCTTGTGAGTTTGAAAAGGTCAAAAGAGTAAGCCATCAAAGTGTAGAAGTTTTGGAAATAAAGTTCATGCCAGGTTTTGCTAACAGCCTTGGTGAGACCAAGTCTATATTCTAATAATTGCAACAACAACTATAATATTGATAGTACCTGGTATATATATGGGCTTTAAAGTTTTCGAGAACACTTGTGTATATGTGATCTTATTTGAACCTCACAGCAACTTGGTGAGGGAAGTGCTAATGTTACCTCCATTTTACAGAGGAGGAAAACAAGACTGAAAGAGGTTAAATTACTTGCTTCGTATCATACTGCTAGTTATGTAAGACTGGGTTTTATCTCAGGACTTCCCAACTCTACATTTCTTGCTCCTGCCCATAATGCCATTCATCTACATTAAGTTTGAGCCCACTCTCCCAAGGGATCATTGTGTTATAGTGGAGAGTATGCATCTGAGGTATTCAGGGAGGGGAAATATTTGTACTTTTTGCCATATATTCAAAATAATTATCATTTTATAAAAACCAATTGATTTAATTTGGTGAAATAGAAATGGAATGCTAAACTATTTACAATTTAAGAGTAATATTGTTTAGATAAATGGAGAGTCATTATAGAGTATTGTTTGTTTAAAATTCAGGGAAGTGTCTAGCAGACATCTATGGACATGTGAGAGACTTTGAAACTACATTTCCCATGATTCCTCATGGCAAACAGGAAGTATGATGATGTAAGAGAGGGGTTAAATCTCCTGGGTGAGGAGGAAGTCGCTCCCTTAGCTAGCAGGCGGGCGATAAGAAAGGTAAAGATGGCAGAGGCAATGTGAATTCTTAAAGGCGCGTGGTCTAATGATTTTATCCCTATCAGCATGGCTTTAATTAAAATACTAATTTCTATATTTATATCAGTCTTTATTATTTTTAATCGTAACAGTATGTCAGGTCACTTCAGTATAATAGTGGGGGCTCCAGAGGGAGCCTAGATGGCAGAAAAGTGGGAATCGATACAGTGAGCTCCCCACAAAAACTCCTATAAAATGGACTTAGAAGCACCAGACCAATCTTGAAAGGAAAATCCAAGAAAAAGCCACTGAGTCATTTTTCCTGATTAAGTCAGCATTAAGAGATAGACTGAGAGTTTTTTGGGCATTAGGGCCAAGGTCTGGCTAGAAGTCCTCTACTGATAGAGCACTTAGCACAAAAAGAAAGGCTATGCACCATGGTAAAAGGAGGTCCTAGACCCAAATTGGGATACCCTCAGACATATACCAGGGTACCAAGACAAGATCAGGTTCTAACTGGCAGGTTTGTTGCCTACTACCTTGTTTCAGAGTAAACTGAGAAGAAGTGTACCAGGGGTGGGTTTCCCCTGATAGGAAGCAGTAGAAAGCACAAGGTAGTATACTGAGAAGGTGCAAGTTGAGAAGCAAGCATCCAAGGTGTGGCTCAGACCCAAGGAGCAAGCAGAGTGGCATCTTAATTACAACAAGCTCATTCTGAAGCCTACAGAGAAACGACCCAGCTCTGAACCAGCAGAACTTTCCATCTGGCTGATAGAGACTAAGTATGGCAACAGCCTATTATAATTACTCAGATCCCAGATCCAAGTAGGAACTTGCAAACCTCAGACCAAAGGAGTAGCTACCAGATTTTGCTTTGCATCATACTACTTTAGGAACATAGAAAGCTGTCAGGTTCTCAGCCTGAGCTGTCCCTGAGAGCCCAGAATAACGCTACTCAATGCCCCAAGAAAGTAAGATTAGTCCAGATTTTCCCTCCCAGAAGTGTAGAGTCTAGCCCTATAATTCAAGTCTGAAGTGAGGAAGTCAACTGGAAGAATGAGCAAACAACAACAAAAAATCCCACCATAAAAAATTATTATGGTGATAGACTAGAGCTTAGAAGAGGAAGAAGATAACAATGACTCTAAAATACATTCAAACAAATCATAAAACAAACAAACAAAAATACAATTTAAGTGCAAATTCAACCAGAATTCCTGGAAGAGGTGAAGTAAGAATTTAAAAAGTTATCAGTGAAATAAGAGATTCAGAGGGAAAAAATTGGAAAAGAAATGAAAATTATGGAGGAAAGAATTGAAAATAAAATCAGCAACTTGATATTAAAAGTATAAATTGCGGGGCAGCTGGGTAGCTCAGTGGAGTGAGAGCCAGGCCTAGAGACAGGAGGTCCTAGGTTCAAATCCGGCCTCAGACACTTCCCAGCTGTGTGACCCTGGGCAAGTCACTTGACCCCCATTGCCTACCCTTACCACTCTTCCACCTATAAGTCAATACACAGAAGTTAAGGGTTTAAAAATTTAAAAAAAAAAAAGTATAAATTGCCCAAGCCTGAAAATTACAATCAATCAAATAAAAACCACATGAGGCAATGAGAAGAATTAAAACAATGTCAAAAGTTAGGTGGGGAAATAGAAGAAAATGTGAGGTGTCTCATAGCAAAAATAATTGACATGTAAAACAGATTGAAGAGAAAACAATTAAGAATGATTGAATGCCATGACAAAAATTAAAGCCTTTTTAAGAAACCTTCAAAGAAAACTGCCCAGATCTCTTAGAACCAGAGGACAAAGCAGAAATAGAAGCCACCATTCACTTCCTGAAAGAAACCCCTGAATGAAAATTCCTAGAAATTTAATAGTCAAAATCTAGAACTTCTGGATCAAAGAATAAGTATTGCAAACAGCCAGATAGAAAGACTTCAGATACTAAGGAGCCATAGTCAGAAATAATACAATTTAGGTAAGAGAATGGAGAGCTTAGAATATGAAATTCCAGAAAGTAAAGGAAAGAAGTTTACAGCCAAGAATAACTTACTCAGCAAAATTGAGTATACTCCTGCAGCGGGAAAATGGATCTTTAATGAAGTAGAGGACTTCTGAGTATTCTTGATGAAAAGACCAGAAATTCAAAGATAGGAATTCAAAAACATAAAAAGATAAACAGGAATGAAAAAATCCTAAGGGACTAAACAAAGACAAATATAAAAAAAATAAGGACCTCCAATGAGTATAATGACTAGCCATAATTCCAAAGAACAAATTATGATGTAAGCTCCTGAAAGACAGGTGAATGACTGAAAAGAGAAGGTTGGTTTTTCCTGATATATCTATCTAATATAAATTTAATATATATGAAATATGTAATACATAAAACATTACTTAATAATAATAATTATTATATATACATATATAAAACATTTAAAAATAATAATAAGAGGAGGCACATATAGAAGACAGAGTTTGAGCACTGGAGAAAAGCCATTCCAACCCTTAAAAAATAAACCATTAAGGGGGCAGCTGGGTAGCTCAGTGGATTGAGAGCCAGGCCCAGAGATGGGAGGTCCTAGGTTCAAATCTGGCCTCAGACACTTCCCAGCTGTGTGACCCTGGGCAAGTCACTTGACCCCCATTGCCTACCCTTACCACTCTTCCACCAAGGAACTAGTACACAGAAGTTAAGGGTTTAAAAATATAAAAAAAAACACCACACACAAAAAAACAAAACAAACAAAAAAAAATAAACCATTAGTAATCTGAGGGAATATCTATTCAGCCTCGTTCAGGGGAGAGAAAGACCAGAGAATACTTGGTGAATATAATTTGTTTGCTAAAATATGATTTCTCCATCTCATTCCATAGTGGCTCATCACTATGCAAGCTAGGTGGTGGAGTGAATAGCATATTAGTCATCTTCCTGAGTTCAAATCTGGCCTCAGAACTTAACCTGTGTGACTCTGGGCAAGTCACTTAACCCTGTTTGGTCAAGTTTCCTCATCTAAAATGAGCTGGACAAGGAAATGGCAAATCATTTCAGTATTCTTGCCAAGAAAACCCCAAATTGGAGCACAAAGAGTCAGAAACAACTGAAAAGGCAAACTATGCAGAGCAAAAAACTGACAGAAGTTAGAGTATAGTCAAAATTCTATTAAAAGTCAAATCACCTACTCTATGAACATTGCTTGTCATATTTTGCATAATTTGATGCTTATAATTATCTCTAGAAAATTGCTTCACACATGAACTGGCATTCACAGAATATAGATATTTTAAACATTTAATCTTAACCTTAACCTTTTTTGTGCTGTTACCCCTTTGGAGTTCTTAATAGAGCTGATGCTAATCCAGTACAATTTCCTAGTAATTTAGGTTCAATATTAGAAAAAAATATGCACTAGCAAATCATTTAACAGTTAATGAAAGGAGATTTACTTAGGAATATCAGGAAAATGATTTCCAACAAAGAGAGGCAGGCCCTCATGTTACTTTGTATTAAGAAAATGAAATCAGCATTCTGAGTCCCTAAGCTAATCAGATCTCAAGGGAGGTCTCAGCATTTTATCTTTTAAGGAAAAAAGAGCCTCACTTGCATGGTGGTAAGGGTTAGGATATTGCACCTTCCATGCTCGAGCTAAAAACCAAACCAAATTAGTTCAGAGACTTGTATTACCAGGCAGTTGTCTATCAAGTGATTATCTTTTTGTTTTGCTTTGGTTTTACCACTGTTCTTAATGAGGGATCATCTACTAAATTACTAAGGTGGTCAAGGAATTACCCATTGTGATGAAATTACAGGTCTTCTGAAATACTGAAGAAACACCATGGCATGAAAGACAAAGCTTAATAACCCTGTTGAGACTGTCACAAACCTCACTGATACTCATCAATGTTTGTTATGTGATGCCTAGCAACTACAAATGTTTACAATGACTAATAAGAAATTACAACCCATAGAACCAAACCTAACTCTTTGCACAAATGCACACCTCCAAAATAACTGGTGTCTAGAGATTTGTATTTGTTTGTGTTTATAATTTTAACATCTTTCAGTCCCAAACTGGAAAACAGATATTTTTACAACATTTGGGTTTTATGCTAAATGAGTTCTTTCAACATATTGCCTCTTCTGCAATTGTAGTTAAAGCAAGTAATTGGAATTTACATAATTTAAATTTTTATCCTTCCAGTATAGGCCCACAGCTGCTCCAATCTTTTATCTTTAAGTGATACCTCCAACCTTGCATTTCTAATAACTCTTCTCTATTACACCTGGTGTCAAATCTGGGTCTCTGTAATTGCATATATCTTTTCAGCAAAATGTAGAGATGTGAAGAATGCCCAATCCAGACTTTCTTTCCTATCTTCTGGATTTTTCTCCCTTTCATTTTAAATGTGCTCTAAATTCCAAATGTCTACAGCATGCAATACCAAAGAGAGTAGTTAAGCCTTGTATGACTCAGACAGGCAAGCATTATTGGGTCTGTCTTTACTATTTCAAGGAAATTAAGTGCACACCAAGAGGAACCTTATCCAGTAAATTCCTTAATTGTGTCTGCCTAGAATCACATATAAATATAGCCTTTATAAAACATGAGCAAAAAGTGGGAGCAGGGAGAGGAAAAAGAATAGAGATGAAAGAGAAATGGTGGCCAGGGTAAGCTAAAAATCAACAGACCTTCCTTCCTGAGTAGGAAAGCCTCCTGATTGGCTAATGACACCATAGAAATCAGCCTTTGAGGTCTCCTTACCAAGAATCACAAAGCCTTATTTCTCTCTGCTTGGAGATCCATTCCCACAATCTAATCTTAACAGATGCTAAAAAGGATCATGAGCTAGTAAAAATAATCAACAACTTTAGCAAAGTTGCAGGATACAAAATAAACCCACATAAATCATCAGCATTTCTATATATATTTCCAACACACCTCAGCAGCAAGAGTTAAAAAAAGAAATTCCATTTAGACAATATAAAATACTTAGGAATCTATCTGCCAATACAAACACAGGATATACAAACACAACTACAAAACACTTTCACACAATTAGAACTAGATCTAAACAATTGGAAAAACATTGATTGCTCATGGTTAAGACAAGCTAACATAATAAAAATGAATATCCTACCCAAATGAATTTACTTATTTAGTGCCATACCTATCAAACTATCAAGAAACTTTTTTTACTGAATTAGAAAAAACTATAACAAAGTTCATTTAGAAGAACAAAATATCAAGAATATCAAGGGAAATAATAAAAAAAAAAAAAGGTGAAGGAAGGTGGCCTAGCAGTACCAGATCTTAAACTGTACTTTCAAAACAATATGGTACTGGCTAAGAGACAGAAGGGAGGATCGGTGGAATAGACTTGGGATAAGTAACCTCAGCAAGACAGTATATGACAAACCCAAAGGGCCCAGTTTTGGGGACAAAAATTCAGTATTTGACAATACAAAAACTGCTGGGAAAATTGAAAAACAGTATGGGAGAGATTGGGTCTAGATGAACATCTCACATGCTACACCAAGATAAATTCAGAAAGGGTGAATGACTTGAATATAAAGAAGAAAACTATAAGTAAATTAGGTGAACACAGAATAGTATACTTGTCAGATCTTTGGGAAAGGAAAGATTTTAAAACCAACCAAGAGTTAGAAAAAATTACAAAATATAAAATAAATAATTTTGATTACATTAATTTAAAAAGGTTTTGTGCAAACAAAACCAATGCAACCAAAATTAGAAGGGAAGCAACAAATTGGGAAAAAAAATCTTTAAAACAAAAAACTCTAACAGGGGTCTAATTACTCAAATATATAAGGAGCTAAATCAATTGTACAAAAAATTAAGTCATTCCCCAATTGATAAATGGGCAAGGGACATGAATAGACAATTTTCAGATAAAGAAATCAAAACTATCAATAAGCACATGAGAAAGTGTTCTAAATCTCTTATAATTAAAGAAATGCAAATCAAAACAACTCTGAGGTACCACCTCACATCTAGCAGATTAGCTACCATGACAGCAAAGGAAAGTGGTGAATGTTGGAGGGGATGTGGCAAAATTGGGACATTAATGCATTGCTGGTGGAGTTGTGAATTGATTCAACCATTCTGGATGGCAATTTGGAACTATGCCCAAAGAGCACTAAAAGACTGCCTGCCCTTTGATCCAGCCATACCACTGTGGGAGTAGAAACACAGAAGAAAAACAATTGCCTGAACACATGAGTTGATGGGAATATGTTTGGGGATATAGACTCTAAATGATCACCCTAGTGCAACTATCAATAATATGGAATTAAGTCTTGATTAATGACACATGTAAAACCCAGTGAAATTGTGTGTTGGCTATGGGGGGTGGGGATTTGGAGGAGAGGGAAAAAACATGAATTATGTAACCATGGAAAAATATTCTAAAAATAAAAAATAGAAATACCAAAGAAATAAAAAGGCTCATGAGAAGCTGACTAGTTACCAGCATGGAGCCCTAAACAGTCAGTTCAGGTGAGATGTCACAACATTTAAAGCAGTTCTGCTTCTGCTCTGAGTTATCATTACTAAACTCATTACTCATACCACTCTCCACACAGAGGAACTATATATTTCTTTTTTTTAAGTCTTTTTAAAAAATTTTTTAAACCCTTTTAAACCCTAGGGTTTAAAAAATTAAAAAAAACCCAACACTTCTATATTATTTTTTTTTAATTTGTTTCAGGACTAGGCAATGGGGGTTAAGTGACTTGCCCAGAGTTACACAGCTAGGAAGTATCTGAGGCCAGATTTGAACCTAGAACCTCCCGTCTCTAGGCCTGGCTCTCAATCTACTGAGCCATCCAGCTGCCCCCAGAACTATATATTTCTAAAGACTGTAGACATTTTGAATTTAGAGAATATTGAAAGTAGAAGAAAGAAAAATCTGGAAGATAAGAAAAAAAGTCTGGACTGGGCACTCTCATTTTACATATATATGTATGTATAAATATATATTTGCCCTGCATATGTATATATGCATATACATATCTATAGAGAGAATCAGTATGGAAAGAAAAATAATATATAGATACTTGTATATGAACACATACATGATATATAAACATAAAGTTGGACCATACATTCTAGTTATATTATCTAAATACACACATGTATACAGTTGGACTTATATCTTATATTTAACTACAACAGTCAAAGTTCTTTAACACAAAACCTAGGACATAAGTGGAAATTAATGTTAATTATCCTAGTAAGCTCTTACATATAGAGATAACAATACTAGCTAATAATATGGAAACCATTTCAAAAGAAAGACCACTAATTACCCTGACTAGGATGGGGAAAAGGCTATTCAGTGGATCCTCCCTTATTCAGAAAATTATTTTGTATTACATAGTGATATATAATCAGAGCGAGTTTAAACCTTTTTATACAAATAGTATTCATTCAACAAATCAGTTTCCTATTATCTGCAAAAGACAAGGTACTAGGCGCTGCTCGGTATGTGAAGATAAATAGAATGATATATCTCAAGTAGCTTTTAGTCTAATTGGTGGTAGTGATGGGGGTGTTAGGAGTAAGACAAGTGCACAAAAATAACTACAAGTGCCATTAGCAATTGTAGAAAGATTTAGGAAGATCATGCTACAACTTCCACTAAGACCTAATTCCTTTCATAGATTTAGACTAAAAGTCATTTAAGGGCAGTGGGCATAGTAAGAATTTACTATCATGGGAACAGGAAAACAAGTCTGTAAGGGGGAAAATATGGAAGAAACAGGTTTATAAAATAGAGAATCCAGAAGCATGAAGTCCCAAGTCAATCAAATCCTGCTTTGGCAATTGTCCTAGAATTCTGGGGCTGAGGAGAGAGAATAGAATTGAGAATTCAACTATAAACAGAAAATTAATTTGGAGTCCTGTGGTGGAAGAGCCAGTTTTTCCATATCACCTTCTCCTGGTCCCAGATAGCAGTGAAGAGTTAAGGATAAGATTAGGGAAATTTCTAAAGGGGAGAGCTATGTGGCTCCAATAGATGAGTAAATTATATGGACTAAGAAATCACTTTCCCCCAACCCCCCAAGAAACTACTCTTTCTCCTTGCCCTGCCCACTACATTGCCACCCTAAAGAAATCTCTACCCCAAAGCCCCACATTGGTGACTCTTTCCCAGAGACCTCCATTTTAGAAAGGATCTCATCTTAGATATGCTTCACCTCACTCATAACTGGAATCTCTCCCTCAGACTAATCTTCCTCTTTGCCAGTTGTATTTTCTCTAGGAAAGAGGAAGACCATGCCTCTCCACCACTGCCTCTGCTTTCCCTATTCTCCCTGTGTTGTCTTCCCACATTAGAACATAAACTCCTTGACAGTAGAGTTCTCTTATTTGTTTGTATTTGTACCCCCAAAATAAGAAGACCAGACCAATACACAGTGCCTAGCATATAAAAAAAGTTTTCCTTTGCTTCATCCATCTATCTATCTATCTATCTATCTATCTATCTATCTATCTATCTATCTATCTATCTATCTATCTAGCACAACATCTAATTTTGAGGTATAAGCAATCAAAGAGAGAGGGATTATGACTCCTCTAACCAGGCAAATTCCCTTATCTCATTGTGAGCTGCTATTATCAATACCTAAAATGAGCCTGTCTGGTAGAGATACAGAGGTATGGAGAAAATGTTGACTTTGCCTACTATTAGGTTTGATTTTTTAATTATGTATGTTTGATTCATTTATGTTTTAATAATTTTCAATAAAGCCTTCTAACTAATCTCTCTGCCCTAAATGTCTCCTTACTCTAAGCCAGTGATGTCAAACCTATAGCACAGGTGCCAAAGATGGCACACAGAGTTCTCTCTGTGGGCATGTGGCCATCCCCCCCCCCCCCATTTCCAATCACTGTGTCTTCAAACTAGTTGTCCCCTATGACAAGAATGCTCTTTCTCTTTTACCTCTGCATCTTAAGTTTCCTGACTTCTTTCAACACTCAGCTCAAATCCTATCTATTCCAGCAGGCATCACCCCAACCACAGCTGATAATGTCTTCACTTCTTTTCATGTATTATCTATATATCTCAAATCCTTTTGGGTGTTAAATATTGTCATCCATTAGAATGTGAGCTTCTTAGGGGCTAACCTATATCTTTACATTTCTTTGTGTTCCTAGCATAGTGCATAGTGCCTGTAACATAATATTTATTCAATAAAATTTATTGACTTTGCTTCCTTTAAGATCCATCTCAGATGCTTTGTGACTCCATGAATTAGAAATTATTTCCCCCCTTTTGATTTCTTATAGCATTTTGTATCTCTCATATTATGTTTTCTGTTACAGTAGCCTGGGCTGAACTGCTTCTGGTCACTCTACCAGTAGTTTAAATTTAATGTAAAAAATGACATACCAAGATCTTTTAACAGTTAAAAGAAAATTAACTTAGTCATAGCAGGATGCCTCTGGTTAATCCTACTAAACAAAGCTCCTTTACCTGAACTCTTTATAGTTATTTGTATTCAGGTGACTAAGAAGTGATGTCAATCCCCTGAGCCTTTAGTTTTCTGAGTCAACTAAGACTCAAGAATGGTCTTAATATTTTTAAAGTAAAAATTAGCCTAACTCATTTAGGGGGAAGGGTTGGGATTTTGCTTTTACCACATAAAGTTCATATGTACATTTTAAATCCTTATTATCAAATTATAAGTTACTTCAGGGAAGTGATAACATTTTTTTCTGTACTAGCACTCAGTAGATACTTGCACATAGGCAGACATTTGATAAACATTGAGTTGAATCTAAATCATGTATTCATGTGTCATTTCTTAGATTCAAACATTTATTCAACACACTATTTAATCAGTACCTACATACTACATGCAAAGTAGTGATCTAGGCACTCAGAGAAAAAGCACAATTTATGCCCTCAAATTGCTTAGCAACTAGTTGGAGAATACATATATGAAAATATGTATTTAAAATATAAAAATATACATATAATAAAATTATAATATCATAAATGCTTAGGAGAGATACTAAGTGCTATGATGGATAAAAAGATATTCCTTCATTAAAACTAAGTCACACTGGCAATGCCCACTCAGAAGGGAAATAAACCGATAATAAAGAGGCCAAGTGATATCTGAAACATGATCAGGTTTTGTGGTTCCTCCTTATGAAACATTGCATTCTGCTGACAAATTAATTACATAGGGAAAATTGCTTAATCTCATGACTGATCTTGTCCAGACATTTTCCTGGTTTTTCATGTGTCCATGAGGCGGCACTATTTGGTATGGTTGGCTGAAGAGGTAAAATAATAATCCTTAACTTTGAAATTTGGGGATTTGGCCACTCATCTCAAACCTAACCTTTCTCTTCCCACAAGATGGATAAGAGATATGACAGTCCCTATGTCCATAATTCTATTCCTCCTCATTCAGGAGACCAGAAACTTCATGGAACTGTCTAAATCTTCCTCTTGACTCAATAGCCTAGGCATAAATGGACCCAAGTCCCACAGTCCTTTTATCTTTTATATTTAGGAATGAATAAGAGTTGTTGAGTATAAAGACAAAAAAAATATCTGTCATGATTCCAGCTCATAATTACATTACAAAGCCAGGATAAAACTCTACTTATTTTAGACTAAGGTTAAAACCTCTATCCTGTTTAGTTCTGTATAATCCAAGTTATTTGCTAGTTTCCTCCACTGCAAATCCTTCTATATAGAATTAATGAATGCATTATGAAACATTTGTAACTGTTTGTGCTTTTACATGAGGCAAAATTAGAAGTTAGAAACAGCTTAAAGAAATAGAAAAATTGATTGTGGGAAGATGGTGAAGTAGGGTATGAACCTTTCTAACCCAGCTAATACCCCTCACAAACAAGCAAAAATAACTCCACAGAATCAGTGCTAAGAGCAACAAAAACAGATAGGAATCAGAAATGAAGATGAATAGCCTGAGACTATGAGGGAGGGAGATTTCTGATTTCCCTGGCTTCAGTCCCACTCCCTAGGACCTGGGGGCAGGATCAGAGCAAACAAGTAGAATCAACAAGGTAACCCTGGGGGGCAGGACTGGCTACCTCACCTTATTTACTGAGCCTGAGAGCTTGTGTACCTGTGGAAACCACTGGAATCCTCAGTCAGGGGACCCTGGGAGTATGATTACTGAGGGCTTAGGACCTCTTTAGCTATGGTCACTCCCAGGAGAGTGGTATCTCTGATTGCTGAAACAGGGGATGGTGGGTTGGTTGCTTGCAGTACCAGTGGCAGAACTACCCACTGGCTCTGGTTTGAACACCTGGGGTCAATCACAGACTGAGGTTTGAGCAGGGGCCTGGGAGTTTATCCAACCCTGGACAACAAAAACTGAAATAACAAAATAAAATCCAGAAAAAACAAACACATACAAAAAATCCTAAAACCTGAGGTAATAAAGCCCAATACTTTAGGAACCCTGGGACTCCAGCAAAAAGTTAATAATTAAATTCATTGGCCTGACTGCTCAAATTCAAAACAAACAAATAAATAATAACAAATAAATAAGTAAATGAATGAATGAATGAATGAATGTGAGCAGGCAAAGGAGAAAGAACCCAACTATTGATGGCTACTATGGGGAAAGAAAAGACCTCAGTTCTAACTCAGAGGACAGTGAAGAAAAAACGCTTACTTTAAAAGTAGAAAAGAAATGCAATAAATGGCCACGATCTTAAAAAAGGCCTTTTTAGAATAGCTTTAAAAAGACCTCAAAAACTAAATGAGAGAGGTGGAGGAAAAATTAGAAAAAAATAAGAGCATGCAAGAAAATTATGAAAGATCACTCAAATAGAAAAAAGAGATCCAGAAACTCATGGAAGAAAATAATGGGTTAAGAAATAGAATTGGACAAGGGTTACTAATGATTACACAAGACAACAAAAAATAAATAGGCAAAGTCAAACAAATGAAATAATAGAAGAGAATATGAAACATCTTACCACAGAAACAACTGACCTGGAAATAGATTGAGAAGAGACAATATAAGAACAGTCCCAGAAAGTTAGTAAAAAAAAAAAAAAAAAAAAAAAAAAGAGTTTAGACACCATACTCCAAGAAATCATCGTGGAAAAATGCCCAGAAATCCTAGAGTTAGAGGGTAAAATAGAAATTGAAAGAATCCACCAATAACTACCTCAAAAAGACCTTCAGATGAAAATGCAGAGGAACATTATTTCCCCAGGTTAAGGAGAAAATATTATAATCAATAAGAAAAATGCAATTCAAATACTATGAAGCTACAGTCAGAATAACAACAAGACTTAGTAGCCACAATATTAAAAGAATGGAGGACATGGAACACAGCATTTCGCAGAGTAAAAGAACTGGGCTTACAACCCATTTTTTAAAGTCTTCAACTGTTTATTAGAAAGAATGCTGACATAAACCCCATTCTGTTCTGAAAGCAAATTGAGGTTCTTTTTTCTGGTCTTATTATAAGCTGAGTCAAAAAAAAAAAGTAAAAAAAAATACCTGTAGTGTATTAAAAATTTTGTCATTCATTTTCCATGTTGATAGTGCAAATACATATTCAGAAAAGATGAACATAATTATATGAGGTAAAAAATAGACATTTAATGAACTAAAGGAATTTCAACTATCCCTGGGGGAAATCCAGAATTCAATAGAAAATCTGATGTATAAGAAACATACAAAGATAATGAAAGACTAGTAATAAGCAAAACAAAATATTTTATTCTGGTATAAGTAAATGTCATCTCTGGCTCCTGAGAATTGCATCATTGTCTGGGTAATTTGAAGGGGCATATATAGGCAGAAGACTCAAGGTTGAGGTGAATATAATGGAATGAGCTGGAACAGTAACAGAATAAACTATAAGGTGGCAGGGTGGAATTGCTATCCCATATGGAGGAGGAATAAGTAGAAGAACAGCCATGGAGAAAGGGAAGAGGGAATGACAGTCTAGTAGTACTAGGACACTATTCTTATCAGGTAAAGAGAGAACATGCACAATTAATTAGAAGGGTAAAAATCTTCTTAATATTTTGAGAAATAAGAGGGAATGGGAAGACTGAGGGAATAAAAGAAGGAAAGATGGGTTAAGAGAAAAAAGGCAAGGAGATAAGAAAAAGAAGGGAAGGGAAGGATACTTGGAGAGCAATACATATCAAGAGGTAGGAGGGGTAAGGGAATCAAGAAGTAGGGCACATTTTGGGGATAAGGAAGGGATTTTGGGAAAGGTGGACAGAATAAGATTTAAACGATAAGGTGGAAGGGATAAGGGAGTGACCTTTGGAAAGATAGGCCAATTTGGAACTAGGAGGGCAAAGAGAGAGGATTAAAGAAGATTTTGGGAAAGGGGTATTGAATTGAAGAGTTCAAAGGAAATTGAACAATTGAAGAGGGATACAGCAGAAAGAAAAGAAGAGGAGAACAAACAGTGGTGAAGAATAGAATAGATGGAAATGCATAAATAACAATTTGATATTGAGTGTAAATGGGATGAATCCACCCATGGGAAGAAAATGAATAGCAAAAAGCATAAAAAACCAAGACCTGACAAATGTGTTGTTTACAAGAAGCATATTGAAAATGAGAGATGCACATAGAGTGAAAGTCAGGGGCTAGTGCAGAATATACCATGACTCAGCTGATCCAGAGAAGGCAGGAGTAGCAATCATAATCTCTGATAAATTTGAGGCTAAAATGGATATAATTGGAAGGGATAAACAGGTGTTATGATTAAAATTCTTTGGAGACTATATGTTAATTTATAATTATTTATTAGTAGAAGTTAGAGAGATAAAACACATGACAACTTGACTGTTCCTAATTAATCTATTTGTCATGCTACCCTGCTTTGTTTACAAGTCTCTAGATCAGTGATTCCCAAAGTGGGTGCCACCACCCCCTGGTGTGTGCTGCAGAGATCCAAGGAGGGCAGTGATGGCCACAGGTGCATTTGGGGGTGGTGAATAACTCTAAGGGGGCGGTGAAAGTATGTGATAAAGGGCGCTAAGTAATATTTTTTTCTGGAAAGGGGGCGGTAGGCCAAAAAAGTTTGGGAACCACTGCTCTAGATGGAAAAAAAGACTGAGTACTTCCTCCATGTCCTTTCTTATAAGCCCAATGACATCACTCCTGTGTCTCTCTGGTTGGACAGACTTGCCATCAGTCTGGATCAGAGCCCAGTCTTCCAGATGCCAGGAGCCAATGGGATTTGGGGCTAGATTCTTCTGAGAGCCCAGGAGCTACAAGACCTCTGGCATACACCCATAATATGTGTGCATGCCCACTCAAAGAGTGGGACTGATACTAATCAAAATGGTTTTCAAATGGAATAAGGGGGTACAATTTATATTAAATTTACACACAATGCAACTTTATTATATTGGAAGGGTATTATTATGGATAATGAAATGTTATCATTGTTGGACCTATCTGCACCAAGTATCTATCTATCTGCACCATCCAGATTTTAAAGGGCAAAACTCAATGAAACATAGATGGAAATAGGCAACAAAATAATAATACTGGGGGACTTTAGTTTTCCTCCCTCAGAACTAAATAAATCAAACCAAAAAATAAATAAGAAAGAAGTTAAGGAGAATATTAAAGCCTTAGATAAGTTAAATATATCAGATATCTGTATTAGGTTAGTAGTAGAACTAAGCCTGAGCACACACATAATCCAATCATAGTTTCTGATGGGACAACAATGGCTTAGAGAGCATAAATATTCTGCAAGTCTTACTTTAACACTCATTATACTATGGAGGTAATCCTGCATTCCTGAGAGGTTGTGACACTGGAAAAAAAAAAGTTCCATTTCATATGACCAAACTCAAAAGACTTGATTTGGGAGAAAGTATGGTCTTTGCAATAGATTATGTCTTTTGCTTAAGGACCAATTTAGCTAAACATGATCCTGGTAATGCATGTTAACTGAAATCCAGATGGGCTAAAGTGATCAAATTAAATGGCAATAGGAACATGGAGAAACAGGCCTAATATTACATTGCTAGATCAGCTGAGAATTTTTTTTTTTTAGTAAACAAGATGTATATATACATGCTCATTTACCTGATCCCATTACTAGGAATAGGAAGGGCATTATTGAGAGGGTAAAAAGTCTAGTATATATGAAAATATACATGGAAACTTTGTTTGTAATGACAAAATAACTGGAAATAACACAAATGCAATGATTGGGAGAAGTGGTTGAATAGATTGTAATATCTGAATGGAATGAATTATATGTTATTAGAAATGATAAATATTGGAAATATAAAGAAAAAAGGGAAATAAATGAAGAGATGAAAAGAGATGAAAAAAGAATAAAAATACTATGATTACATTAAAAAATAACAGCCACAAAATCAAGAGAATAAAGTATAAAAGTAAAACAAATCAAAAGGGAACTAAAAAGTAGAGGATGTGATGTTCATATAAGTATACATATATGATTTAAATTTTTTAACAAATTGTCAACAATGTGAAGTTTATGGTTTTGAACATAATTTTTAAAAATGCATTTGTTTATTTAATTTTTTTGCTGGTGGTGTTGGTTATTAAATATAGAATTTTTAAATTTGGAAATAAAAGAGAAACAGAAAATTTGCGGTAGTCCCCTCACAGTTTCAAGTAAGGGGGAAGACAGTTAAACCTTTATTTGCTTTTTGCTAATCTCAAGAGGATAAAGTACCCAATAGCTTTAGTCTATTCTAATCACACTCAGAAGAGTGGTTGTGTTTTTTTCTTCTAATAAGTGGAGGTCATGCTCTATTGGAACCAACCCTGCAATGCCCAGACTTCAATATTTGAATTTGATTTGCAAAACACCTACAAGAGACTCTCTTTAAGAGGCATTGTCCTATCATCATCACACTTGAATCTGAACTGAATTTTGAACTCAGATGATTTAGTTCAGCATACTCAATGTGGGGTATAATGAGTCTTTCATCTTCAGATGGAGGAGAGAATCATAAGAATTTTTAAGTGAAATGTCCTTTCCATTTAGCTCAAGCACAATAATTTTATTTGAAAGAAAACTCACATGGTTTGATTAAGTTTTCTTTATAGTATGGAATTTAGTTGACATTTTAAATAATTAACTCAAAAAAATTAACTGGTTTGGGATAAAAGAACTTCCAACTCTGTTTTAAGATTGCCATTAATTAGACTAACATGATTTCTTTCTGTCATCTTTGAAATGAAAATCTTACAAGCCTTTTTGGCAACTACATTCTAATTATATCTTTCTTTCTTTCTTTCTTTCTTTCTTTCTTTCTTTCTTTCTTTCTTTCTTTCTTTCTTTTTGACTGTATCTGAAAACTCTATAAGCCTTGGGAAAAATTTGTCTGACATTTAAGCCACAAACAAATATATATATTTTATAAAACCCTTACCTTTCGTCTTCAAGTCAATACTGTATATTGGATCCAAGGCAGAAGAGTGGTAAGGGTAGGCAATAGGGGCCAAGTGACTTGCCCAGGGTCACACAGCTGGGAAGTGTTTGAGGCCAGATTTGAATCTAGGACCTCCCATCTCTAGACCTGGCTCTCAATCCACTGAGCTACCCAGCTGCCCCCTTAACTATATATATTGGTCAGAGTTTTCTTTTTCTTTTTTGGTGGGGTAAGTTAGGAGTGAGAAAAAAATGGACACATTTTAATTGAAAATAAGATCTATCCTACAGGTTCAGAACTTTTGGAAATCCATAACCATGGATATCACATTACTATATTTAATTTTTTTTATTTTCCTTTTCTTTCATATTAGCCAGTCTGATAGATGTGAAGTAGTACCTCAGAGTTGTTTTAATTTACATTTCTCTAATCAATAATGATTTAGAGTATTTTTTCATATGACTATAGATAACTTTAATTGTTTTGCCCAAAAACTGTCTGTTCATATTCTTTGACCAATTTTAAACTGAGGAACAACTTGTATTTTTATAAATTTGACTCAGTTCTCTATATAGTTGAGTCATTTTTTTCATCTGGAATGCTTGAAAATATTCTATTTCATTGAATATTCATTGAAGAATTATAATCAGTTTTTTTCTGGGTAATTCTTCTTTGTAATCCTAGCTCCTTTGTCCTTAAGAATATCATATTCTAAGCTCTTTAATGTAAAAGTTGCTAAATCTTGTGTTATCTTGACTATGGCCCAACAATTTTTTAATTATTTCTTTCTGACTACTTGCAATATTTTCTCTTTGATTTCTGAGCACTGGAATTTGATTATAATATTCCTGGGAGTTTTCATTTTGGGATCTCTTTCAGGAAGTGGTTGGTGGATTCATCCATCTTAAAATCAATACTATGTATTGGTTGCAAGGCAAAAGACTGTTAAAGGCTAGGTAATCAGGGTTAAGTGAATTACCCAGGATCATACAACTAGGAAGTGTCTGGGGCCAGATTTGAAACCAGGACATCCCATTTTGAGGCACTCAATCTACCAACTCCCTGATAGATTCTTTTAATTTCTATTTTGCCCATTGTTAATAAAACATCAAGGCAGTTTCCCTTGGCAATTTCTTGAAGGATGATGTCTAGGCTCTTTTTTTTTTCCCCTAAATCATAGCCTTAAGGTAGTCCAATAATTCTTAAATTATCTCTACTGGACCTATTTTACAGATGTTGTTTTTCCAATGAGATATTTCAGATTTTCTTCTTGTTTTCATTCTTTTGATTTGATTTTATTGTTTCTTGGTGTCTCATGGAGTCATTAGTTTCCGCTTGCCCAATTCCAATTTTTAAGACTTTTTTTCTTAAGTGAGCCTTTGTATATTTTCCATTTGTCCAATTTTGCTTTTTTTTCGTGATCATTTTCTTTAATGAATTTTTTTACATCTTTTTCTATGCGGCCAATTCTGCTTTTTCAGAAGTTCTTCTCTTTAGTGAATTATTATATATCTTTTCCCTTTTGCCTAATTCTGCTTTTTAAAAATTATTTCTTTTTCTGTGAATTTTTGTGCTTCTTTTACCATTTGATATATTCTATTTTTTAAGATTTCATTTTCGGTAGTATTTTTTCATGGTTCCTTTATCAACCTGTTGGATATTTTTTTCATAATTTTCTTGCATCACACTTATTTCTTTTCCCATTTTTTCTTCTACCTCTTACTTGATTTTTAAAATCCTTATTGAACTTTTTCAGGAATTCTTTTGGGATCTGAGAATGATTCACATTTTTCTTCGAGATTTTGGATGTAGCAGTTCTGACTTTCTTGTCTTCTTCTGAGTTTGTGTTTTGATCTTTCCTGTCACTATAGTAAATTTATATGGTCAAGTGCTTTTTATTGTTGTTTGCTTATTTTCCTAGCCTATTTCTTGTCTTTTAACTTTATACTAAAATTAGACTCTGGTCCTGGGGTGGAGGGGGGCACTGTCTCAAACTTCAAGATTTTTGTGCAGCTATTTTCAGAGCTGGTACTGGAGGTTTATAAGTTTTCGATTCTTCCAAAGTGGTATGATCTAAGGAAAGGTGTTTGTGTATGAAGTAAAATATTTAGGGGCCCTCCATCCCAGCTTTGATCCCACATACCCCAGGGACTCAAAGTAGAACTCAGAGTCATGCGTCTGACACCCAACACTGTGTCCTGGCACAACCAGGGTCAGTGTCCCAGCATCAGTGCCTGTGTTGCCATGGAGGGAGGAGTGAATACTTTGAAAAGCCAGCGTGGGAAGCTGAGTGCTCTCTCTTTTTCTGGATTGTACTTGAACTAATTCTCTCTGGGCTGACTCTCTCCCTGAGTCCTCTTATCTGAGCTCTTATCTGGTGATCTCTGACAAGCCACAGGCTTGAAGTGCTGGCTACAATGTAGGATTAGATTTTTACCTAAAGTTAGAAAGTCTGAAAACCTTTTTTCTCTCTTCCTCTCTCTTTACTAATAAATGCTAATAAATCTGGTAATAAGCCTCAGATTAATTTTTATTTATAACAGTTATGCTTTCTATGAGTAACCACAACCACTCTTTTCTACCCTGGAACTGTGACCAGGGTCTCTATTCTTTTGTGACCATAAACTGGTGAAATGTTCCTCCCCCTTGCCTTGGGAATGTGTAACCCAGAACTGTGACCCTGACATAACTATGGGCAAAGAAACAGAGTCCTGCTCCCAGTGCCAGCAAAGGTTTATTGTCCATCCCCCTTGGTGTCTGTGGACTGAGAGCTCCAGAAGGTGCTACTGCTGATTCAAGTCTGCCACTGGCTTCCCCAAGTGTTGCCTGTGTTAGACTAGGTTCTACTCTCACTTAGGAGTGATAGACCTTCCCTGCTGGACATCTCAGTTGGTTTTAGGGTAGAAATTTGTTTCACTCCATCCTCTTTTGAGTTCTTCCACTCCAGAATTCAGATTGAGTTGTTATTTTAAAGTTATTTGGAGGGAAAATTGGGGCAGCTAAGGCAAGACCATGCCTTTTCTCTGCCATCTTGTCTGTGCCCCATGTCCCAAAAAATTCTAACTAGTGAATGTACTTTTATAGAAGATCACTTTCTATCCTTACAGTTTGAGAGGAATTGGAGTGGTATTGTCACTATCCTAACCCTTTAGTATAATTAAAAAGTGGTAGTGATTTTAAAAATCAATTGAAACTACTTTTTAGGATTTTTCAGTAAATTCTTAGCTATGAAAACATGGTAGCATTGATATACCTCTCTGAAAATAAAAAAGCTAATTTGAGAGGGAATCTGCTTTAAAAATATGGCCAACATGTCATTTATTTGGTACTAGAACAATAGTAATTCTGTGCTGAAAATTATAAATTATAAACTTTAGGTGCTTTACTTCTCTTAGTATAATTAACAGTTGAAAGAATTAAAATTTTTCTTTAAAAAATGTGCAGCAATTTGTTGTTATAACAATTATACTTGACAAAAAAATACACTAGCATTTTAACCACAAGCAATTAGAATTTTGGTGCTTACTAATGTTTACACATTTTATTTCATATAGTTGAAGTTACCATAAAGAAGAAACTTTTAAAAATCATTTTGAAATCTAACTAAACTACATACTCTAAGAATATAAGTTTTATTATATAAAAATGTTTGCACACAGTAGTTAGTTGAGAAAAGTTATTCAGTCATCTCTTGGCATTTTCCAGAATAAATGATTGACAACCTTTAAGTTATTATAACAAGTTGTCTTGCTTTCCCCTTCCAATTTTTCCTTCCTTGCTTGAGTCATAAAGTCAGTAATGTTTTTGTTCAGGTCATCAATGAATTTGCTCTTGTCATCAGTTAAGTCAATTACCTAAGCTTACATGTTCTGAAACTTGTCCTATATCTTCTGGGAAAGTGTTTGAACCATGGCAGTCTAGTCTTGTACAATTTTATAAGCAGTCTCCATAAGCTCCTGACTTTACTTGGTGTCCCAATTTGTCTCCAAGTCCTTCAAATGTATCATTTTGTGATGCAAGAAAAGTTCATAGACAATTTACTGTCAAATTAGATTTTTTGTCTTGTTAACCTATTTCATCTTTGCTAAGCTATGAAATAGGAAACAAATTAGGGTACATACTTCCTTGTCCAACCAGGAAAAGAAAATTTACCAATTTAGGTTCCTAGTGAAAACATCAAATAGGTATATTAAAACCTTTCATATGTCTATATATATATATGCATATATATATAATAAAATTATATAAAAATGGTATATTAAACCCACAGATGTGAATGGCTTATTTATCAAAATAAATATCTCTTGGCACAAATGCTCACATTGTTGTTTATTTTAAATGAGTTGTTGACCATAGAATTGTCCACAAACAATTCAAATGTGATCTGTAATCTGCATCTAACAGATTATCCAGTGGTGTACTAGTAAGTGTTTTGACAAAGAGATCTCTGAAAATGTACAACCCACTTTTAAGTTTAACCTAAATTATTAGCATTTTCTAAATCACCTTTCTAAGTCCAGAAACCATCAAAACATTATTTCAAACCCTATTTTATAGTGTTTGCTGATTTCTGGGGTTTTAAATCTTGCACAAAAATCACCTCTCATAATCTGGTACAAACTAACTCTGCCATATTCCTAAAACTTTCTGATTTGTGCAAAAGCAACTCAACTGCTCAAAACAAGAAATATAAAATTTTTTTTCTCCCATGACTAGAGTCTGAAATGGACTAATCCACATAAACAGGAACAATTTAAGGTTCATATTCTGAGCAAGATTCCATACGTCTTCAGTTTTAAAAGATAAAAGTAATATGCTGGATCAAGGATGTGTCATGGGAATTACAAGATTCAAGGACACCTGATGAAATCCAGATAGAAAACAATACCTGGAAATGAATTTGTAATCCTTCCTTAGTGGAGTGATATAAAAGAACTTCAGCAATATTAACTACTGGGTATTAAAGAGATAGATATTCATAGATAAACATCCACATGAACATATAATTCATATGCGTGTATTCATATATAAGTTTGTATACACATATATGGCACTGGCAGGAAGATGGGGGTCAAGGGTGACAAGTCAAGTTCTATTGAACTACTAACAAAGGTCCTTTCCTGCCCTTTTTTTTCTTCTTCCCCTCTGTTCTCTGGCAGAGCTCTATTACAGCACAAAAAACATTGGCATGTTGTTATTGTATCCTAAGCAAATTCTTGGCTTTTAGCTCTCTGTGACACTGGGAAGAGGGAATGTGGTACAGAATTAAGTTATGTTGGGGGTGCTTTTGTGGTCCTGCTGCTAGGCTCCTGTTAGGGCAGTGGGGAATTGGGCACTCAGTGAGCACATTAAGAATTAAGGATTATTGTTGTTCTCTGGAGCTCATCAGACAGTTTTTAACCTTGTTTGGGTTTTTGGTGCTCTAAACCATGGAAACAGCTAAATGGCTTTATCTCTAGGAGGTAGTTTTAGAGAGGTTTGAGAGATCATGTCTAGTCCTCCATCTCTAGGCGTATGATCAGGAATGTTCTCATACTTTCATAATATTGATCCATGATACTAAAATTTATCAGCATCAAAGAGCAAGTAACAATTTGGCCAAGTTCCAAGTAAAACAACAATAGCACTTTACTAGTACATCGACAGGAATATTACATAATAGTATTCACTTTTACATCATGAAATAAGCACTAATATTTATATATGGTTAAGGAGAGTCTTGCTTCAGAGCAAAACTGATTGAAAAATAACAATTGAAAAGCTATTAAATTTAAAAGCAAAATGAAGGGAATCTATAAAAATAAAGTATAATTAAAAACAAAAGAAAATTCAAATGATCATTTCAATGAGACAAACAAAAAATAGAATAATATAAGAAAGAAAAATGTACTTCAAAAGGAAATTACATATCAATATTGAAGGAAAAAAATCCAGCATATTTCAAAATTAAAATGAAAAGAAACCTCAATCTCTAATAATTATCTTTAACAGTAGACAATATTGGTTTAAATTCAATTTTAAACTTAGGTTGTAAAATTAAGAATGAATTAATACACAATGTTCAAAATGAAAATTCTTTTTTTAATTTTATTTTTATTTTTAATTTTGAATATTTTCCCATAGTTACATATTTCATGTTCTTTCCTTCTCCCCCAAACTCCCCTAACTCCACTTAGCCAATGCACAATTCCACTGGGTTTTACATGTATCCAAAATGAAAATTCTGAAAAATTTCAAAAGAAGATTTTGGTGGTACATGTATACTAAAAACACATATCAAGAATGAAGGAAATTTTGCTTTTAAGGAAGTAAAGGGAAGAAATGAAAAAGTATATAAACTCACACACTCTCCTCACCCCCCACCCCAAAAAGATCCCAAGACGAGATTCCCATTAATAACCAGCAGATGTCACTGTGAACAAAGTCGCCTGGTGGGGCACCCTCTGGTTTCTCCCAGCTGGAACCTCTTCCCACTGGATATTATCTTCCCTTACATTATTAAAATGTTCCTTTCTTTCTTTCACCTGTGAGGTTGAAAGTCCCACCTGAGGCCCCTTGATCTGTTTAGTCATATTTTGCAACAACAACCAGCTCACTTTAGCCTGGAGGCAAAAATCATCATTCTCAAGTCCCTTTCTTCTATTTGGGGGAACTTATAAAACAGTCTAAAAATATAAATCATAAAAAATCATCTTAAAAATCACAGTCCCAAGTAAAAATGAAAATCCTGGTTATCTGGCCAGAAGAATCCCATGTCTAATTCTGTATATAACTAATAACTATTGTCTTCTCATTTATACTCTACTCATAGATAACTTTATTAGAGAAAACCAGATTTAAAGAATTATTCAAATAGCAAATAATATAAAAATAACTGTATTTGGATATCTGTCATTTGGGATCCAAAAGAGGGGAAGAAATTGGGGGTGGGGGGAAGAAAAGATAACACTACACTAGCCACCTGGATTCTTCATTAGAATGACGTTTTCCCTGCTCTATTTCCAGCTGCTCCATCTGACCCTTGTAGACACTGATCATGTGGTTGGAGGACAGGTGCTCGACATCACTCTCCTGTCTCTGTCACCCACCTGTCTACGCAGTTGTCTATCCCTTCTTTTCCTCCCTATCTTTGTGGTTCAGTGATTTAAATATTCTACTGTGGCAGAAACTCTACTCTGTAGATCACAATTCTCAGTAGAGATCCTTAGTTTCTCCCAAGACTATATACCCTTCAATTTTCATGATCCTTAGCTAGACTCTGGATACGTCCTCTACTATTTTTAGCAGTTAGTAACTGTTATGAATTTCTCCAACTTCCAAAAGATACTTGGCCTATAGAAGCAATAATCTCAAAGAACCTGCACAGCTTCATCAAAAACACATCACACCAATTTTGTGTCGGCTACGGGGTGTGGGGGATTTTGGGGGAGAGGGAAAGAACATGAAACATGAAACTATGGGAAAATATTCAAATAAAAACAAATAAAAACAGCACCAAATAGTTTTTATTAAAAACAACAACAACAACAAAAAAAACACATCACACCTGACTACTTTTGAGGGAAACACCTTCAGCTAAATTGTATTTATTTTTTTTTCTCTTTAACAGATTTCATTCAATTTTCAAAGGAAATAAACTGTGTAGATTTCTTTGTCATTGTTAAATTTACTTAGAACATTTAAAATCTCCTGTGCGTTTTCAACAAAATTATTTGTTTGATGTATAAAGGGTATATGGTGTGTTTTGCCCATATAAGTTATGTGTGTCTACATGGGTGTGTCTAGATGTCTATTATAACTATTCATAAGAATAGGTGTTTCCAGCATCTCCTCCCCCTATCCATCTCTAACAGAGACTTTGATTCCAGTCAGGAGAGGAAACAGGAGATTGGAACCAGGGACTCAGCTCTCCTTGGAGAAAGGGAGCACCAATCTAGAATAGACTCATTAATCTAGATTAAGTAATTTTTAGGTTCAACCTCCATTCCTGATCACTGTAATTTAATGGAAAAATGGTGCCCCAAGAAATACATACATAGATATATATATATATATATGTATATATATATACACATATATATATATGTGTGCATGTGTGTATGTAAATATACATTTAATATAATATATATAATCTTAACTCCTTTTCCATAACATGACAGTTCAACAAGGAGTACATATAATGAATAACAAGTAAATTCCTTTATCTAAACTGGGAACAAATAGAAATCAGAGGAAGTGTACACAGAAGAACATATATCAGACAAAACAGAGAGTAACTGAATTTTCCCATTGGGAGCAAGATCGCTCAGCTCAACCAAAAGAGTCTTAGATGGCAGCCAAAGGAAAATTCCCCCAAGTTTCCAGTAGAGTAAATTAGGGGTAGGGATATGGCCAAAACGCTGGCTTTTCAGTACTAGACTTTTCCCCAGTCTTCCCTCCCTTCGAGGATTTGAAGCGTTTAGGACCACATATCTCCTCTCTTGGAGGTGGACATCAGAAGATCCAGGATATCTCTTCTCTCTAGCTTTCATCAACGCTGCCGGCAAGCATGCTTGGAACATTAAGTAATCAGTGGCTAATGGGAACAGTCTTAATCAAACAGACCTTTGAGCTCAAAAAGGTCATTTATTCTTTAGTAGAGAAGATGATCATAATACAAATGTTGCCATGTCTCTATGAATCATTTTGTTGTTAAAAAAAAGAATGTTCTTTCTCCTAGAAGATTTTTAATAAATATAGTTATAAACCAATTCCTATGGAGGCATTTGCTTTATCCACAACATAAGTATGCAGATTATCTCCAACAAAACCCAGCAGGAAGAGCTAGAAAGAAAATTTCACACATATACACACACACATACATACATATAAACACAAATAAAATTATTGACGATTTATCTAGGATCATTTTATATTTCTCGAATTTGCTGAAATTATTATTTAATAAAATTATATTCATATAGCACTTACTATGTACCAGGCACATTACAAATTATTTCATTTGTTCCTCACAACGACCCTGCAAAGTAGGTGCTGTTATTATAGCATTTTACAATAGAAGGAACCGAGGCAGAGATAAAGTGACTTTCTCATAGTCACCCAGCTAATTACATGTATGAGGTCATATTTGAATTAAGGTGTCATTTACTCCAGGTTGAAAGCTCTATCTACCATGCCAACCACCTACTTCTAATTTATATTATTATATTATTTTACATTAATTTTAGTTGACTAAATTTTTAAAAGTTCTGTAGATTCTCTAAGAACCCAACCATAGCATCTTCAAAAAGGGATAATTTCATTTTCTCTCTCCCTATATTTATTTGCTTGATTTCTTTCTCTTATCTTATTGTTATAGTACTATTTCTAGTACTATGTTAAATAGTAATGGTGAAGAGCTTTTGTATTGGTTCAAAGTATTGGTTCAAAGGTAGAAGAATGGTAAGGCATAGGAAATTAGGGTTAAGTGACTTGCCCAGGGTCACATAGCTGGGGAGTGTCTGAGGTCAGATTTGAACCTAAGATCTCCCATCTCTACACCTGGCTCTCTATTTACTGAGACACTTAACTGAAAGTTTTACCCCAAGGACTTCTCTGGTTGCATCCCACAAATGTTGGCCTATGGTTTGCTGTAATCTTTTTTAAAAATAAGCTTTTTATTATTTTTTTCACTTCTTATACCATCATAGTATTCTTTTCTCTATCTCTCCCCAAGAGCCCTCTCATATGACAAATAGTATTTTTTGGAAAGGTAAAAAAAAAGTTGGCAAAACTGTTGAATATATTGAAAAAGTCTAAAATATGTATCTGTGAACCTCTCACCTCCACAGAGGAGTAGGTTGGGGATGACTTCTCATATTTCTTCATTTGAGATCCACTTGATCTTTATAATTTTGTAATATATACTTTTGATTTTTTCGCATTTCATTTTTTCCATTCACATTGCTGTGGTTACCATGCATATTGTTTTCTTGGCTCAGTTTATGTAGCTCTTTCCATGCTTCTCTGTATTCATCACACATAATTTTTTATACCACAATAATATTCCCTTACATTCATTGTTTAGATGGACATCTTGTGTTTCCAATTCTTAGATATCACAAAGATCGCTGTTATAAATATTTTGCCCTTTTTTCTTATTAATATCTTCTTTAGGATATAAGCTAATGAATATCTGGTTCAAAGAGTGTGGATATTTTAGTCACTTCGTTTTGTATACTTGCAAATTGCTTTCCAAAATTGTTGTACATTTCACAGCTCCACCAACCTACAATTCCTATTTTGCTTTTTTTTTTTTTTTTTTTTTAATAATTTTTGCCAATTGGCAGGTTGTGAGGTGAAACCTCAGAATTGTTTGTTTTGTGATTATTAGTGATTTGGAGCAGTTTCTTATGTAGTAGAGACTTCTTTGAAATTCTTTTTGAAAACTATTTGTTCAAATACCTTGACTTTTATTCACTGGGGAAATCCTATTAGTCAAATATTTATTAATTATTTCTATATCTTGGATACCAAAACCTTACCAAAGATTTTTTTTTCACATTCAGCCACTTCCATTCTTACAGTAGTTGTGTTAATTTTGTCTGTGCAGAAGTTTTGCAGTTTCAAGTTCTCTCTTCTGTTGTAAATTCAGTATTTTGTTCCTTTTTTTTTTAAATGTTCCCAGTGGCTCTCTTCCTCTCAGCCCTGATTTCCTTTTCTCATTTGACATCTCTTTCCCTTTAAAGTTTTGTTTATTAGTTCCTTTCCTCCTCTTGCATTTATCTGGTTATATATATATATATATATAATTTTCCCCTTTCCCCCTCTGTCAGTCAAATAGATTCGCCTTTATCTCCTTGTCTTCAACTAGTACTATTCCCTAGTTTTTAGATTTCTCTTTATTGTACTCCTTTCCAAAAATGATTTCTCTCACTCTCTTCATTATTCATCTCCTTATTTACTCTGGTAAACATTCTCTACTAGATGATCTCTGTAATTTATTTAGTCTCTTTTTTTCTCTATATTCTTTACACAATCAAAGTTTCCTGCCATTGTCTTGGAAGGCTTACCCAATGGATTCTTCTTTTTCACTGTACCCCACTTCCAGATTAATACAAATATCAGAGAGGACACTACCCTATCGTATAATTGTAGGAATAAGTTAGGGATAGAATGATTTCAAGGGGTAGCTAAAAGAAGGGAATTTTGATACAAGCCCTGGGAGAGGATTTCTGGGAGGGAGGAAGGAATTGTGGGAGTGTGACTGTTTGAAACTGTCACTACCTGCTTCTTGGATTTCAACTGACCTTGAAGGAAGGTTTGACTCTCTGCCTTGCTTTTTCATCAAGCTGAAATGAGGTTTTTTCTCTGAGAGATTCTCCCTGGATAGTCAAGATTTCATGGAGAAATCCTAGACTTCTGGTAGAGAATTTATTTGGAGGAAACAATTTTCCCCAAGTCCAAAGATCATCTGCCAGAGATCATCTCCAGAAATCCTCTTTGGCCAAGGTAATCCAGAGATTTTCATTTGGGACTTTGGGTTACTTAGGGCAGCCAAACCCAGGCTTTTCCCTTTCCTTTTTTGTTAATCTCTAGTGAATAGATCAAGTTAGAGTCAGATAGCATTGGGGTTTTTTAGTTAATATAGGGTGCTATAGGTAGGGCCCAGAGAAGAAACAGAAGGCTCTCCTTTTGCAGGAGATGTAAAAGTTTGGGTGGAGCTTAAGATTAAGAGTGCTAGGGTCTTACCTACCAGTTTCCATTTCTCCTTTTATAAAATAAATAGTGTTTTTACAAGCCAAGGGTTTTGTGCTTTACTGGCTCTGGGGAGTTCCTAGGTGGGTTGTAACATCTGTAAAAGGTAAAAATTATGGTTGGACTGGATATTTAAGAGTTTTGGTCACCAGGAATTGATTACCCAGTTTCAAAATAAAAGACCCAAGTCAGGATGACTTTTATGGTGGTTTATTTACAATTAGGAAGGGTGAAGGTAGGAGGGGGAGAGAGAGAGAAGAGAGAGAG
>NC_058132.1:414508652-414557186 GCF_016433145.1 Gracilinanus agilis | reverse complement strand
AGAGAGAGAGAGAGAGAGAGAGAGAGAGAGAGAGAGAGAGAGAGAGAGAGAGAGAGAGAGAGAGAGAGAGAGAGAGAGTATATTACCCCAGCTTGTCTGGAGACCAAAACCAGGAAGGGGTTCAGAGGCCCCAACAAAGAGGGCACAGAGGTTAATTAAACAAGGCTTCTAGCCACAAGGCCTCCTCTAAGAGGAGAGGCCTCTTTTGAGGCTAGGGCCTCCAGAAACCCCAAGGAAAGGAAAAGGAGTCAGCTTAACTTACCCATGTGACAATTCAAAAGGAAGCAGTCTGAGGTCTCAATTCAAGCTCCTTTAAGGCTAGGTTCAAAAGGCAAAAATCCCCCCCCCCCAAGGAAGTTACCATCATATTTAAAATATCATTCTTTTTGTCACTTCTTGTATCCACCCTCCAGTTCTACGTGGACAAATGACAGTCTCAACCTTGTTTCAGACTGCCCAGGGGGCAGTCACTTGTTTTTGATTTGTCACTTACTAGCACATATGGGTCATAGACCTCTCCCCTCACCATTTAATTCTAAGTTGGGTGGAGTAACATATTCCTGGTGGCTAAAGAATGAATAAGGGTGAGCTAATTCCATTTACACACATTTCACATCCCTCTAGGACAGTTCTCCATTACAGAGTCCCTCCCTGCCATTATGCAACCCTACTTATACAGCCTATCATTGATTTATACCCTCTCCTTAACTTTCTTCTCCCTACATCTCTAAGAAATCTCCCTATGCTGATGCTCTCTCACTCCTCCAAATTTTAGTTGCCCCCAGGAATTTCAACTCACCTCCTCCCAGGACAAGCTAACTTTTCAGGCCCATAATACCTAAGGTCTCAATTGATAAAAGGTCTTTATTTCCCTTCATCAACCATTTTCCTCACCCTGGGGAGAATTCATTAATGGAATTTTCTCTCACCTTCAACTAAGGCCTCTTATCTTCTCCCTCCTCCTCTTCAATCACCTCTTTCCTCCCCATTTCCCTGGGGTTTTTATCTGAGACTATAGAGGCCACCTTCCTTTCATTGTTAACCTTTTATTTGACTCTGCGACATTATACACTCCACTATTCCCCTGCTCCCATCTCCCCCTTTGCATACCCTTGTTAAATGGGGTTTGAGGAAAGATCATCTTTTTTATTTATTTTTTCTTTCTCCCTTAAGTATAATTAAAAAAACTTCCATTTATGGAATTATAACTGATATTTGGAATTTAAGAACCAGTTTACAATGTCTAGCAGCATACCCCAAAGCTTATACTAATGAAACCTGCCATTGGTGATTAAATCTTATAGAATTATAACTGATGTTTGAGTCTGACTCCAAGAAAACTACAAAGGGACTGCTAACAAGTCACTCATCAGTGCTGATAAGCAGATGATCATGGATGTCAGCAACTCAGGTGGAGGTGATAAATGCCAATGCCGAAGTAGAGAGAACTATTTCAAGGGAGAATTGTAAAAATGGCTGTTCAGCAAAGATCTGAGGTTGACTGTCTCTGATTTAGCCTATAACACATGAGTCTGTAAGACATGAGAATATCCCTGATGGGCTCTAACTCTGGCTTGTTATCCCTATGATGGAGTATAAATCAGACTAGGGGACCCCATTCCCCTGTTTGATTTTATTGTGTTTTGGGGTCTTGTTAGTACAGCTTCATTGCTTTGGGTTTTTGGGGAGGGGTGCTGAGTGGGCTCAAACTCAATAAGAATCTTACTTTGGGATTTTATTTTTTACCCTGTAAAGTCTCCAAGAACATAAACACTTGAAGTTGCTTAACTTTTGCTCTATAAATTTCTGTTCTGGAAAGGTTGAGCCAGGCCATAGGGAAAAGAGAAAATTCCTTACTGCTATCTTTTTGCTCATTGACCCGGAAGGTCCTTGCTGTTGTCATCTTTATTTAAATTATTGATTATTTCTATTATTTGTTCTTTGATACACCTATTATTTTGGATTTTTTGAAGTTTTTAATTAATTTTAATTGTTTCATCAGTGGACCATTAATTACTCCCAAAGGGCTGGGATCTGAGGCAAAATTGAATCTACTAATATGAGCTCAAGTAAGCTCTCCATCTGGGTTTGGGTATGGGATTACCACAGGTCAGAAATTCTAGTGAATTTTTGCTGGACTCATCTACTATCAGTCCATAAGGTAAAACTACAGGTTCAGAATGACAGAATTGCTGGGATTCCTTCCCTTGTTATTCCACTGGAGGCTTCAAACTAAAATGGTGGCTAGAGCTGAGACTCGGCTGAGTTTCTGGGTTCAAAGCCATGTAGCTACTGTTTGGCTCTGAACTTGTTTCTAGCTCAATACATAGCTATCAACAAACATTTATTAAATGCCTTCGATGAATCAAGCATTGTGTTAAGTGCTGAGGATACAAAGAAAGGAAGACAGTTCTTGCTGTCAAAGAGCTCCTTGTTTGATGGGAAGAAACAACATGCAAACAGCTAAGTTCAAACAAGTCATATTTCAGGATAAATTGGAAATAATCAATAGAGGAGAGGTGCCATAATTAGGAAATAAAGGCTTCCTAATGAAAGTGGGAAACCAGGAGACAGAGATGAGGAGCAAGAAAATTCTGAGCATGGGAAATAGTTTTTGCAAAAGTTCGGAGTTGAAAGATCGAGTGTCTCATGTGAGGAAGAGCAAGGAAATCAATGTCGCTGGATCACAGAATATGTTGGAGGCAGTGAGAGGAAGACTAAAATAGTTTGGAAAGAGAAAAGTACAGGTTATAGATAGCTTTTAATATGAAATAGAGGATTTTACCTGGAAATAACAGGGAGCCAGTAGAGTTTAAAGGGGGCTGGGATTCCCTCTTCATTCTGCCCTTGATCCATGGTGAAGAACTAGCTATTCAATAGTCAATAAACATTTATTAAGCCCCTACTATGTGCTGCAGTATTGAGAAAGAGTAAATTCAAGGAGCTTACAGTCTAATGGGGGAATATAATATACAAAGGAAAGCTGAAAAGTGGGAGTATCTGGTATAGGGACATAGTGAAGTAAAAAATGTACAAAATGAGTGCAGTCAGAGAAATAAAAAACAAAATGAGTGCATCCAGGTAGTAAATGAGATGTCTGAGGTAGTGAATGGCAGAGCTACCAATTGGCATTTGTAACTACATCCTTAACAAAGTCAGTCCTCCTTTATGGGTCTGAGATCTCATCTTGTCCTTGGTCCTCTTTTCATTTCTGCATGCTGGAATATCCTGTGCCCATATATTCCTGGTAAACCTCATAACCAGTGTTCACAGATTTCTCTGCCTTTCTCGGTATTCTTATCTGGGCTAGAAAAATGTGATTTTTTTTTCTCCCTTGGATTTCCCAATTAGGATTCATTCTGTTGCATTTTCTAGTTGTTTGTAGAAGAGTTTTGTTGTAGTGCTAAACTTTTCCTGTTACTCAACCATCTTTATTCCACTGCAAGGATAGTGTAGAGTTGAATTGGTTCTCCAGGGAGTTAAGATGAGGAAAGTAGAGAAGTGTATCCAATCCAAGGGTGATGGCCTAGGAAAGATGACCTAAAAGGTGGAGGAATTAGAGAGCATGCTGTCAATGAATAATAAGGTTAAGAGTTATAAAGCCAAGGGAAAGATGGAATGATTTTAAAAATTATGACCAGTTAAAGCAAATTCAAAGTTCATAAACATAGAAATAGAACACTGTTGGGTAATGGCAAGATCAACACTATGACAATCTCCATGTGTAGCTAAAGTAGAATTAAGCATGAATAGTTCACAGGAAATAAGTAAATTGAGTACTTGGGAAGCCAGTTTCCCAATTTATTCATTTCTAATAAATTACTCTTCAGTCCCAAAATTTGTGCTTAGTTTTTGTTTGACTGTCATTATGATGTAACAGATATTAAATCAGCTTCAGAGCCAGAAAGGTATAAATAGTATACTTCCCAAATTTTCAGAGAACACAAAACTGAGAGGGAAAACTAGCATATTGGGTAATAGCCAACCGTGGGCCACTCTGCACCCCCAAAGAATATCTCAATAGACTATAACTTTGAATCAAATCTATTAAGATGAATGTGAAGTCTGGGATTTAAAAAAAATTTAAATTTTAATTAAAAAAAAACCCTAGGATTTAAAAAAAAGCAGCTTTACAAGTACAAGATGAAGAAGAGGGAGCTAAATAGCAGGTCATGAGCGAAAGCATCAGTGGCTTTTAGTGAGCTAACAACGTGATAAGATAGGCAAAAAATCCAGCGCCTTCTGAGACTGCATATGTCCAGATTCTAGGAAAGTATTCATTTGTAATTTTAAGAGAAACATTAATAAATTGAAAACCATTCAAAGGAAGGAAACCAGCCTTGAGACTCTCTCACGTGAAGGACTAGTAAAGCCAATGGAGATATTTAATCTGGAGGGGAAAAAAAGACTGGGGGTGGGGGTGGCGGGATTAGGGAGGGTTAGAAGATATCTTGAAATATCTATATATGATAGCTATCTTCAAGTTGCATCATATACTGCTGGAAAGAAAGCACAGTATAGTGGAATAAATTCTAGCTTTGGAGTTAGACAACCTGTTTTTTACTCCAGGCACCACTACTTACTACATATAATGTTTTGTAAATTGCTTAACCTCACTGTCCCTGTTTTCTCATCTATAAAATTGAGGAGGTTGGACCAGATGATCTCTAAATTTTCTTCTACTTCTTAATCTCAATGAAAGGCGTTCATAGGAAAGGTTTGTTGTTGTTTAGTCCTGCCTGATTATTTGTGAACCTATTTAGGTTTTCTTGGCAAAGATTTTTGCATTTTCTTTCACCAGTTTACTTTATAGATGAGGAACTAAGGCAAACAGGGTTGTGTCTTGCCCAGGGTCATATAGCTAGTAAGTGTCTGAGGCTGGATTTTAATTCAGCAATCCGAATCTTCCTGATTCCAATTTCAGTACTCTACCTGCTGCACTGCTTAGCTGCCCAGAAGAATTTTTAGACTTGTTCTAATTGCTCATATAAGGCAGAACTAAATGAAGTTGCCATTTGAGTTAGGGGAGGTTAAGTGTAATTTCTGGGTGTCATTGTCAAGAATAGTTCATCAGGTATTCTTTACTCCCTTCTTTAAACATAAAAGGATAAAACTTCTAATCTCACCTCACTCTTCCTTCAGGGTAAAGAGAAGAGTTTAGCCTAAAGGACTAACATTCACTTCCTTAGCAGGATTTGCTTAATCCAAGGAGCTCTTTCTGATACAGGAAATCTAAGAGAACCCCGAGCTCAAATTTTAAAGCGCTGCCCTTTGGACATCATAGAATCATTTAGAAAAATAAACTATAGCTCAGTAAAGCCCAAGGGGAATTTTTCATCCCCACCTCTACCAAGCCAGAACTTTAGGATTGTAGTAAAATATCAACACCGTTGGGTGAGCAACAGCAAAAAATAATGCCATTTATAAGATTTCACAGTATGAAATATTGTGAATAATATTATTAAATATTAATAATATTTAACAACAATAATAATTTTTTAAAATCCTATCTCATTTAACGTACCCTATTGAAAGCAAGGCAAACAGATCCACAGACAATGGGAACACATTTATAAAAGGGGAACAAGGTTTATAATCTACATCAGCAGTCAGAGAATGGGGGAGGTCAGGAAAATAGGAAACAAAGGAGTTTTTTGTTAGGTCCAACTAAACAGATAGAGGAAAGGTAAAAGTAGGAGGAAGTGGAACAGAGTAAAGGAGCATTATACCCAGACACTTTTTCCTAGGCCAACAAACATTTACTGAGCTTGGAATTTACCTATCAGTCTAATCTTTGATGCTGTTGCATCATTCATCTTTGGTCGGTAAACTTCTGGTCATGGAGCTTATTGATCACCATTTCCCATCTGTCACAGTCTTCCAAGTGGCTTTCTTTGACCTTTCCTCTACTCAAATGCCTTACCCAGGAGATGAGAGTGAGCATACACTCCCAGCTCTATATGCTGCAAGGCATAGAATCCCAATTTTAAATCTAACACAGTTTTTCATCTATCTTCTCCTGGACTACCTTAGTAGCCTTATAAGGAAAAATTAATTCCAAAAAATCTTGCCATCGTTTACAATATTTGGTCCAAGAAGTCTTTAGTACTTTTTTCAAAACCACCACCTCATCCCTCTTACTTAAAAACAACATCAACCACTTCTTAATAGCATTAACTCAAAATGGAAATAAGCTGCCTCAGGAGGAAATGGTTCTACCTTACTATCTGTCTTAAAGCATGCAGTGATCTGCAAACTACTGCCCATTTAGCCTCGAGAGGATTTACTGATTGGCAAAAGTTAAAATCTTTTTATTCAGGTGTGGACTGATTGTAAATGGTGCCTAAAGTGCTTTGAAAATCCGAAATTCTCAGGACTGGATTTGGAGTAAAAAATATAGTCCTACTGGGCATGGGAACCAGAGTTTTCCTCTGGATGCCCTAAACTCCAGAAATGTCCCAGGTCAAAAAGGACTAGGAAATTCCTTTTTGATCCCTGAGAGAAACCTCCCCCTTGGACTTTCCCCTAGATTTTCAATGAACATATAGATTTGCACCTCCCAGTTCCACTCTGATAAGCACTGGGGAGTACCTAATCCAATCATCCCTTGAATTCCACAGGTCATCCCTTATGCCCCCCAACCTCATCCTTGATTCACCCCATCTTCCCCCCTTCCATATCTTGTAACCCTTGTTGTCAAAGGATTATAAAAACCCCAGACACCATCTTCTAGGGGAGGCAGTGTTTCACCTGTACACTGTCTCCCAGCTATTCAATGTTGCTTCCAAATTAATAAATTTCTTTTTTATTTTTAAGCTAGTTTTTGGAGTTTTTCATTTTTTCAAAAAGGGTACCTGTCTCAAACCTTGAGTTTCACCTTAAAACTCTCCCATAACACTACCAAATTCTTTTTATGGCACAACATGGTGTTGACTCCTAAACCAGAAAGAGCAGAAACTGAGAAATAAAACAATAGACCAATTTCCCTAATGAATATTGATATAAAAATTTTAAGTAAAGTATTAGCAAGGAGGTTACAGTAATTTATCACAAAGATCATACACTATGATGAGGTGGGATTTATGATAGGAATGCAGGGTTGGTTCATTATAAGGAAAAACATCAGCATTAATTGACCATGCTAGTAGCAAAACCAACAAAAAAATCATATCATTATCTCGATAGATACAAAAAAAGCTTTTGACAAAATACAGCATTCATTTCTATTAAAAATAGCACAAAGCACAGGAATAAATGGAGCTTTCCTTAAAATGATAACTATTATGTATCTAAAACCATCAGCAAGTGTTATCTGAAATGAGGATAAGCTAGAAGCCTTTCCAATAAGATCTAGGGTGAAGCAAGGGTGCCCATTATCACCACTATTATTCAACATTGTTCTAGAAATGCTAGCTATAGCAATAAAAGAAGAAAAAGTGATCAAAGGAATTAAAATAAGCAATGAGGAAATAAAATTCTCACTCTTTACAGACAAAATGATGATATATTTAGAGATCCTTGGAGAATCAACTAAAAAGCTAGTTGGAATAATTAACAACTTCAGCAAAATTGCAAGATATAAAAAAGTCCACATAAACCACAAACATTTCTATATATTATCAACAAAGTCCAGCAGGAAAAATTCAATTTAAAACAACTGCAGACAATATAAAATACTTAGGTGTGTACCTGCAAGTAAAACCCAGGAATATATTATATGAACAACTACAAAACACTTTTCACACAAATTAAGTCAGGTCTAAACAATTGGAGAAATAATTAATTGCTTGTGGGTAGGCTTAGCCAATATAATAAAAATAAAAATTCTACCTAAATTAATTTATTTAATGCCATACCAATCAAATTATTAAAAATTAATTTTATAGAGCTAGAAAAAATAATAACAAAAGACATCTGGAAGAACAAAAGATATTCAAGAATATCAAGATGCTCAATAAAAAAAAATGTGAAAGAAAGTGACAGCAGCACCAGTTTCTCAAATGGTATTACAAAGCAGTAATTATCAAAAGAATCTGGTACTGGCTAAGAAATAGAGTGGTAGATCATTATAACAGATTAGCTACACAATACATAGTAGTAAATGACCATAGTTAATCTAGTGTTTGATAAACCCAAAGAGTCAAGTTTTTGGGACAAGAAATCATTATTTGACAGAAATTACTGGAAAACTGGAAAGCAGTTTGGCAGAAACTAGATATAGAACAACATTTCAAACCATATGCTAAGATAAGGTTAAAATGAGAACTTTCTTTAGCCAGAAAGGCTGAGATATATACAAATTAAGAGAACATGGAATATTTTATCTGTCACATTTGTGGATAAGGAAGAATTTGTGACCACGAAAAAGATCATTATGGGATATAGAATGGATAATTTTTATCCCATCGAATTTAAAAGGTTTTGCAAAAACAAAACCAATATAACTAAGATTAGAAGGGAAAACATTTTTATAGCAAGTTGATCTGATAAAGGTCTAATTTCTCAAATATACTTTAAAGACTCAGTACATTCCCCAGTTGATAAACATGAACATGCTGTTTTCAGAAGAAGAAATAAAAGCTATCTATAGTTACATGCAAAAAAGGTTCTAAATCACAACTGATTAGAGAAATGTGAATTAAAACAATTATGAGGTACCATGTCATCCCTATCAGATTAGCTAAAATGACAGAAAAGGAAAACAGCCAATCTTGTTGGGCATATGGAAAAATAGGGACTCTAATGTACTAATGCTGAAGTTGGATATTGATTCAACCATTCTGGAGAACAATTTGAAGCTATGCCCAAAGGGCTATAAAATTGTGCAATAAATACCTTTTGACCCAGAAATATCACTAGTAGGTCTATATCCCCAACAAGATGAAAGAAAAAGGAAAAGAACCTATATGTACAAAATATTTATAGCAGCTCTTTTTGGAGTGGCCAAGAACTGGAAATTGAAGGAATACCTCTTAATTGAGGAATGGCTGAACAAGTTTTGGCATATGATTGTGACAGAATACTATTGTGTTATAAGAAATGATGAGCAGGATGCTTTAAAAAAAATCTGGAAAGGCATGTGAACTGATATAAAGTGAAATTAGGAGAACAAGGAGAATATTGTATACAGTAAAAGAAAAACTGTATGATGATCATTGGTGACTGACTTAGCTATTCTCAGCAATACAATGATCCAAAACAATTCTGTAGGACTCATGTTGAATGCTATCCACCTTCAGAGAAAGAACTGACAGATTCTAAATACAGGTGGAAGCATAGTTTTGTTTTTATTTTCTCTATTGTTATTTTGTTTGTTCAATGTTTTATTTTGCAACATGATTAATACAAAAATGTTTTACATGACTACACATATATACTTTTTATAAAATATTGCTTGTCTTATCAAGAAGCAGAGGAGGAAAAGAAGGGAGGAGAGAATTTGGAACAAATTTTTTTTTTAAAAAACAAATGTTAAAAATTTTTATTTACATGTAATTGAGAGGAAAAATAAAAATGAAATATAGAAATGACAGTGACAAAAGACTGAAGATGAAGCATACCTTTCATCTCTTGATAGAGTGGTGATGAATTTATAATACAGAAGATACATACATTTTTAGACACAGCCAACATGGAAATTTATTTGGGACCAACATAGGAATTTATTTTGTTGGATCTGTGCTTTGGGTATTTGTGTGTATTTGTAATATAATATGTATTATATCATAATGTAATATAATATGTAAAATATGATGTCTATATTTGCAATCATGGTTTTCTTTTCTTTTTTTAATTGCTATGTAGGGGATATAGCAGGGACAAATTATAATTATTTTTAATATTTGAAAAAGGAAAGTGGGTAGAGCAAAGATTAAGATCTCAGGAAGGAGTCAAGGGTAGAAACCAAATTTCACTCTTTTCTAGATAATATCATAGCCTCTTTCCCCTTAGGACTCCCACCATTGGTGACTGGCACTGGTGATCTCACTAAGGATATTGTCCTCTTTTCAAGGATTAAGATATTGATCACTAGAAGGAAATCCTTTCAGGCTTTGTAGGAGGTGGTCAAAGAAGGAATTAAGTAGCAACTGTTCTGGAATGTAAATCCAACTTGCATTTTAACAATCAAAATCTTTTCTTTGTTCAAGATTCCTATAAATCTTAAATTGTTTTGGAGTAGAGATATCCAAGGGCCCAGCTGTATTTTGCAATTTTGGATATTTCTCTCTCTAAGATAAAAATGCCTTGAATACTGGATAAAAATAGTGAATTAAACAAAATTGTTTCTGGCAGACTTTTGTCTAAAATATAGAACATCTTATAATATTTTCCTAACAATTCTAAACATCTTTTGCTGTTCACAGTGCAAAAGATTATATTAATAAAGTCATTGGAAGAAAGATTTAGAAATTAATTGGATTTAATTTGATAAATTAATAATAATCCTAAAAGGCCTGAAGTCAGGAAGAACTGAGTTCAAATTTGACTTATTTTGCAGTGTTGTTGTGAGGATCAAATGAAATAATATTTGTAAAGCACTTAGCTCAGTGCTTATCTTGCTGTAGTCACTATATAAATGCTTGTTCCCTTCTTGCTTATTCTACCTAAAGAATCAGTGGATCAAAGAATAAATCACAAAACCAAAAGAAAATTTTATCAAAGAAAACAATAACTAATAACTACCAAAATTTATGTGATACAGCTAAATCTGTCCTTAGGGGAGAAAATATCGCTGAATGTTTGTTTGTTTGGTTTTTTTATCAAGAAGAGAAAGAATAAATTATAACTCAGGCAAAAAAGATTCAGAAATAAATAAATAAATAACCAACTTAATGCCAAATAGAAATCCTGAAAATCAAAATTGAGATAAACAAAATTTTTTAATTAAAAAAAATTTTTTAACTGAATGAAAAAATTACATTAGAAGCTTTTATTTTTTGGGGAGAGTACTAAAACAGAGAGTTTGCTAATATACTTTTCTAAAAAGAGAAAACCAAATTGTTCATATCAAAAATTGAAAAGAAGATTTCACAAGAAATGAAGAGGAAATAAAGGGAACTATCAGAAGCTGCTTTGTCTAGTGTATATGCAAACAAAACATAATATAGATGAAATACATGAAGATTTATAAAAATATAAAAGGCACAGATTAACAGAGTGTATATATACATATATATATGTGCATCTGTATATATAACTTAGTATAAGAAAAAGTAGTTGAATATATTCCAAAAGGGAAAAAATTATATAATTACAAATACATTCTTTCCATTCAAAGGAAAATTAAGTATAATATTAAAGTTTTTTTAATTAGGAAAAAGGATCCTTCTAAATATTTTCTAGAATTCAAATATGGTACTTAAACAAGGGATCAAAGAGACAAAGCAGAGAAAGAAAACTACAGACCAACATCTCTAATGACCTTTGACACAAAAATTAAATTAGCAATAAGATACAACTGCATACATATAAATACATTATCAAACACAAAACGTAATATGATAGATACACAAAATGTAAGATGATAGCTAGTTTCTTCATTATGATCAGATTGGATATTTATCAGGAATGCAAGTATTCAACAAAAGAAAACTATAAATAATAGACTGCATTAATAACAAAAATAATTTTTAAATCCCATCTAACAGTTTTTAAAGGTTTAATTACTCATAACAGGGGAAAGATATTCAGAATAAAGAAGGGATATTCATTGAGGACAGAGTTGTTTCAGTCTATCATCGAGTCCCTAGTTTTGCTGGTCTCGCCCCTAATTTATTTTTCCTTTTTATTTTTTTTTAATCGAGTTATATTAAGGACCCAAGCTTTAGTTCCATAGGTCAGCTAAAATTTGAGGATAGTTAGTTTCAAAACTTTTTCAGGAAAAACTAGCTTAACACGGGGGGAGGGTTTCAGAATGTTGATTTCAACCATACCTTCTGAAAGACTCTACAACATGAGACCAGATCAATTCTCCTCCAAAAACTGTGACTTAGAAACATTATTTCAAACCACTCCAAAACAATCTAAAATATCCACCACAACTTAACTGTGACCGCTGATCACAGAAGAACTAGTAATGAAAATATAAAGAGCAAAACTATAAAAAACAAGAAATAATAAGTACTTTATTAGGCCCCATCAAATATGAAAGAATTCCCCCTACCTTGTAAGGACTATCCAGTGTAGTTAAAGAATACCAGATACAGAAGAATCAGTAAAGTTAGACACTCCAAAACCACACACATTAATCTAGACTCGATATTTTAATCAAGTTTTGACTGGATTTATGACTTCAACCTTGGTTAAAAATGAACTGACTTTCTCTTATAGTGCTACAACTCCCACAGCCCTCTTATTACAGGAAATGCTAGAAATGACAAATGCAAACCTTTTGTGATAAATTTCCATGCTGTCTGCACAGTGATAAAAAAATATAGGATAAAGACTTCATAGGACTAGCTATCTTTGATCTCAATAGTTTCTTCCAGCATGGAAAATGTGTAAAAGAATTGAGGAAATAAGGAGAGCAAGCAGTTAATTGTGGGAAGTGAGTGAACCACACTAATTCAATCTTGGGACTTAATTCTGGAGCTCGTTTAGTTTCCTTTCTATTCAGTTATGGGCCTCTTCCAAATTCTATTCTATGAGAAAACTTTATTCAGTTGTGGAAACTGGGAGAAAACTATTGCATTGTGTGAATCTCGTCCTGCATGGCTGGGAAATTGGCACCACTTGTCCCTGAGGTAGGTTATGGTGACCAGAGATGCTCATCAATTTCTAAGATTAATGTAAGGAGTTTTCTCCTAATTGTACATCTCAAGCAACCTATAGATAAATGTGTTATCTGAAAACTGACCTCATGCTGATCAATCAGCTATTGTTTCCATGTTTCTTGGACAGTTTACAGATAGATACTTGGGGAATGGGATACTTTTCCTGAATTCAGGGAATTGTACCTGTTCACTCTTCCTTCCCAACTTTGAAAGTCAGTAATCTTTCATCCAATTAGAAATCAGATTACCTAATATTGTTTTCCTTTTCATCATTTCCTTTTCATTAATTGATCTTAGTTGATTGTTTTTACTATATAAAAAAAATCTATTACCCCCTGTATTTGGGATCTAGCCATAACGAGGAAAGGACTTGGTCCTGATTTGTTGGGCAATTGGCATGCATCACCTAATAAATTGATATGCTCAGAAGATCAAACTTTTGTTTATTGTCATTTCATTTTTTTCGTCTTATAAATGCTCACAAAAATAAAGAAGTAGATGCTTCAAGTACTGGTTTGTTAATGTATCTTTGAGGTTATGTGATCTGATTTAGCTTTCCTGTCAAAGGAAAACCTTATTAAATGTCTTATTAAATCAACATGAAACACAACAAAACACACTGAACAATCCTAACTATAAATTTTTTTCTACAAATGGAGGAAAGTGCTAAGAAGATTAGCTCACTAAACATTTGATTAGCTTTCTGTAGCAGAAGCCCTTTTCCAGAAGACTGAAGATCTGCTCCAGGTATTGCCATATCTGGTTCACACTAAAGATAGTTAATGGATAGTTAATTCCTTTAGGGTAAACGCTAATTTCATCCATATATACATCTCTGACTTAACACAGGTGTTTATGGTTTCTATTTTGATAATTTTTTTTTGCCAAATTTATATGTATATGTAGCATTTTATGATTTACAAAGTTCAGATGCCATTACCACAAATTTTTTTCACCAGGTACAACCAATAACTGAATTATTTTGAGTAATATTGAATTCAACAAAATTTCTTCACAATAAATTAATTTTTAATGTTTCCTATCCCCATTAAACTTTTTTAAAAAAGACTATGATTTGCAGATCCAGTCTACTATTATATGTTCTTGGGACAAATTCAGGAAAAAAAAGCCTTTTCTTTGAAACTTGAAGAAAATATTATTTCTTTTTATTTTGTGCCTTATGGTGAAATAGTCTATACACATCAGGCAAATACTGACTTTTTGATCAAGTTTTCTCTGGCAGAAAATGTAAGTCAACAACTTTAAAACTCAAGTTTTAAGTTTAAAACTTTAAAATACTTGCATGACTATCAGAATGATCCTTTGATCTTTTGTTTAGGTCTGTTCTACTATCAAATGGTGGTAAGACTTTTTTTTTTTTTTTAATAAATCTTACCTTCCATCTTGGAGTCAATACTGTGTATTGGCTCCAAGGCAGAAGAGTGGTAAAAGTAGTGTGAAAATAGGTAATGGAGGGCACCAGGGATGTCACAATAAATCTAAATACTTGTGGGTACACACACTGGGTTGTAGGAGAGACTGGACCAGGATGGGAAGACCAGAGTTCACTGGATTAATACAGGAATGGCAGTTGGTCTTAACTGTCACCCAGCTTTCCCTAGGCCAGAGTCTAGAAACAAGCAGGCAAGGTAAAAGGGTTTAACAGGTTTAATTATGTTTAACTAAAAGGTGGGAGAGGGATTTCTATACTTAAAATCTAAAGGGCAAAACCACAGGGCAAGGGGAGGACTTCTCTACTCTAATCTTAGTGATCTAGCAGGCAGAGCCCAAAGGAGCAGCAATGGAATCACTGGGAGCCTGCATCAAACCTGGTTCCTGCCAGGCTTGATCAGCATAGCTAAGGGCTGAGGGTGGCTTTGGGGTTTCTCACAGTAATCCACCGATGATCTCTGGATGTCAAAAGCCAAGGTATCCAAGTAGAGAGGGTGTGCTGTCCACCAGATCCCAAACTTTTCCTCTTTCCTTGGTGCTGCTCTGTTGTTCTTGTCCTCTTTGCTAGATGCCACCACCACACAGGATCCCAGGGAAATCAGGATGCAGGGTGTCCTTTATTCTGAGATCTCCCAGGGCTAACAACAGTTTGTGCCAACCCCTAATGGAGTCTCTCTCAGAGCACAAGCCACTTCTTCCTGCTCCTTCATTCCATTTTGGAATGCTCCAACTCCTTCCTGCTAGGTACATCCTTAATACTTAATTACTAACTAATCTTCCTCACAATAGTAGGCAATGGAGGTCAAGTGACTTGCCCAGGGTCACACAGCTAGGAAGTGTCTGAGGCCAGATTTGAACCTAAGACCTCCCATCTCTAGGCTTGGCTCTCAATCCACTGAGCTACCCAGCTGCCCCTGGTAAGACTATTTTAGAAGGCAATAAACAAGACTTGTTTATGAAATTGTATTGTTAGTGTTGAGAATACAATACTTTAAATCAGTGTTTCCCAAACTTTTTTGACCTTTTTTTTCCAGAAAAAATATTACTTAGCCCCCTGGAAATTAATTTTTAAAAATTTTAATAGCAATTAATAGGAAAGATAACTACACCTGTGGCTATCACCTCTCCCCTGGATTGCTGCAGCATCCACTAGGGGGCAGTAGTGCCTACTTTGGGAATCCCTGCTTTAAATGATCTACAGTAAAGTATTTAAGATTAGCCGTAGCTTTGCTTCCTAAAAGATAAGGAGACTGAGGAGGTGACAGTAATAATAACTGATATACATATATAGAGAGAGTTATTTAAGGTTTGCAAAACACTATATATTAATGTGTGTATGTGTGTGTGTGTGTGTGTGTATATATATATATATATATGTATATATATATATATATATATCTTTGATTCTCTCTCTCATATACACCTGGGTCAACCCATAACCCTGTGAGGTAAATACTTTAAGAATTATTGTTTCCATCTTAGAGATCTCAGAAAGAAGTTAAGTAGTTTACCTATGATTATAATAATTAGTGTCAGAAGCAGAAGAGGGCTCAAAGGTTACCTAGTCTAACACGTACCTGAACAAGAATTCCCTTCTGCAAACTTACCTGACAAGTGGCCAAAAATCTTTTACTTGATGATTTCTATGCGATAAGGAAGACACAGCATCTCCTCAGTCTTTTGTTTGGTTAAGAATGCGTCTTCTAAATTTAATATGAAAACGAAACAAGAATGTATCTCCTAACTATCATTGTAAGAGAGATATAATCTGTTTTTCTTCAAAATTTTTCATGGCATGATCTTTAAAATTAATTTCACACATTCTGTACAGTGAATCATGATCAAAGGTATTGGTCTAAGCCTAATTTCCTCCAGACTGCTTTGGTTTTCTCAGCAATTTTTTTTTAATCAAATGAGGAGTATTTTCCTAGGTAATTTATGTTTTCCACTTTATCAAACATTGGGTTACTGAGTTCTATTGTTTCTGATTTTCTCATATAGATAGATCCATTGATCTAACTCTCCATTCTTTGACCAATGCCAGATAGTTTTGATGACTGTTGCTTTATATTTTGGGATTTTTTGCTCTTTCATTGCCTTGATTTTTAACTCTACTTTCTCTAGCAATTTGTTCAGTTTCATATTTTCCCTTTTATCTTTTTAATTAGACTTAGCTAAAACCTAGAGAAAGGTACTGCCATTTTGTTATTGTCTCTGTTAACTAGTAGTTCAAATGTTTCTTTTATGAATTTGGAGGCTAAAGCATTTGCAATATACACATTTATTACTGATAATGGTTTGTTGTCTATGGTTTCTGCCAGCATCCTTTCTTCCTTTTACTCCTGATCCTCTCTCCCCTTTGTTATTCAAATTTCCTTTCCTTTATATTTGAAGATTTTTCTTCTGATCATCAGCAAAACTTGTTTCTGAACTGAACTATTAAATTTAACCATTATGACCTTTGGAGTTTGTAGTCTTAGGATTTTTATGGAAACAATCTATGGATTCTTTCAATTCTTCCATTTTCTGTGTTCAAAAGTTCTGAGTAGTTCTCTTCTACATTTTCCATCATAATAGTGTTAAGATTTTTTTATCGTATCATGTTCTTCTGTAAAACCTATGATCTTTATGTTGCCTCTGAAGAGATTAAAACTGATGAATCCTGAGATGATAAATGGTCAAAACTGATCCTGATGGGATGTTCTCCCGCATCTCGGCCTTTGGGGCCAGTCGCCCCCTCTCTCTCCGTCTTAATTGCACCTCCGGTGGCTCCGAAGTGGCGATGGAGACTCGGGGAGTGTGGCCCCTGCCCGGCTTGGCCAGAATACAAAATTCAAAGGTGGTTTGGCATAAACAGTATGATCTGCAACAAGAAAGATGAGTCTTCTATAACTCTTTTTTTTTTTTTTTAATTTTAAACCCTTAACTTCTGTGTTTTGACTTATAGGTGGAAGAGTGGTAAGGGTAGGCAATGGGGGTCAAGTGACTTGCCCAGAATCACACAGCTGGGAAGTGTCTGAGGCCGGATTTGAACCTAGGACCTCCTGTCTCTAGGCCTGGCTCTCAATCCACTGAGCTACCCAGCTGCCCCTTCTATACCTTTTGCAAAAATTTCTAAGGATGTTCCAGGGAGACAGGATAATGAAAAGAAAAATACAAATAAAAACTTGTTGGACATTATAAAGAGTATGAAAGTTGAATTAAGTGCATTAGACGTGTTACAGGACAAAAAAAACTCCTACAACCATGACACAAAGCAGGAAGGAAGTTAACCTAAGAACAAGAAGTGTGGTTCAGAAAGCTGTAGAAGATTCTGCACCTGAGAGTCAGCAGTCACTGAATCCTGAATTAGTGGCAGCTGCAACTGCTGTTGCTGAGTCTCTTCCTTTTGACAAGCTTTCAGTCAAATCAGATTTGCTCCATCAATTAAGAAAACATGAGGAAGACTTCAGAGCCCACCAAAGAAAAGAAACAAATAATATAAGAACTTATGGTTTGGTGAAAGTTTGAAGGGCCTGCCATAGTTTTTAATGAAGAAATCCAAAGAACAATTACAAATGATAAAATGAAAACCTTAAAGAGCTGTGTAACATAGAATCAGATATGAAGATTGCCAAGTCATCTACATCTCGAATTTATGCCAGGCCAGACCATCAGATTCAGTTTGATGAAGGACACAGATTTTTATCAACAAATGAAATGTTGGTTCTTGATTCTAAGAAAAGGAAAGGATTATTTCAGGGGAAGAGGCTTAATGTTTTCCCTGTTGAGACAGCTCCTGAAGAGGCACCTGAAACAGAGGCATCACCAACACTTTGGGATATGGAATTTGCTAATCAATTAGCCAAAATAAATCAACAACTTCCCCAGAATGCTATTGAGGAGATGATCCAGTGGACAAAAGAGGGAAGATTGTGGACATTCCCTATTAACAATGAAGCTGGTATTGATGATGATGGTGCTGATTTTCATGAACATATATTTTTGGATAAATACCTGGAAGATTTTCCAAAGCAAGGACCAATTCGTCATTTCATGGAACTAGTTACTTGTGGACTCTCCAAAAACCTATTTCTTACTGTTAAACAAAAAGTTGAGCATATAGAATGGTTTCGTAATTATTTCCATGAAAAAAAAGGATATTCTTGAACAAAATAATATACAATTCAACTGAAAACACGGAAATTTAACATTTTTTGGGAGATGTACATTATCACAGACTATATAGAAATTTTACTTTCTCCCCTCCTGTTACTTTGTAGTGAATAATTATTGTAATTGATTTGCATTGCAAAGACATTACATTATTTAAGAGATTAGCTATGATAACTGAAAATATTCTTATTTGTAAAATTTTATTATATCCTGTAGATAATAAAAATTTTGACATGAGAATTATAAAAAAAAAAAAACTGATCCTGATGGCAATGATCAAGGGACAGTTAAAGCTGGATATAATTGTAAAGGCAATTTTTTTGTTGTGATCACATTAGAATTCACAGGATTAATAAGTACTGAAACCTTCAATAAAAGAAATGATTTGGGGTTTAAAAGAGGTAGGAAACAAGCTTAATTTAGCTCTCTCAAAAAAAGGGATACTTTCAGTTCCCTGTGAAAGGGAATTCTTTATTCTCTTTGTCTTTGTTGAGTTAATCAATCCAAGAAACCCCTACTTAACCCCTACTTAACACTTTGTCATCAAGTAAGAGAATTCACAAGTCACTTACTTTGAGAGCTCTACCCTTTTAACTCAATCAATCAGAAACTTGTGAATCCTTTGATAAGAGTTGACACCTTCAGAGGATGAGAGGTGGATCCCACAGATGCTGCCCCCCACCCCCCATAAAGAGGGGAAGGGACAGGAAAGGACTATAAAAAGTCCCAAACTTCTTTGGCTAGTGTCTCTGGCTTGAATCTTGGGGCTTGGAGCTTTGGCTGGTGACCTACCTCTTGAAGGTGACTTTGGATTTGGACCTCGGCTTCAACTTAGGACCTTAGCTCTTGGACTGTTTCTTGGGTGAGTGAATAGCTGGCCTTCCTTTTCTGACTTCTGGAGAGATTAATTCCAGAGAGGCCTTCCCCTCTTGGAGGAGGCTGTGTAGGTAGAACTTGAGCTGAGCAGAGCACCGGAACAATATTTAGTGTGATAGGCTGACATCTTCTCTACCCTCTTTTTACAGTTTTCTACTTTCACTCTTCCCACTTTTTTGTAAATAAAAGTTATTACAAGTCATTTTGACTTGAGCTATATTTTTAAATTGGTGACCACCATATTGTTTTAGAATTCTCACATATTTAGTCAAACCCCTAAATTTAATTCTTTACATCCCAAAATCCACATTGCAAACAATTCTGTTAATTGCACATCCTTCACAGCAGGGAAAGGACACTGTAGATAAGATAGAGGACACTCAGTGAGGTCCCTACAACATCATACTTTTCAGGAAACACTTATGTCTATTGTAACACATTTCTAGAATCGTTATATTTAGGAATAAACATCCTATAGCAAAAGTTTTGGCTTAGCTTTGTGGAAACAGAACTTGAAACTTTGAATGCACCATTGCGATGCTTACCAGCTTTGTCAGTAAAATAACAGGTTGAATTGCAAATAAAAGCTGAAGCTGAAAACCCCAGGTCAAAGAGGCTTTAAAACTTGTTCCAAAACCCTTTTACTCTGTATGTTCTTTCTGTGCCTTTCCTTTTCTGTCTCTCTTTTCCATATTTTGTGTCTGTGAGCTTCCCTCTCAGGTTAAGAACCCAGGTTCACAACATGCCTTTATTCATCCTCTCTTTGAGATCAGTATGTTTTGTTTGCATAGTGAGTATACTCTTTTATGATGTTATTGGTTTTTGCTTCTCTTCTAGATTGTCCTTCACATCTGTGTATTTGCATTTCCAGTTTATCATTCTCTTTCTGTTTCTTTAGTGAAGTTTGCCATTCCAGATTCCAGTATTTCTAATCTGCTCCTTATTTTTGTAGTGTAAGCCACAAATTATGCTCTTCTAATTCTCAGGAACAGTATATTGTGGTTCCATGTTCTCCTCAAATTCAATAGGATCCTTGTCTCATCAAGAGTTAAATCATTCTCCTTTGTTCTGCAGTATTTATTCATATGCGTCTTAACTCATTTATTAGATTTGGAAGCCATATTCTTTCTGTTGTTATTATTTTCCTGATTGATTTATTTGCTTATGTTTCTGAAACCGTTAGGAATTCAACTCCTCCCCCCCACCTCCCCACCTTGTTTTCCCCTATTGCTTACTTTCTGACTCCTTCCCCTTTAGTTGTGGTTTCCTTGGGGGCTAGATCTCAAAATGTCTTTATCTCCTCCCACATTAGACAAGTCACACAGTTCATTAGCCATGATCTCTGCCCCAAATGACTTTTAGGTGGTCAAAACTGGCCCATCTAGGTAACATGTCCTTTCCCTCAAGCATAGTGGAGTGCTATAGAGCTCCCCATATACACATATTCTCCCCTCCAGAGAAAGAATTGATAAGTAGAAAAAGAGCAAGACATGCTTTTATATATACATAAATTTTTTTTTGTCAAACTATGCCTTCTCTAATGGGGAAAAAGGAGAGAGGGAGGGAGTTGCCTGGTATTTTAATGTAATAAACAAATTAATTTAAATTTTAAAAAATGAAGATGCAGGGTAAGACCAGGTCTATATCTGGGTTGTGGAAGGTTTTGTTGTAAGCCTGTGTTATATCTTTGAGTCTGCTAGTGTAGCATCACTATGAGCTTCAGATATTCAGTTCAGGATTTTTTTTAACTTTTTTTTTCTTTTCTTTTTTTTTATTCTGGGTGTCCTGAAACCATGGAGATGGTTTAAGTTGCTTTATCTCTGATGCATAATTTCTAGTTTTAGAGATGTTTGAGAGGCTGTAGGGACCAGAGAAAATATCTAGACTTCCATTTTATTGCTCACATGACACAGAAGTCAAGTTGGCCTATGTTAATTCTTTTCATTGATTAAATGTCATTCTGTAGCTTAATCTTCATTCTCTTTGACTTCTCTTCAGCCTTTAATATTGTTGATCACTCTTTCTTTCTTGATCACTCATATCACTGATGATTCTCATATTTACTATATCATTTCTCTCTTCTCCCTAGGTTTTTGGAATTCCACTCTCTCCTGGTTCTTCTCTGTTTCTTACTTATCTGTTCTCTGCCTCCTTCACTGGATCTTCTGCCAGATCATACCCTCTAGCTTCTAATCAAAGATGTCCCATAGGGCTCTGTCCTGGGCCCTCTTCTCTTCTCCTTCTAGGCTACCTCTCTTGTCAGTTCCCATTGATTTTATTACTGATGATTCTCATATTTACTATATCATGTCCAATCTCTCTGCTGACCTCCAAGCTGACAAACTGCCTTTCAGATATCCTGAAGTAGATATCCGGTAGACAGCTTAATCTCAGTATGTCTAAAAGAGAACTCATTGTCTTTTCCCCTAAGCCTTCCTACCTTCCCTATTACGATAGAAGAAATGTCCTCCCAGTTCCTCTGTCTGGAAACCTGTGTGAGGCATCATCCAGTACTATTTCACTATCTTGGCTCCCATATCTAATCTCTTGCCAAGGTGTGTCCATTTCACTTTGGCAATGCATCTCAAATATGCCTTCTCTCCTCGGACCTTGCCAGTACCCAGGTGCAGCCCTCAACACTGGGGCTATTGCAATATCCTCCTGGTTTCTTAAGTCTCTCCCCACTCCAATTTAGCCACTAAAAGTGATTTTCTCGTATATCTGGCCATTGGCTACACAATAAACTCCAGTGACTCCCTGTTGCCTCCAGGATTAAATACAAGATCTTCAATTTGGCACTCAAAGGCCTTCAGAACCCAGTGGCCTCCTAACTTTCTAATCTTCTTACACCTTCCGTCCCATAGTCATTGACCTTCTTTTCCACAATGCTCCCTGTTTGGGCTCTGGGCATTTTCTCTGGCTGACCTTCAAGCCTGGAATTTTCTCAGTCCTCTCTAGCCTACTAACCTCCCTGGCTTCCTTTAAGTCCTAACTAAAATTCCTTTTTCATAGTCTTTTACAAGTGCTCTTAATCCTAGCACCTTGTCTGTTATTTCCCATTTGTCCTGTAGATGGCTTGTTTATATACATTTGGCTGCATATTGTCTCCATTAAATAGTGAGCTCCCTTAAGGATAAGGACTTTTGGCCTCTTTTTATACCCCCAGTGCTCAGTAGTGTCTGGCATGTAGTAGGTGCTTAATAAATATTTATTATTTGACTGATATCGTATTACAGACTTGCTGATCTTTCTACTTATTGGCATTACAGGGTATTTCATCACCTGGATATGGATTGCTATTCATAGATTTCAATTTACATAAAGTTTAAATGTAGGTGACAGCTGCGTTTTTTCTTTTTTAAAGAAAAATGTATGAACCTGGAACATGTGACATTCTAACAGAAAAAGGCCACAAGTTAGACCAAATGAGACCCCTATCATCTTTCACAATCTATAAGTCAGCACTGAACAGGAAGAAATCATGTGTAGAAGTTCTAAAGAACCACAAGGGAAACATTTATATTTTTCCCCCAAATATTTATTTCAATATTAAATAAAAACACATCAACTAATTATTTTGGCATACATTTCTCATTTTAAGATAAGAAATAAAACAATTTATTCAGTCATGGTAAAAAAACCCACTATATATATATATATTACATATATAATATGATATATACATATGTATCATAATAGATCATGTAATGTCTTTAAATATCCTATTGCATTGCAGCCTGCAGAACACTGTCAAGAAAATCTGCAAAATTCACAGAGAGACTTTTCTGTTAGCCAAACAATTTCAAAAATGTTCTATAGCAATGGGGAAAAAAATACCAAGAAAATAAAGTGCTCATCATTGCTTAGAACAGGAAACAAATGAAAACACTTCTGTAGCCTTTGATCTAGGCATGAAAACAAATTATTTTTAAAAGGGTAAATTACTATTTTGTTTAGGTTGGTTTGCTACTTTTGTAAAAATGAAGGCAAGCGAAGTTGCTGCCCTGGGGAGAGGGGAGGGAACAGAAATGTCTGGCTTCTCTCTTTTCTCTCCCACTCTAAGGACTGATTCACAACCCAGTATGAGACTTTGGTGTTCTCTCTGCTTCAAGGCACCAGGTCAATCAGCAAGAGTTAACTCCAGTCGCTTCCCCTCACAGTGAAGCTTTGAAGAACAGCAGCGAGCTCAAATAACATGAATACTTAGAACTTCCTGAAGAGAGGCAAATTAGGGAAAGCTGGAGATATCAAACAATCTCATAAACCTATCTTTTCTCCCTACCACCAATTAAACTGATCAATCTTTGGCTTTAAAATTTTTATTACTTTTGCTTAATACCACAGGTTTCAAAAAAGCCAAAATTAAAAAAAGACACCCTGTGTTGAGAAAGAGATGAGAAAACTTAAAGCAATGAGATGGAGGCAGCAATTTCTTTTGAAAATTCAAGATAGATTTTAGCCACCTGGCTAAATTCCTGCAAATTACCTGTTACCAAATTTAGTACTCACCTTTCTCCCTCTCTTAACACAAGGGTGGCCTCATGATACTACTCCTTAAAAATGAACTGGAACTAACACCAGCTTTGTTTATATTCCCAGGAAACGAAAACACAGAACCAAAACACAAAAATGTAGTATAAAATATAAAAAACAAGTAGTGTATATATTTGTTTTTTGTCTATATACATACAGTATTTGTTGTGGGTTTAAAATTTTTTAAAACTGACCAAAAAAAAGACATTAATTTACCTAGAACAAAAAATAAAGAGATCTACACACCTTAAGGTTGAACTGTTTTTGATATAATTCTCTTCAAGATAGAGGTTTTGTTCAGAAAAAGTTGAATTCCTTTCCAAAAGATTGTTGTCCTATTTTCCTTATTTTTTTTTTCAGTATAATCATAACCTCAGGTTATTGCACATTTTCCCCTAAATAAGTTGTTCTGTTTGAACCCTGATGATGAAATACACAAAAACTTAATTAGCAGCAAAACTAAAATGCAGAGCACTAAAGAAATATCTCTCAGGCATACTAAAAAATAACCTCTGTGAGTTTTTAAGGGAGAGAAACAGAAACCCTATATATTATCTCTTATGGTAAAACTCACTTTCCCCTAAAGAAATGCTTTAAAACTCAATTTTAAGCAGAATTCATTAAACTTCTTATCTAAAATAAGGAAAAAAAAAACCCTCCAACTTAGAACATAGAGGATATTATTCCAGTAACTGTGAAGATTGCTGCTGCTGCACTGTTGGAACTTTTAAAAATATAAAGCAGAAGGTTCACAGTTTTCACTTAAAGCGTATGTTTCAGGGAGTGAGGAATTGTTAATTACTAAGAGAAAATAATTCCTATATAAACACACACACACACACAAATGGCAATGCTCACATATTTTTTTCTATCAATGCATCAACTGTTGCACGCCACTGCTTTTAAGAGGTAATAATCTTCACAAACTCATGACGAATATTGTGAAAAAGAGAGCAATTAGTTCCTTTTCTTTGAATGACCTTCTCCCTTCTATGTCAGCACTACCAGCAGCTTTAAAAGTTTTGCATAACAGCAGAGCAGCATTGTCTGACAAATATAGTACCACTCATTCTCTCCCAGCCTCCCCACCTTCCCCGCTTCCCCATCAACCCAGAAAGTATTCTCCTTTGCATTATTTTTTCTTCAAAAAGTTTTCAGTCCATCTACATATTCATTCAGTGCAAGAAAAAAAATTTTAAAGCGAAAACACATGATGTATTGCTTTTATCATTTCTATGAAGTTATTGGCTGAGTCTAAAAACTTCACATACTTTAAAATTATTGCTTCAAAGAATCAGTCAATCCATGCAGTTGGACAATAGAAGTCCCCGAGGGAGGGAAACTAGATTAAGTAACAGAGGTCTCTCATTGAACCAGGACAAATTTCCTCAGTTGGGCAGAGGTAAGGTCTTCCATTTCATAGTCTCCCTGCTGCAAAACTGCTGGATCGTAGCTTGGAGACCATATGGCAAAATTTGGCTGTTGGGAAAAAGAAGTGGTGACTGGAGAAGTGTGGCTGTTGATGCACAAGTGAGAATCTAGGAGCTGGGCTGCTGAAGACACAGGTGAGACACTGGCCTTGAAGAGGTGGGGGTGCGTTCCAGAGTCCCCCTTCAGCAGCTCTGAAGTCAGGAGAGGATTGGGCGTTGGGTAGGTTTCATCACAGGCAGAAATGACATACTGTGCTTGGGGTAGCTGGGGAGCCTGAGGACAGCTCAGGTGGACTGATGTGTTATGCTGTAACTGCAACAACCTACACCAGGGGAGAAAAGGAGGTTAATGGTATTTCTTTGAAGTGTTTCCCTGAATGCTTCAACCACAGGTTAAAGACACAAATCTTCAATTTTTCAATTTAGAAAATATTCAAAAAATTTTTTCCTTGTGAAGTTGATAGCATATTAGTTCCAGAACAAGTAATACCATGAACCCGAGTTATTTTTGATATTTTCATTCTTTTGAAATTTTCATGCTTTTATAAAAACTCATGAGTTGCCACCAAACATGATATATTTCAAAGAGCAATATGCCTAGTTAGGAAGACTTGAGTTCAAATCTTGCTATGTGACCCTAGGCAAGTCACTTAACTTCTGATGGCCTCATTTTCATAAGGTATAAAATGAGAATAATAGCAGCACCTACATCAAAGAGTCGTTTTGAGGATCGTATGAAATGTTTATAACAGGCTTAGTACAGTGCCGGGCACAGAGTGGGTGCTATACAAATGTTGATTTCCTGCTTTTTTCCTCAGTCTTTTCCCTTCATCTTATTTTATAGGTTCATCTTTATCTATCTACTGCCAACTTTACATAGACTATAGGGGCTCTAAATCATAATATCCTCTCCTTTGGGGGGAAGAGAGTTGCGTTTTTATAGTATATAAAACAATATATAATTTGTAATATAGTAAAATGTAATATAGGAGAGAATGGAAGTAAAAAGGTAAGTTTTTACACACTTCAATGTATAATTCATACCCAGGAAACGTATATCTGATGTGATATCTTACCTTTGTTGGTGAAGAACCTCTTCTAACAGGTTTCCACCTTCCCGGCTTTTTCCTCCACTACTGTATAGGCAAGTGTTAGGCTGATAGTGTTGGGAAGAATTTAGGCATCCTCTTGATGCTCGACCTGATGAAGCCTGACATGCTTGTCGAGTCAGCCCATTAATCTTGTTTAGTCCTAGTAATCCTTTTGCCCTAGTATTTTTCCGGAGTTGCTGTCTAAACGCTTTCAAGCCTGGGGAGAGACAAAATAAAGACATTTTTAAATCTTCTGCTTGTAAGTCCAATATTGCCAATAGTTAAGATAGTTTAGGCAGTTTTTAAACTAAGGGGAAAAGGCCAAGAAGAGGCAGGAATTGTTTGATGGGTGGATTAGTATTGTTTGGTTACATGCACTGTTTCTATATCTTTTCCTAAATTAATGGAAGATCTAAATTTTAGCAAAGATTTGGATTATGGCTGCAAATCTGATTCTAGTTCAGGCTATGAGGAGCTCAAGAACCACTACAACATATGCATTTAAAAGAACACTCATGTAAATTAGAAATAGCAAGTAAAAACACATAAGAAAATCCAAGAGACATATTGTGAGCAATATAAAAAAGGCAGGAAGAGAAATCCAGGAATGTGGAGTTTTGTAACAGCTAGCAATGAAATAAATATATACCTGATTTCTTATTTTAAGGTATAAAGATTTTCTTATAATATCTAAATGCCCCAAGGGTTGGTTTTTTTATTCAGTAGGTAAATCAAAATAGATTGAGATATTCTAATAAATATTTAATACTCAATGGAATGATTATTTTAAATACACTTGCCTTTTAGAATTATGAGAACTGAGGGGACTCTCAGAGGTGAAGGTCTATGACCAGAACCATCTCTGAGAGTATTTTTACTGCTTTCTCTGTTCTATTGCAAGAATCTAGACAAGTCTATCTAGTTCTTCTTTGCCTTAAGTTCCCAATTTAGATAACTGATATAATATTACATGAATGAGAAAATGTGTATAAAGAAATTTTCTTAGGACAGAGCAAAATCACAAGATCTCTCACTTACTATTGGGAAGGGCCTACCTTGAGTGAGTGAGGTATCTGAAGCTCTCCTTCCTTCTTGAAAACTGAGAGGTAACAGAGCAGGTCCTCCTAGGCATCCCTCTAACTTCTGGCCTGGGGTATCAGACTGTGCCACAGGGAAAGGAGAGGTCATTTTGACAGTGGTGGAGTTAGCCATCAGCACTTGGTCCTTGAGGCAGCTACTCAGACCTTCTGACCCATTGTTAGAAGAAGAGGTGAGGCAGCTATCTGAGTTGGTTCCCTCTGCTGGGCTAGTACAAGAAGAAATGACTATATCTAGAAGACAAAGAACATTATAAAGGACACGTTAACTTTGTTGAAGCCTTCAAGAATAGCATTTAATATACTGAATACTTAGTCTACTTGGTAATACAAAGAGGGCAACATTTGCACTGTCAACTGCAAAACCATATTCTATTTAATTTTTTATGGAGGTTAGGAGTGAGGAAGAGAAATCCTGAGAAAGAGAAAGGAGTGCTTCACGGCTATGGAATATGAATAAATAACTTTAAGAGATTTTCTGTCTGGGGCAAAAGTATTCCAAAGTGTTCTGACTTTTTCTCCTACTCAGTCAGAATCTTGCTGTCACTATCATATGCTTTTACTCTAAAGTCTCTATTGGCCACTCTAAAGCCAAGACATCTTTCCTGAAGCTTTGGCCATGACAGAAAGTTCATGCAGTATAGAACAGAGAAGTTAAGGAAACACATACTTATATAGCATTTACTATGTGCCAAGCACTGTGAGAAGTGCTTTACAAATATTATCTCATTTGATCTTTACAATAATCTTGCAAGGTAGGTGCTATTATTTTACAATTGAGGAAACTGAAGCAAACAGAAGTTAAGTGACTTGTCTTGGGACACACAGTAAATGTCTGAGGCCATATTTGAACTCAGGATTTCCTTACTCTAGGCCTAGTGCTTTATATACTGTGTCAGAGAATGATACATTCCCACAATAGTTCCCCAAAACATACATGGAAACAAATAAATCTAATAAAGGATGGGAAAATTTCATAATATTATAGCTACAAAATTATGTGACTCATTATGTTCTCTCTCTTTTGTTCCCTTAGTGGACTTTTTAAAAAAAGTCATACACTAAAACCAAAAGAAAGGTTAAACAGGGGGAAAAAAAAGAATGAAGTTCACTTTTATTTTCTCTACTAATAATGTAAAATAAATACTTCAGTCATCTGGACTCTCCTTAATTGTTAATCCTTTTTCTGAAGAAACAAAGAAAGGGCCTTTTTTGCCTGTGGGCTGACTCACATGGAGGGGTGCACTGGTAGAAATGACTGGTGACCTCAGCAAGGGTATGTCTCCTGCTGGTGTTGCTGGGGAGGTGAATGGGGTTCTGAGTTTTGATTTCCTCCTCAAAGTCTTTATCTTGTCTAACCTCCTCACTAATAGTGGTTTCCAGCAGGCTGTTGGGAGAGATGGAGCAGTTTCGGAACAGACCACTGAAGCTGGGGTCCATGGAGAAGAAGAGAGGCTGTAAAAAATTAAATATATAAAGCCATTCAAAAGCTAGGCCATGAGAACTGGCAAAAAGATATGGTTCTCTTTTCTAAACCCACGTATAGCTTTTAGCTCTTGATTTGTGAGAACTTACTTGTAGAGGGTTGTTCAAATCAAAATCCATTTCTTCCTGTAACATTGACTGGGTCAGGTTTTGAGGCTGCTGGTACAGCAAAGAAGATCTGAAAGCATCACTAGTAAGGCCTTCTTGAGGCATCTATAGATCAGATGAAAAAGAAAACCACTTAGGAAAAGACTCAGAACAATGGGCATCAACAAATGGTCCCACATCTTTCCCACCACCATTTATTATTAAGGTTTCTCCATTTATAACTAGAATAGACTTCAAATTCTACCACACAAGTGGGGAATCTAGAATAAACTGGTCAATATTGATAATGATTCCAAATAAGCTGATGTTTGTGAAATATTATGTGAAACATGTGAAAATCCTGTGAAATAAGAGAAATCTAGAGTGGTGTATCTTGGGGAGAACTTAAGGAGTGATTGGCACACTTTTCCTTTTCAATCACAGCTTTGGTCATGCTTAGAACCATACCAGACAGAGAGCTGAAGCTATGTTAGAACAGCCATGATGAAGAAGAGAATGCTATGTAACCCCCTAGGCAGAGGGTAAAAATATTATTTCCCTTATACAAAATATTCTGAGTCTTACTTGATCACCCAGCTTTGTGGTTCAAAAGTTCTAAAACCTTTCATTCTAAGGATTATATGAGTAAAGACAGAGAGAAAATAGCTTGGGGAAGGAGGAAACATTAAGAAAAAAACCTTTCTATGTTTTTACCTCAAAATTACTAAGGTCAGAGCTCCTAGATCTTTGCAACTTTCCAAGCCCTGAGCAGTTAGATGGCTGAGTGTTCCGATATTCCTTGAGCCGTTCCAGGAGGAGGTAATAAATAGCAGCAAAATGGTTATAGCTACTATTTTGCAATGACTAGAAGAAAGAACAGAGGAACTTATAGTTATATCAACATCGGAATAAGAAAAATGTAACAAGTTTGCAAAAATTGAGGAGAAATGTGACTTTTATTTCTTAATCAAGTTCGTTGAACTTTCTTTATGAGGCTGTTCACAGGTTATTCCTGGCAACTGAGAATATATTTTAGAAGAGAAGACTAGCTCACCCTTAAATTGAGAATAGTTAGCATTTTAACTTGATTCATGCACTCCAGTTTTTCCTGATAATGCTGGCTAACTCAAAAAGAATGTGTTATGTACATTTAATTAGTCACCAGTCAAGCATGAAAAGGGTGCTGGAACAAAAGTAGGCCAGGAGAGGAAGCTCACCTCCACAGTTCTTTGCTTGTTGATACCAAGTGTCTGCATAATCCCTAGCACCTGTTCATTGTAGTCTCCCAGGTTAGAGCAGTAGTTCTGAATAGAAAAGGACAGCGGTGGATTCTGCTGAAGGGAAGGGTCTGCTTGCATCCACTTGTGGTGCTTTATTTGAGCAATCGTTATTCGTTTGGTAGGGTCCACCACCAGCATACGACGGATTAATGTTTCACAATCTGATGTTGGGAAAACACACAAGCAAACTGTAATTTTTTTTAAAAAGCCATATTAACCAATAACTGATCTTTGTCACCATAACTGACATACTCAAAGGACAACAATTAAATAGGGGGATCAGTTCAGCAGCCTAGAAACTTGTTTTTCTGTACATCTCATTTGCTATCTCTAGCCAGCACTTACAGGTAAGAATCTAGCTTTATAAAGGATTGTAAGCATTAAAATGATTTGGAACCTCTGTAAGCATTGTTTATATACTCTCAAGTTTTGCTTTTTTCACTTGGCACTCCTAGGGGAAAGCCTTTACCAAAATACTTCAGTCTACTTGCCCCATCAAACATGCCACTTGTTTGAAGAAAAGACTAATTCCCTTAATTGTTCTTGACTACATATTTCAAAAAAAGCTGAGAAAAATTTTGACAAGAAATTTCAATCTGTGAAATGTCAGGTCAGGTTTCATTATGAAAAGTTCCTAAATCCTAGAATGTAAGTTGGACTAAAGAAGTCATCTGGAAAATGAGGAAGTTGAGTTAAAAGAACTCTAAGGTCCTTTCCAGCTCTAAATCTATATATTTTATGATTTAATCTAATACTTTCATTTTTCAGATTGGCAATGTCTTTTCCATTTCCCATCCCTCAAAAAGGCTTGTTTTTTATTGCTTGGTTGCTTTAAGAATGCCCAAGGAAAGATCTTATAAGAATGGGACCTAAAAATACTTTTTGAGTCTTATTGCCCTTGTTTTCTAGTAAGCAAAAGCATACTCTCTCTATAAAAATATGGATATGTGTGTGGTTTCATGGACTCAAATTCAGATTAAAAAAAAAAAAACAAGCAGGTATTTCAGGAAACAAATCTCAACTCTTCCAAAATAAGTAACTATCATAAGAAATCAGAGAATTCCTAGGTCTTCAAAGATCTTACATACCTTGGGACATGTAGAAAGGAATACGAAACCGGCCCTCCAACACTCTTTGTCTTAAAGTTGGTAAATTGGGCCCATCAAAAGGAAGAGAGCCACAGACAAGGACATATAACACAACACCAAGGCTCTGTTAACAAAAAAGTAACAATACAACACTCTGGTCAGTGACTGTCACGTGATGCACACCACCTAACAGTATGGCAATACTTTATTACATAATATACATGCATGTATACATAGACTCTCTCTTTCTTTCTCTTCCTCCCTCCCTCTCTCTCTTACCCAAATATCAAGATGGGGCCCTTCATACTCCTTCCCTTCAAAAACTTCTGGGGCAGCATATGGGGGACTTCCACACCATGTAGATAAAGGCTCTCCTGACTTGTAGAAATTCCCAAATCCAAAATCTTTGAGAAAAAGAGATAAGAGGGGGAAAAAAAAGAATAATTTAAGGCTAAAATGTCAGAGGTTATACATTTTAAGGAAAATTACCTATAGTATTTAGGAGCAAGAATTATAAATTACATTACAATGTCATCATTTGTTACCAAACTTTCACAATTACTATTTATCCAAGCTTAAATATTTAAAAACATTTAACGCTTCTTACCTGCTAGCTTGATATTCATGCTGGCATCCAAAAGAAGGTTTTCTGTTTTGAGATCCCTATGAACTATATGATGACTATGGCAGTATTCCACTGCTGAAAGAATCTGCCAGAATTTCTTCCTTGCTTCATTTTCACTCAGATGCCCATTGGAGGTCAAATAATCTAGAGATCAGAAAACTAGGTTTTATTATTTTTTATTATTTATTATTGGATTCTTTAGTAATGACTTTGCTCAAAAGAAGTACTCAATCAAATTTGACAATTCTAATATTGAAAATATTATTTAAATATATGTAATGACAGAACTGGCCAATGGGAGTCCCAATCAGCAAGAAGAACACTGTACATGCTCAAAGGATGGGAGACTCACTGACCAGTCTCTTTCTCCCTTTCCCTTACAAAAGTTTTCTGGATGAGTTAGAATTTCTTCCTCCCTACCAAAGGTAACCAGATAAAGTAACTCACCAAACATTTCTCCATTTTTTGCAAATTCGGTAACAATGTAAAGCATATCCTTTGTTTCCATAACCTGAGAAATACAAAGAGATCAGTTAGCAATATTTCCAATAGAACAATCCACAATTTTTTCATTTTTGGAGACAAAGCATAGTTAATCACTTATATCATATGGAAACAGAAAAAGGGGGCCCATGATTAGAAGATATTTGTCAATAGAAATATGCTTGCTGCTGTGTATTATGTTTCTTTTAACCAAGAACTGGTTTGGTTTTAAATATTCTGGAAATTTCAAAGGCTGTTTCAATCTGTTTCAATCATTTTATGTGTTTTCTAGAAGATGTCATCTTTTCTGCACAGAATCACAATTACTTTTGACCATTATAGGATGTTACAATTCATAACTTTCTTTTTTGAAGCTGAAACTATTAGAACTTGCATCTGATTCAAGGCAATTCCCTGGTGGGCTATATTTTGATATTGGAACAATGTCTTGATATTGGAACAATGTCTTGATACTGGAACAAATGAGACACCTGTAGGTCATTTGAAGTTAACAAAAGGAGATATTCCTAGCAATAGCAGAAAGTTGGGACTGCAGGTACCTCAAGTTGATTTAGTTGACTTGAAGTTTCCTAGTTTTCTATCATTGTGGGCCTAGGGCTTTTCACAGCTGTTTTCAACATTGTTTCAGTTGCCTGTATTTAAATCAGTGCATCCTGAACCAACCAAATTTTGAGGATGGTCTCAATACCTTTTAAGTGTGCTCCCCACCACAGAAACCTAGCAAGTAACAGGAGATTACCTAGGTTGATATTTACAGCCTACACAAACTAAATAATGGCTATCAAATACTCCATTCCCATTTGCTTTGCTGACATAATAAACTAAGTCTTTGCCAACAATGCCTTACTGTTTGTGCAACTGTACTGCTCAATGTGCGTCAATAGCAATGGCAAGTGTCAATAATACATCTAAGTCTCCATTTATTGATCTAGAATTGGATTTTTCCTTTTAACAATTTAGAGACATCTTTATACTTAGCGATGTAATTATAAAATAAGTCCCCTAAAAAGATAAAAAAGGTGGCTTTGAAAAAAGTAAAACATAAATACTATTATTGTTACCTTTAAGGGGAAAAAGAGGAAGAAAAAGAATGGAATTTTTTGTTTTATAAAAAGAGAATGAAGATTTTGCTTTAAAAAAATGAGAAAACTATCCATGTATACAAAGTATCAAATGTAGAAAGAAAAATATTAAAAATTGAACCCACACCCTAAAAAGTCCACGTGTATTAAATAGGATTAAGGAAACACTGCTTTTGTCTTCTCAGTTTACTCATTTAAGGAGAGGAAAAGTAAAATAAATAAGGAATAAAAGAAAAAAATACATCAAGTTCAAGATTACTAAAGGGAAAGAGTAAGGCATTTCTGAAATGTTCTGGGAAAAGTGCCAGCTGGTGTTGAAATCAGAATAACAACAACAAAAAGTCACTGTTATGCTATGGAGCTCTATTTCCAATTTCTGAGTCTCAACCAACAGGTAGCGAGAGATCATTCTTAAAACAAGGAAAGAAAATTCCCTGTAGAAAAAAAACATCTATCATCTAAACTATTCCTTACATTAAACATACTAGTTCAATACAATAAACTTACATAAAGGAACAGGAGAAAAATAAAGTAAAATCAAAATATAATTTCTATCCTCTTTCCAATGAAATGGTTACAAATATCAATCTACAACAATTGAGACAACATATATTATAGAATAGTATACTGGAGACACTAGCAACACAAATCTAACCAACTTCTGTTATAATATTAAAATTACCAAGAGTGGTTCCATGAATTTTAAAAGGCTAGTCTTTTTTAAGTTTCACAGTAGCCTTATTAATGTTCTATTACTGCTATATTTTAGTTAAGTTGTCTGAGGGACAGCTAGGTGTCTTGTGGAAAGAGAGTGTGATCTGAAGACAGGAGGTTCTGGCTTCAAATCTGGCCTCAGATACTTCCCAGCTGTGTGACCCTGAGAAAGTCACTTAACCCTTTTTGCCTAGCCTTTACTGCTCATAATTTGCAACGAGAAGTTTCTAATTTCACTTTGCATGTCTGTGATACATGTATTCATCTATAAAGGATGTTCAAATTTGCCTTTCTATACAATACATACCAAAGAATTAGTGTAGCCAAATGGCTAGAAAGATGGAAAAAAAAAAGGCCAGGAAAACGTAGTTTCAAATCCTACATTTAACAAATAACCTGAGGACTCCACTCTTGCCTTTGAAAATAAAGTAGTTTTCTAATATCACATCTTCATCTTCACTTATTTGGAAATATTTTGTTCTTTGATACAAGTGTGGAATGGCTGTATCTCAGGAGAACAAATATATTTTAACTCTAGTCTAGGTCATAAATTGTGGAAAAATTAATTTATCTTATCCACCAACCTATCACGACAATATTTGAAATTACTTAAGAACCAAAATGAAACCTGAAATTCTGTAACAAACCATGGTCAAAGATGCAAAAACTTAAGACTACTATGTTGTTTTATGTATTGTAATAAACACAAAAATTTCAATACTTAAAAATTGGGGGCAGAAGGTGCTATACAAGTCTTTTAAACACACAGTGCTAGGCAACTCTCTTCTAAAGCAATCAGCTGCAGAGAAGATGCTAACCTGTATTAGTAGAGGGAGCTTCCTTACCTGGAAGTTACCTATATCTCAATAAAATTATAGGTCTAGTCCTTATTCCTATCAATATATGCCAACTACTTTTTTCTATAATGTGGGTTTTGGAATTATCACAAGCATAGATAACAACTTTAAGTCCTAAAAAGGTCAAAACCAGAAGTATGTTAAAAGCAAAAAAAAACATTTTTCTCAAAAAAGATATTCATGTGTCATATTAGTTATGGTATAGATCTAATGACTACAAAACATGAATTCCTAGACAAATATAAAATTAATTTTAAATAATTCTGGTCAATGGCAAAATAAACATTTTTAAATATTTGCATAATTTTACAGAGAAATATTATGTCTACTTTTAGACAGTTTATGATGAACGACTGGCTTATTGCCACTAAGAATGGTATTTATTTTGTGTTAACCAATAGCTGACAAATATTCCTTTCTTGTAAGGCAGTAGTGTTAAACTCAAATAGGAAGGGAGTCATTAATCTGTACATAAGGATCCCTAAGACTGCATATTGACTTAGTTTAAAAATGTAATATTATCTAATGTTTTAGTGTATTTTTTTATTTTGTTAAAAAATTTTCAGGGTGTTTTGGTCCCCTTGGCTTGACATTTCTGCTTTAAGAACTCTTTGCAAGATAAAGATTACTGGCAACTAAAACCAGGGGGTGCAATTTCATCTACCATGTATATGTTTTTCAAACTGATTTCTCACCTGATAAAGCTTAATAATGTGAGGATGGTTTAAAAGCTTCATTATCTGAACCTCTCGATAAATTTTCTCCAAGTTGCTTGGATCTAATCTTGCTTTATCTATAATTTTTATTGCAACCTGTAAATTAGGGGAAAGAGAAAAAAATGTTACTATGCACATAAAATCCTTTGTGGACCATTGCACAGTTTACATAATTCAATTTTTGCAGTTGAATTCTAAATTGGTATAATTAATTCACAATAAGTAATGGCAGTGAGAAAGAAAGGAAAAAAAAAGACCCTGTAACTTTGCAAATGTCTTAAAATGTCAGATATAAAATCTTCTGCTTAGAGTTAAAAGTCATTTAAACTTGGCTTCCTCTGACTTTTCCAGTCTTCTAACATCTTACACCCTTGCATACTTTTCAAGTCAGTGATATTGGCCTCCCTGCTATTTCTCCCATATGACAAACCATATCTAGTCTCCAGACATTTTCACTACCTGTCCCCTATGTCTAGAATTCTCTCCTCGGCTTTCCCAATTTCCTTCAAGTCTCATATAAAATCCCATCTTCTAGTGGCAGACTTCCCCAAACTCCCTTGATGCTAGTGCCTTCCCTTCATTATATATTGTTTGTACATAATTGTTTGTATGCTTCTTGAGAATAGGAACTGTTTCCCCAGCACAGAGCATATCTTTAGTTTAACTTCTTGTTTGCTGACTGATAGATAAAGTATCTCCAAAGAATTTTTTAAAAACCCAAATAAATGATTTGTCAATAACTGCTAATTGGCATATTTAAAAATTTTAAATACTTATTAATGCACCCAAGTTATGATTTGTGCCTACTCTTAAAAAAAAAAAGGCAAGTAATAGTTATTTAGTCCTGGTCACTTGACCTCAGTTTCCCTTGGCAGTAAAATGAATATAATAATATTTATAACACTTTCCTCACAGACTACTGTGAGGAATACCATACAGCCTTTCCCTTGGGTCCTAGACTATTTTGAAAAGGAGGAAGAAGAATTTCTTGGAAGAGAGATTACACATGTTAGTATATATGAAACCAAAGAACAAACCTCAGACCCACCTGGGTTTTGGTGACTCTATGCCTGGCTAGTTTTACCACAGCAAAATTTCCTTTTCCCAAGGTTCTTTCAATATCATAAAATCCAACTCTGAGGGGCCTTTGCTGTGTCTGATTTGAAATGGGGACTGAGGTAAATTCTGACATGATCACCATGGCTTCGATTGTGATTAGAGATACTTAGGGAACCTTCATAAAATTTTCTTCTATGACTTGCACCTACATGAAGAAAAAGATTTGATAACGGTGGATCCAGCACATATGTATCAGTAAAATTCCAATTCTGCCAAACGGGTCTTCTAATTTACCTTCATATTGAGCCTTAGCTTCAGAACCTAAGTTTTAAATATTTTCTTTTCAAAACAAGTTAATAAACTCCCAGATACCCCAGATTCCTTCAACAAAAGACATGAATCTGTTCCAAAATGCATCCTTCAAACTCTACTGCCTTGCTTTAAAAAAAAAAAAAAAAAAAAAAAAAAAGGTGCTAGCAACATTTCAATGTATGAAATCAACATCCTGGTTCATTCCCACCCCTCAACCACCCCCACCCCCTAAACGCCCACAGTGTTTCAGAAACAGGGGAGATGCTTATTAGCCTACAGAGAACAACAAAGAGGAATCTCAATCTTTAACCAGCATTTCCACAATCCTGGAAATCTGAAGCCATCAAAGAACAAAAAATATTGAACTTGGTCCTCCCGCCGTCCAAAAAAAAAAAAATGCAGTTATTAAACGGCTGCCTAATCAGTCTGGTGGGTCTTCGAAAAAGGAGATACACATGTGTTCTCATACATGCACACTAGAGTTTCGCCCCGAGGCATTAACAAGAGTTAACATTAAGCCGTAGGGACACGTACAAGCTCACACACTTCGGGAAGGGAAGCACCCAACCATTACTCATGGAAACAAAAGGAATTCCCACCCTGCATCCCACACAATCCTGGGGCACCCCGAGAGAGAATGCAACAAACTTGAACTGCTCACAGGGACTATCCCCGCCCCCTTTCCCTCTCTCCCCCTCAACCCCCGCAGCGTGGAAAAGCCGCAGGCTGAGGCTGGCCCCCGAGAGGGATACTGGGGCGTGAGACAGTGACAGGCTGAGGCTGGCCCCCCAAGAGGAGCCCTGAAGGGGGCCTGTGACCTCCGCGCCAGCCTCTCTCCCTCCTTTCCCAGGGTCAGTGGGGGGAAGGAGCAGTCAGCAGGAGGACAGTCCCAACCCAGCCGCGCCTGGACTACGGGACCCTCTGCGACCCCCCCAGGCGCCTCACCTTGGCCTCCTCCTCTTCCTCTTCCTCCAGGGTCTCCCACGAGTGGGCGACCCCAGCACAATGCAAGGCGAGATTGCAGAAAGCCCACCTCGCTGTCCTGAGGACAGGCAAGGGGGCGAGACCACTGGGAAGGGCACACCCCCCGTCTGCGGCCGGCGAAGGAAGCGGCTGGGGCAGCCGCTGGCTGGTCCAGGTCCAGAGAGGTCGCAGCAGGGCGCGAGAAGCTGCAGCGGCTCCGAGTGCTAGCCCCGGCTCTCGGACCGGTGGGCCAGTACCGGGGAGGGCCTGGCGAGCAGAGCGGACCGTGGCCGCAAACCACAATGAGGAGGAGGGGGGTGTTAGCTGGTCCGAGCTTGAGATCTCCAAGCATGGGGTGGCCGGGGCTGCTGCTGACGTGCGGGCTGCTGCCGCTGCCTGTCAGCACTGAAACCCCAGCCCGGCAGGGCTCGCTCACCACCGAGAACTGACAGCGCCATCCCTCCCCAGAGGGCGACCCCCACCCCGCCCCGCCCCGCCTCCTCCCACGTCCCTGCTGCTGGGCTACTACGCGGGGCCACGCCCCCTCTCATTAGTCTGCTCCGCCCCACCCAACTAACGCACTCTTCACTAGCTCGCTGGTTCGTCCTCCTGACTTTAAGGAGTCCGGGCCAAATTGATACATTCCCATTGACGTCGTTTTGACGCCAGAGCGACGTGTGGCCAAGTGCTAGAGAGAGAGAGAGCGCGCGCGAGAGCGAGCGGGGGAGGGGGCGTGGTGATCGAGCGGGAGGAGGGAGGAAGAAGGAGGGGAGGAAGAGGGAGAGAGAGAGGTCCGTTGCCTAGAGACGGGCGGCTCTGACGCGCGCCCTAGTGGGGCCGTCTCCCAGGCGACCGCTGGGCGGTGACGTAAGGAGGGAGCGGGCAGCCCTTGGCCCTTTGCTGAGTCTGGAGTGGTTGCCTCGCCAGCTGCTGTGGTCCCGGTGTTTTATCCTCCGCTCCCAACCCTTCCTCCCCCCCAGCTGGAGAGCCTGCTGAATATACCAGGCTATGCAAGTAAATTTTTTAACCCGTGAATTTCAGTAACACTTGCAAATGAGTTTCGAGGTCTTTATAAGAGAATATTTTTAAGGGCATCCCTGGTAAAGCTCCCCAAGTTTGATAATATTTTTTAAAAATTATTTTTACTCTGAACATGAATAACAAATAAAATGAGCATTTCTTTATGCAAAGTAGAACAGAAAAAGAATGCTATACAAAACTGAATCTATCATGTAAATTTTTTTTAATGTTTTATCAGTTCGACATGCTACTTTCAAAGTAGCTTGTCTGTGATTCCTTATAACCTTTTATTTTTATTCTCTTATGTGCATTTTAATACAATTCGTATTTTTCTTTGGGCTTTTCTTGTAGCTGCTTTGACTTCATTGTTTTCTGGGTTTGTGCTTAATGTAATTTGTTATGACCAGGTTCTCTCATGCATTTTAATAAAAAAATTTCAGTAACACACTTTTTTTCTTGAAACCATTCACTCCATTTTAGCCTCCATACCTTAACTAGATGACAACATGGTCTCAAACGATAGGTAATAGGCCTTAAGACTAAGTGTGAAAAGTATTTGAAAGCCATTTGATGTAGTAATAAGACAAAAGATCTGTTCCACTTGGCTAGGGATTTTGTTATGCCCTTATTCCAGACGTGGAATTAGCCTGAATGGAAGGCTTTCCAGAATCGGAGATATCATAGAATTGTAGCTGAAACCCCAGAGAAGGAACTTTCTGAGCTAGAAAGAGAAATCTCTGCTTTTCCCTCTGGCAGATTTCCTCCCCAAACCCTAAAAGATGGACCTTTCATTTTAGTAGGATCCAGAGGATGTTGGATTTCAATCAGTGTCTTAAAAGATGAACTGATCAGCTAGCAGTAGTGTCATTGGGAGCAAAGGACAGACAACTCAGAAAGACAATATCAGAAAGATAATTTCTTCCTTGATCTTTTAGTTTATGATGTGACCCCATATATCTAAATCGTGTTTCTTTTTGGTATTTATTCTAGTATACAATGTGAGTTGTTTATCTATATGTAAATTCTGCCAGAGTACTTTATGATTTTCCTGGCAGTTTTTGTCAAGAAGTTAGTCCTTTCTCCAGTAACGTGGCTCTCTGGGTTTATTAAATGCTATGCTGCTAGGTTCATTTGTTTCTATTTGTTGTGTACCTAATCTTTTCCACCAAACAATTTACTTTTAAACCTGTATCAAATGATTTCAATAATTGCTCTTTTGTTGTATCATTTGGGATCTGGTATTATGAGAACTCTCTTCCCTACCCAACCATGCATTTAAAAAATTATTTTCCTTAAGATTCTTGACCTTTTATTCCTCAAGATGAATTTTTTAAATTATTTTTCCTAGATATCTAAAACAATTCTTTGTAGCTTGATTAGTACAACACTCAATGATTAAATTAATTTAAATAGTATTATTATTTTTATTATATTGGCATGACCTCCCTAGGAATTAACATTTCTCCAATTATTTCAATCTATTTCTATAAAGTCTTTTGAAGTTGCATTCTTATAGTTCCCATTTATTCCTTAGCAGATAGAGTCCCAAATATTTTATACATGGTATAGTTTTTTAAAAATGTAGTTTATTTTTCACTTCCTGGTGGGCTTTGTTGGCAATATGGCAAAATTCTGTATTCAGGTTGTTTTATTTTATATCTTACATTTTTGCTAAATTTATTGACTAAATTCATTTTAAGGTAACTTTTTAGGGTTCTCTATATCAGTGATGTCACACTCAAATAGAAATAGATCCATGTGAGCCACATAGTGATTTAGAAAACCATGAGATAGCATTATCTATATTGTATTTTTATTTTGTTAAACATTTCCCAGTTACATTTTAATCTAGTTCAGCTGTACTCTAGAGTTTCTCTAGTCCCTTGCCACCAGTGGGCAGTGAGTATGACACCTGTTCTAAATACACCATCATATCATCTGCAAAAAAGGAATAATTATTTTCTCAATGCCTATGTTTATTTCTTCAATATTTTTCTTATCTTATTGCTTAATCTAGCATTTCCAGCACTATGTTAAATAACAGCGATGAGAATTGGCATTTTTAATTTATCTCTAATCTTTTTTAAAAAGGGCTTTAACTTCTCTTTTGCATATTATGTCTGCTTTTGATTTTAGATTCACATTATTTACTATATTAAGGAAAAATCCATTTATTCATAAACTTCCTAATTTTTTCAAAACAGAAACAAGTTTTGAATATTGTCAAAATCTTTTTTAGCAATATTGGTATAATCATGCAGTTTTATTATTTGATTTAATATGATTTATTATGTTTATAGTCTTCCTTATAATGAGCTAACCTTGTATTCATGTCATGAATCCAACCTAGTCATAACCTATATTCTTTTAAATATGTTGTAGCTTATTTGCTAGTATTTTAAATTTTGTGTCAACTATTTATTAAAGATTCTGACTGATAATTTTTCCCTCTGCTTTGAGTTTAGATATTATTGACTAATTAAAAAAAAAAACAATTTGATGTGACTCCAGTCTCTAGTTCAGCTTATTACTAATGATACCATTAGGGCTTACTTTCCTACCTTCCGAGTCTTCATTTCTACTTCCCTGCTCTTCATCCCAACCTCATTAGTCAATTTAGAAAATACCTTCATTTTCCTCTTCTTTTAGATAACAGGGCAGTCTCTCATTGGTTATCATACTGGTTCTTTGTCTAAAATTACAAAGTCAAGTTTAGAGTCTCAAAGCTTCCTACCAGAGTACAGACATTCTTCTCCCTCCTTTTTCCTCCACTTTTCATCAGGATTTCCTTGTGCTACAAATTTGTGTCAAGAATACAAGATGAAAAATAAATTCCAGAAATCAACTTTGTAGAGAAAGAAGGAGGAAAGGCTAATAAGGAAAGTGTTTGAAGGACGGGAATCTTCCCCATGGAGCATAGTGGCCAGATGCTTAGGATATTTAGGTTACAAGGGCATTCAGTAGTCAGGAAAATTTTCCCCTCATACCTCCCAGGATCTCAAATGATGGATTACTGCGGAGTAAGAAATTAACCCCTAGAGAACCAAGGATTCTATTCCTTGGTTTCTCACTGTGATAGAAGCACTCTCCCAGGCAGAGGAGGAAGTAATAGGGCAGACTCAGAAACTACACAAATGGTTGTAATGTACCTGGTAATCACCAGTTGTAAAATGGCAGGCTGTGGCTAAAGGTGGAGATGTATGGTGAAAGAGATGTGAGTAATACCAGTGACAGACAATAGTAGAATCCTGGACACTCTTTAGAAGCCTGCATAGTTCAGATTACAGATAGAGGTGCCCAGTCTATCCCCATTGTGGAAGATAAATGGATTGCCTTAGGGGGTTTATCCATTTATCCACTTACCCCCTCCTGACTAATACAAGTGCTACCCTACAAGATAGAACAGGAACAACAAGCTGCCCTTAAAATGACTTTTTGCAGCCATCATACATTTGATACAAGCATATCTCACTAAGGGAGAATTCCTCAATTATTCCAGGCAAGCAGTACTGCATTCTCATAGAAGCAGTTGCTATCCTGAGACAGAAAGCAGTCGGTCCTGATAGCCTGAATGGATATGCCTCCCCTGATGAAATAATTATATCCTAGCACAGGGTTGATGCATGAATAGCTCCAGGGTTCCCTAAATGGCCAACTTCCCTCAATCTCCAGGAATCAACCTGGAATCATTGTCCAACCTGGAATTGTTAGCCTGGGAAACTTCCTCTTCCAGTTGAGTAGAGGCAGGGAGAGAGTTGTAATGTTTGGTTAATAGACAAGAGACTATTGGAATAAGGAATGGGACTCCCTTAAGAGACAACTGGGAGTGGGAAGTCAGTAAACAGGAACTGGAGAAAGGAACTTCAACCAAAAGCTTCCTCTAGAAAGACTATATGATTTGGTTGCAAGACCAGAATATCCTAGAGCAGTGATGGGCAAACTATGGCCTGTGGGCCAGATGCAGCCCCCCTGAAATGTTTTATCCAGCTGCTAGACATTATTCCTAATCTGACAAATACAATGAGTAGGATACAATACAATGAAACTTTGGAAGAGTTACCTTAGAAACAGACTGACAATATTTCCTTTCCTTTGGCCCCCTCTTTAAAAAGTTTGCCCATCACTGCCCTAGAGGGATATCTATCAGTCCCTCTAACACTACCCTATGTAGAAGAAATATAGTTTCAGAAGGGTCTCTGAGGAAATAGTGATAAAAGGAAACTGATGAAGACAATCTGACTGATTAGGCAAGAAAGTGAGTTAAACTGGAAGATCAGGAAGAGCTACTGAGGGTGGGGAAGGCAGACTGCCTTTAGAATGGACCTCAGGGGAACTCTGAGCATGTCAGAAGATGAAGATGAAGAAGAAAAGCTAGCTTGGAGGTTTGTGCTATGCTAGACTGAACACCCCAGCTCCCAACTTAGTTTTCCCCAACTCCCTCCTTATGTAAAGAGAGAACATACCTCAGATATCTGTCCTTTTCCCCAACCTCACTACCTTCAAATCAAACTGAATAGGGTAGGTTATGTTCCCCTAGCTATTCCATCAGACCATATACACAGATCATATACACAGATCAAGATAAAGTGACCAAATGGGTGAACTAGACATTTTCTGCATCTCTTAGACACTAGGGTACAAATGCCTGTAATACTAGGATGTCCATGTTAAAGGAAAGAATTCCTATTGGGCTCCCAACTGACTGCCAGAGTGGGACTGTTCTAGCCCATTAAATGGACTTATGGCAACTTCCACTAAAGAATGTATCATGGGCATAGATTTGCTAGGTCACCTTACCAGGCTAGGCTGACATAATAGCTGGCTACAGACCACCACCATGGCAGTCTCCCACTAACTGTGGGGTAGGTAGCAGCTTATGATTCACTGTGGTGACTCCTTTCTACTATCAATTATACTCTCTTTGAAAACCAATTATTAGCCTGCTGTTGGGCCCTTGAATGAGACAGAGAGAATTCTGATTAAATATATTCTTTTCATGATGAGACTGGAAATTCCCTTACTCCAGTAGATTCTGATTGAGACCCAGTTCACACAAGACAAGACAAGAGTAGGAGGCATCAATTATAATATGGAAATGATCCATTCAAACCTGAGCAAATCCAGGGCCAGAAGGGTGAGTAAAATTCTGCAAGAATTAGTGGTTGACCAAGTTAACAGAAAAGATATCCCTGAAGCTAAACCATTGTCTATGCCCCTAGAGATTTTGGTCTTCATTTGTCTGGCCTCCAGAGAATATAGAAATTCGGTTTACTGATCCCATTAAAGATACTCAAATTCAGTAGAGTTTTGCTGATCCTATAGATAACAGGACAGTCACTCATTGGTATAATACTCTTTGTCTAAGATTATATCTAATAAGGTTGAGCTCCAAGGGTGTTGGAGCCTTTAACAGAGCATGGATAACACCACCACCCCTCTGTGTTGCTCTTGGCCATAGTGGCTACACACTGAGACCATTCTTGCTAGCAATAGATTTTCTCTTTCCCTAGTGAGTAGCAATAAAGTTTGTTAAATTATCCCTGCATGAGATAAAGCATTTCATCTGGACTCCTCTGTATTACAGGTAACAAAACCATATATATCAGAGATTAGAAGAGTCAGAGATTAGGTATTTTGAGGGATACTTAGCTCTTCTATTAGAATGGAAGCTCTTCATCATCACTTATCTCTTTCCAATTGCTCATATTTATTTAATTTTTCAAGTTACTCTGTGTTTTAATTTACAAGTTCTTTCCCTGTTCTTTTCTTTCATTAGTAATGCTTAAAAACCCTCCATTCCATTGAAGATCCATTTTCCCTCTTTTAGTGCTGACTCTTGTTCTGAGTCATACCTAAATCAGGCTGGTGGAATAGTTCAAATTTAGGATTAAAATTAAACCAGACACCAAGAGAACAACAGTCAAAAAGAAGAAAATTAATTAGCAATATTATAGATTGTGTAATTGGAATCTGTTACCCTAAAAACTACAATTCCCAGCAAGACTACAATTCCCAGGAACCCACTCACTTCCTGTCCTTACATGTTGATGTAGACAGGAGATAAATTGGGTGGAGTTCTGTGGCTTGCTGTTTTCTCTCTCTCACATGCTGGGCTAGCTCCTTCTTTACTCTAGCTTTTTATTTTCCTTTACTTCAAGTTATTATTAATAAATTTTATTCAATATAATATTTGGAGATATTATATATTAATTTTTAAGCTTATAAGAAAGAGGTGAATTTGGGCATCCAGGAAGCTATATACAGTTTGTGCCCTTGTTCACCTGAGGAGTTGTCTTTTTTTAATCCTTAAAAGCTTGTTTTAAAATTGATATTAAATATCAATTCCAAGGCAGACTTGCGGTAAGGGCTATACAATTGGGGTTAAGTGACTAGCTCAGGGTCACACAGCTAGGAATCTACAGACAGATTTCAACCCAGGTCCTCCCTACTCCAGGCCTAGTGCTCTATTCACTATGCTACCTAGCTGCCTCCAATTAAATCTTAAAGAAAATTTCATTATTATCTTTTAAGTTTAAAAAAATTAGTCTAGAATGCCCTGATTGCTGTGGCCCCTATGCCAGCTATAGAAAACTTAAGGACTTGGATAAATCTCATAGGAACAAAGACTCTAAAATGAGTTTCTTGGTGGAATCTGGTATTGCTTTGGAATTTTGCTTCCTGCAGCAAATGTGCATTATATTTAATAACACTGTGCCTCTTTTCATCCCAGATTCACATCTTGGTACAGGATCTCCTCTATTAAAGTGTGAAGACCTTGGCAAATATGTATCTCCTTATTTTATCTCTTTCTTTATATTAATGATTTTGATATATGGATGAGAGATACCTTGTTGGAAGCAAGACTTTAAATTAGTGTAATGGGGTTTTAGAGGAAAGGAATCAAATCAGTGAGCCTTTTATGTAGGATCCTGGTTCATTTCTGGTGGGACACGTGTGCTTGGGTTCAGTGCTAAAAGACTTGACATTTGGGAATAATACAACAATTCCTTGGTCTTCATGATGGCAGCAGGAAAAGGGGATTGCATCAGAGAGAATTGACCACTAAACTAGGAAGAGCCACCCACTCAGTAGATCTTAAAAGAAATGATTCCATCGTCTGAGCTCTCTCTCCCTTCCTAAATCTGACATTCTTTCTCTCTGGTAATTAAACATGAAGCAAAAACCCATAACTAAATATTATACTCTTCTTTAAATATTAAAATATATGAAGGAATTTTCAGATCTTCTTCATTGGTATTTTACCATCAAATTGTGCCTGCATTCTCAGGGTCCATAATTTCTAGCACAGTGGGCCAGGTTTAGGGTTTTTATTTTCTTCTGTCATTAATCATTTTCTCCAAGAAATGGTTTGGCAACTGTAGCACGAACTTCTTTTAGTGCAGGTAGAGTTAACTGAGGAAGCCAGGAGCTTTAGACTGCCTGTATATACAAAATTATCTCCAAAACTCTTTAGTCCTGTTCATGGAAAGATATACAAAGCCAAAGAGGCAGCCAGAGGCCCAAGACTCAAGCTCAATAAGAAACAATGAACAGAATGATTTTTTTTTAAAACTTGGAAAGAACTACATGGGATGATGAGTAGAACCAGGAGAACATTATATACAGCCACAGAATTAATGCTGGAAGATTAAACCGACAATGTTACCTCCAGAAAGTGAACAGAAAGGTAAAATATGGAAGACAGTTTATATATACATATTGACTACCTTGACAACATCTTTGTGATATGGGGAGAATGGGGAGAAGCTGGGACACTTGTGGATGGGAAATATTATATAGATATGAAGAAAAGTAAGCTAAACATATGGGAAATTTGTGATTTCATTTATGTACTATCTTTTTTTCCCTTTGTATATGGAAATGCTTGTTTTGTAAAATTTAGAATACTAAAAAAAAGACTCAGGCTCAAGTTCATCTAAGACTCTTCCTTAGCTGCCACATATAAGCAGTTGCCAACTTTACAGGGGTGTGAGAGTGCTCCTCCTTTCATCTCTCACAGGAAATCTGAAAGAGAGAATTACATGCACATATTCTAGAGACAGGAAGGAAGAGAAAGCCCACAGGGCAGAATCATTCCTTTTAAGGCAGAGGTTCTTACCCTGTGGTCTGTGAACACATATTTTTAAAACAAAATTTGATAACTGTATTTTGATATAAGTGGTTTTATATATTTGAGGAGGGGTCCATAGACTTCATCAGGTTGCAAAAGGGGTTCACAATAGCTAAAGTTTAAAAAGCCTTGCTTTAAGGTCTACTCAATGGAGAGTTCTTTTTCATATAGCCCCATCTGAGTAAGATGTACATGAAAGTCAAGGAATTGTTGCATCATCCCCAAATGCCAACTTTTAGCATATAGTCAAAATAATATGGTCCTTCAGAAGTGGCCAAGAGCTCCCCAAATCAGTTCTAGGGAGAGGCTTGTCAAGCTTGTCTAATTTGCCATCATTAAAGTGGCATTCTACTTTACTGGGTCAAACCTTTTTTTGTTTTAATCATCAAAAATAAGCACAGTGAGATATATTCTTTGATCTTTTAATCAATTTGTGATGGTAAAAACATTCTATTGTGCAATAAAGTTGCAAAACCCTATCTTTTACTTTATCCTCAATAAGAATGCCCTTAATATGTGTCCAACTTTTTGAGGGATATTAATATGATCTGGGAATGTTTTTTCCCCCATGCCTTTGGTACTTCCTCCTCTAGATGCCTTGTGGCTCCATTTCTCAATACCCTCACAACTGTGCTATTTTCAGCTGAGTTTGCTTCTGTGTATACTTGTTCTAATTTGACTTCTTTCCTCATTTTTGTTTTCTATAAATGCCACTTCTCTCTCCTCTATGAGCACATGAGAGAATGATATTAGAGTCCAAGTGAAGAAAGTCTCATTTTCTTGATGTTGGAAACAATTTGTTTTTTAAAATTCTCATTGTGGATATTTTCTAACTTTCTAATTTTTTTCCATTTTTATCTTTCAAAACCCCTGGGTTTTTGCTTTAGTTGGTTTCTTGACAAAATTTCTTTAAACTAACTTTACCCATCTGTGTGCTTTATGAGATGATAATTTTCCATAATGCCCATGGAATGCCCAAACAATCAAATTCCCAGAATGTTCATAATTTTCCATATTGCTTATAGAATGCAATTAAAATAATATAGACCTATTGAAATAAATTTTTATATTGAAAAATAGACAAAGGAAGAAAAGGTATGGACACTGATTATAATAATTTCTTTTTTTTTTTTTTTTTTTTTTGTGGATAGTGAACATTTATTTATTTATTTATTTATTTATTTATTTATTTATTTATTTATTT
>NC_058132.1:414446855-414503671 GCF_016433145.1 Gracilinanus agilis | reverse complement strand
AATTAGATCTCACTGAGGCCCTTAAAAAGGCAAATTTAAAAATTATAAGTTTTCTTTCTTTCCCCTCTGTATCTTATTTACCTTTTCAGGTTTCTCTCGATTTTTGTGGTTGGATATCAAACTTTCCATTTAGCCCCGGTCTTTTCTGTGCAAATACCTGGAATTCTTCAATTTTGTTGAATGCCCATACTTTCCCTTGGAAATATATAGTCAATTTTGATGGGTAGTTGATCCGTGGTTGCAGGCCCAGCTCTCTTGCCTTTCTGAATATAGTATTCCACGCTTTGCGGTCTTTCAGTGTTGAGGCTGCCAGATCCTGTGTGATCCTGATTGTTGCTCCTTGATATTTGAATTGTTTCTTTCTGGCTTCTTGTAAGATTTTTTCTTTTGCTTGGAAACTCTTGAATTTTGCAATGATGTTTCTTGGTGTTTTCCTTTCTTGATCGAATGCCGCAGGTGTTCTATGAATCCTTTCAATGTCTATATTGCCCTCTTGTTGTAGGACTTCAGGGCAATTTTGCTGAATTATTTCTGTTAGTATAGAGTCCAGGTTTTTATTAATTTCTGGTTTTTCTGGAAGACCAATTATTCTCAAATTGTCTCTTCTAGACCGGTTTTCTTGGTCTGTCACTCTCTCATTGAGATATTTCATGTTTCCTTCTATTTTTTCAGTCTTTTGGCTTTGTTTTATTTGTTCTTGTTGTCTTGAGAGATCATTAGTTTCTACTTGCTCAATTCTAGCCTTTAGGGATTGATTTTCGGCCATAATCTTCTGGTAATCGGCCATAATCTTTTGATTTTCGGCCATAATCTTCTTGTTTTCGGCCATAATCTTCTGGTATTCCTTTTCAATCTGGTCATTTCTTGTGTTCAATTTGCTTATCAGTTCATTTGGTTTCTGAGCCTCGCTTTCCAGTTGCAAGATTCTACCTTTTAAGCTGTTATTTTCTTGCCAGATCTCTTCCATTTTCCTCAAAATCTCAGATTTGAACTCTTCCATAGGTTGTGAGGAGTTTTCCTTATTTGGGGAGGGTCTGGATGGTTGTTTGTTCTCCTCCTCTGTTTGCTCGGTTGTCTGGATTTTCTCTGTGTAGAAGCTGTCGAGTGTTAAAGACTTCTTTTTTTTGTTATTATTCTTTCTCTTCTGAATTTCCTGTAACTGGTTAGCCATCATTAGCCCAGCAGCTTCTCAGGTTTATCCTCGCTCTCAATGTCTGTCTGAGATCTATTGGCTCCTGAGGACTGAGATCTAGTTTTTTCCAAGGTCAAGCCTCCTGGTGGATTCCCTTGCTTGAACCTCTGCAGGAGGTTTCTTTACAAGTCTCAGGGCGCTACTTCCACAGTCGTATACCGGTCTGCACTGGTTCCCCACTTAGGCTTTAGTTCCTGGTTGTGTTTACCTCCACCCACACCTCTGCTCAGCTGGCGCTAGGCTCCCAGCGTCCGCTCCCACGCGCGCGCTCAGATTTCGCTTGCGTTCTTGACTTAATGGGGTCCTAAGTCTTGCTGCTCTCAGGAACAGGTCCCGGAGCTGCTGATGACTCGATGGGTGCCCCAAACTTGCTCTATTTCTTTTTAGCTGGGTTCAGAGCTATAGGAGAGTGTGGAGGGGGTGGGGGTGGGGCGGTTGCTCAGCTTGCGCTTGAGTGAGAGCCCTTTTTAGCTTGGAAATGTCTCGATTCCACGTACCTTCCACGCTGTGTCCTGTTGTGGGGTTCCTCCGTTCGTCTGGACTTGTTTTTATGTCCCCTTGAGGAGTTTTGTGTGTTTCGGTCAGGAGAGGTTTAGAGCTGCTTCTTACTCTGCCGCCATCTTAACCCAGAAGCTCCTATAATAATTTCTAATGGATTTGATCACAGCTCTATTTTCACAATTTTTCCTTAGCATTATAAAGACCTTAGATTAAAATTTTCCAAATATTTGGAAGTGGGACCTGAAATCTTGGACTGAATTCTATTTTCTTACTTTCTCCTTTTTAAAAAAAATTTATAATATGAAAGGAGAGCAAAGATAAGTGGGAAAGTAAAGATACATGAATCAAGCACTTTTATTCCTTATGTGAGTCATATTTGTAAGAGCAGATTGCTCATTTCTAGAGAAAATATATGCTAAAAAGTAAGCACAAAGAAGATAGAGGCATCAATTAATGTATTATTTTTAAAAATGAAAGGACTTTAAACTTTGTTGACCATCATAGCTTGAAGTATTAGAAGTACTAGAAATATTTGGGATATATTTTCAGCTGAACATTTCCCAAACATTCAATATTTCTATCTTTCTTTATCAACCTTTTTTCCTTCCAGGCTGATGTCTTCTTTAAGATACACATTGTGGACTCCAGCAAGTAATTAAGAAAATCATCCACCATGATCAGGTGGGATTTATAACAGGAATGCAAGGATGGTTCAACATTAGGAAAACCATCCACATAATTGACCATATCAACAGTCTAACAAACAAAAATCACATCATTATCTCAATAGATGCTGAAAAAGCCTTTGACAAAATACAGCACCCATTCCTATTGAAAACCCTGGAAAGTATAGGAATAGAAGGACCTTTCCTAAAAATAATAAACAGTATATACCTAAAACCATCAACAAGCATCATATGCAATGGGGATAAATTAGAAGCCTTTCCAATAAGATCAGGAGTGAAACAAGGACACCCATTATCACCTCTATTATTTAACATTGTACTAGAAGCACTGGCAGTAGCAATTAGAGAAGAAAAAGAAAATGAAGATATCAAAATAGGCAATGAGGAGACTAAGCTATCACTCTTTGCAGATGATATGATGGTCTACTTAAAAAATCCTAAAGAATCAACAAAGAAGCTTGTAGAAATAATCAACGTCAGCAAAGTTGCAGGATACAAAATAAATGCACATAAATCATCAGCATTTCTATATATTTCCAACACATTAGAGCAGCAAGAGGTAGAAAGAGAAACACCATTTAAAATCACCCTAGATAATATAAAATACTTAGGAATCTATCTACCAAAACAAACACAGCAATTATACGAAAACAACTACAAAACACTTTCCAAACATTTAAAACTAGATCTAAACAATTGGAAAAACATTGATTGCTCATGGGTAGGACGAGCTAACATAATAAAAATGACAATTCTACCCAAATTAATTTACCTATTTAGCGCCATACCTATCAAAATATCAAAAAACTTTTCACTGAATTAGGAAAAACTATAACAAAGTTCATTTGGAAGAACAAAAGATCAAGAATTTCAAGGGAAATAATGGGGGAAAATGTGAAGGAAGGTGGCCTAGCAGTACCAGATATTAAACTATACTATAAAGCAGCAGTCATCAAAACAATATGGTATTGGCTAAGAGACAGAAGGGAGGATCAGTGGAATAGACTTGGGGTAAGTGACATCAGCGAGACAGTATATGATAAACCCAAAGAACCCAATTTTGGGGACAAAAATCCACTATTTGACAAAAACTGCTGGGAAATTTGGAAAACAATATGGGAGAGATTAGGTTTAGATCAACATCTCACACCCTACACCAAGATAAATTCAGAATGGGTGACTGACCTGAATATAAAGAGGGAAACTATAAATAAGTTAAGTGAACACAAAATAGTATACCTGTCAGATCTCTGGGAAAGGAAAGATTTAAAAACCAAGCAAGAGTTAGAGAAAATTACAAAATGTAAATTAAATGGTTTTGATTATATTAAGCTAAAAAGCTTTTGTACAAACAAAAATAATGTAGTCAAAATCAGAAGGGAAACAACAAATTGGGAAAAAAATCTTTATAACAAAAAACTCTGACAGGGGTCTAATTACTCAAATATACAAGGAGTTAAATCAATTGTATAAAAAATCAAGCCATTCCCCAATTGAAAAATGGGCAAGAGACATGAATAGGCAATTCTCAGGTAAAGAAATCAAAAGTATCAATAAGCACATGAGAAAGTGTTCTAAATCTCTAATAATTAGAGAAATGCAAATCAAAACAACTCTGAGGTATCACCTCACACCTAGCAGATTGGCTAAAATGAAAGAAGGGGAGAGTAATGAATGCTGGAGGGGATGTGGCAAAATTGGGACATTGATGCATTGCTGGTGGAGTTGTGAACTGATCCAAGCATTCTGGCTGGCAATTTGGAACTATGCTCAAAGGGCTAGAAAAGAATGCCTGCCCTTTGATCCAGCCATACCATTGTTGGGTTTGTACCCCCAAAGAGATCATAGATAAACAGACTTGTATGAAAATATTTATAGCTGCGCTTTTTGTGGTGGCAAAGACCTGGAAAGGGAGGGTATGTCCTTCAATTGGGGAATGGCTGAACAAACTGTGGTATATGCGGGTGATGGAATACTATTGTGCTAAAAGGAATAATAAACTGGAGGAGTTCCAGGCGAACTGGAGAGACCTCCAGGAACTGATGCAGAGTGAAAGGAGCAGAGCCAGAAGAACATTGTACACAGAGACTGATATACTATGGTAAAATCGAATGTAATGGACCTCTGTACCAGCAGCAATGCAATGACACAAGACAGCTCTGAGGGATTTATGGTAAAGAACACTACCCACATTCAGAGGAAGAACTGCAGGAGAGGAAACATAGAAGATAAATAATTGCTTGAATACAGGGGCTGAGGCAGACACGATTGGGGATGTAGACTCGAAACTACCACACCAATGCAACTAACAACAATATGGAAATAGGCCCTGAACAAGGACACATGTTACAACCAGTGGAAATGTGCATCGGCCATGGGTGGGGGGAGAGCGGGGGGTGAAGGGGAAAGTAGGGGCATAAAGTATGTAAACAGGTTAAAAATGAATATTAATAAATGTTTAATAAAAAAAAGATACACATTGTGTTTGCTTAAGGTTAATGATGACTGGAAAGTCTATTTGATAAATAACAAATTTGCTTTCATCTTAAACTTTTTCCTTTCTGACTCTTAACATCTTCTCACATCCAGTGAAAGTTGGCTCCCTCCTGATAACATGGTTACTCTTTTCAGCAATTTTACTCATACCTCTGACTTGCTCACTGGTAGTAGTAAAGGAGTCAGAATGCTCCTGCTGTCCATCTTCACTTCTAGATTCTTCCTCTGCCACTATCTCAGTAACCACACCTCCAAGATTCATTTGGATTGTATTTATGGCCCAATCAAGATTCTGATAGCCATTATCTACTGATCTCTAGGAGCCTGTCTTACTTTCTCTTTTTTCTAACATATTCATGGGATTTCTAATCCTTCAAACACCTTAATTTACTAGTTCTTCAATGCACTCTTTTCTTATTATCTACTTTTCCATTCCACTTCATCTAGAAACAGAGATGGTCATAGCTATGATCTTGATATCACCCACAGTTATAAAATTGGTATAAAATGTTACCTGTCTCTCCATTATGCTCAAAGACCTTCACTTGGATCCTTCCATCCCCACTATCAATCTACATCTTTTTTGCTCTTTGTGTCCAAACTCTTTGAAAAAGTCATCTACAACAAGTGTTTCCACTTTCTCTCCTTTCGTTCACATCTTACATTCTTTCGTTCACTTATAATCCAGCTTCTGACCTCATCATTCCACTGAAACTGTCTTCTCCAGAGTTACCAATGACCTCTTAATTACAAAATCCAATACTCTTTCCCCTATTTTCATTCTCTTTGACCTCTCTGGAGCCTTTGACACTGTTGATTACATGCTCCTCTTTGATGTTTTCTCCTCTCTAGGTTTTTGCAACACCACTCGTTCCTGGTTCTCTTCTTGACTATCCGACCAAATCTTTTCAGTCTCCTTTGGTAGATCCTCATGAAGGCCATGCCTACTTACCAGACATATCCCACAGAGCTCTGTACTTGACCCTCATACTCTTCTCCTTTTAAACTACTTTAATTTATGGTCTCATTAATGTCCATGGATTTAATTACCATTTCTATGCTGATGATACTGAAATCTACCTATCCTGCCCAAGCACTCTGCTGACCTCTTAAATCATATCTCCAGCTGCCTTGCAGACATCTTGAACTGAGTATATGTAGCACTTGTCTAAGATATGTATGCATAGACATCCCAATATGTTCAAAATAGAACTTATCTTTCCTCCAAACTCGTCCTCTCATCTCACATCCACATCTATAAACTCTGAAATTCCTTTAGATGATCATTCCATTCTGATCTTTCTACTGTCATTCTAGCTTTCCCTCTGCTTTACAACCCTTTACCCTGTTTTTCATCCTATCCATGACCACCAGTCCCTTACTGTCTGCACTGACTTTCCTTTTCCATTTTGATCTTTTGATGATCCAGTTCAATGCTACACTGTCTTCTTCTATCAAATATCTTATTTCCTTATCTGATCATACTTATCTTTGTTCTCCTTTCATATTATAATTCTTTTTTTTAAAGAAAAAAGTAAGAAATTAAAATTCAGTCCAAGGTTTCAGGTTCCACTTCCAAATATTCAGAAAATTTTAACCGAAGGTCTTTATAATGCTGAAAATTGAAAAATAGAGCTGTGATCACATCCATGTATGAAATTATTGTAATCATCTATGATATGCAGTATAATTTTATTATCATTTTAAAAATTTTCATTTTGTTCTTTCGCAATTACATGTAAACAAAAAGATTTAACATTTTTTTAAAGTGCTGAGTTCCAAGTTACCTCCCTGTGCCCCTTCCTCCCCCCAGCTTGAAAAAGCAAGCAATTTGATATAGATTATATATGTGTAGTCATGCAAAACATTTCTATATTAGTTATGTTGCAAAAGAGAACATAGACCAAAAACCTAAGAACCATCAAGAAAATAAAAAAAGAGTGTGCTGTAATCTGCATTCATATACCATCAGTTCTTCTTCTGGAGGTAGAGAGCAGTTTTCATCTTCAGTCTTTAAGAATTGTTTTGGATCACTGTATTGTTGAGGATAGCTAATTCTGTTTTGACAAACTTATGGCATGCATGCTAGAGGGGGCTGTTCCCCTCCCCCTCTCCACCATGCCTGAGGACATTTATCATATGACCACTCCTCTGCCCAACAATCCAGTGGGAGTGCTTCTTCCCTCCCCTGTTTGAGGTAAGGAGGTAGCTCATATTTAGTGTGAGGGATACAGTTTGGGCACTTGGTCTTGCTAAGTTGTTCACAGTTGATAAATCATACAATATTTTTCTTTTCTTTTTTTTAACCCTTATCTTCCATCTTGGAGTCAATACTGTGTATTGGCTCCAAGGCAAAAGAGTAGTAAGGGCTAGGCAATGGGGGTCAAGTGACTTGCCCAGGATCACACAGCTAGGAAGTGTCTGAGGCTAGGTTTGAACCTAGGACCTCCTGTCTCTAGGCCTGGCTCTCAATCCACTGAGCCACCCAGCTGCCCCCAATAAATCATACAATATTGCTATTACTATGTACACTGTTTTCCTAGTTCTCATTTCACTTTGTATCAGTTCATGTATCTTCCTAGATTTTTTGAAATCATCCTGCTTATCATTTCTTATAGCACAATAATATTATCCCATTTTCATTTGAAGTAACTGAGTCTTAGAAATTCTATGGTGCAACTAATGCAACTTGTCCATTTTCAAATGTATTTGGTGGTAGGGTGAAGGATGCAGAAGTGGGACTCAAATCCATGTGCTTCACTTTGGTATAGTGTCCATTTCATTATTTCATGCTCCCTTACCTCATTGTTTACATAATAGTGTCAAACTAAGTAGAAATAGATACCTGTTGGCTTCGTGTTGTATTAAAAAAGCATATATTAACATTATATATGTTTTATTGCATTTTAAATTTATTTTGTTACCTAATTTTCATTTACATTTTAATCCATTCAGGACGTGTGTTTGACATCTCTGGATAGTATGATAACACATTAGAAACACTGGGAAGATGATGGAGTAGGAGAAAGCAGTTCAGTATGATTCTCATAGACTAAACTCCATACAGATCTAGAAAATGTGCCAAATTGAAACCTGATGCGCAAATAAAAAAAAAAAAATCAAAGTGAGTCCTCTGGCCAGTCTAGGTTAACAAAGGAAAACAGAAAGGTCTGAGGATAATGGGGTTGGGGTCATCCAGGCAGAAGTTTGCTTCTGTGGCATCCCAAACCCATATTAGACGCTGCCAGACTCCGACATTATGATGGGATTGCTCATTACCCAGTTCTGGGTCACCTATCAAGGGCCAGGAAGGGAGGCCCTGAAGTATCAGTGTACTAAAAAGGAAGAAGTTCAAAAGCAAGAAGCAGTGGTGCAACTTCAAACTCCAGGAGTAGAGCAATGTCTCAATTCCCGTCTAATCCAGGCTGCTGTAGAAGGAGAGAGTATATGTGCCTGTAGCAGGATTTGAACCCTTGTCTTCCTGATTTAAAATTCCAGCACTCTGTCTACTATACTACATATCTCATTTGTGAAGATCAAATGGGATAATGTATATAAAGTGTTTTGTAAATATAAAAATACTGTATACATGCCAGTGACATTTTTTTTAATTTTCAGGAGTTGCTGTGGCCAAATAATTCATTAGCTAACATGGTGATGAGCCTCTCTAAACTTAACTAGATGGGTCCTTGAATGACTGACTGATTTATGGTTTCTATTCAAAGACTCTGTAAAGCAAATTTTGTAGATCTCTGGAAAGGTATTTTAGAGGTTATCTCAGGGTTATTTCCATAGCATCATAAGACAGAGCAGGATTTAGTGGAGAAACAATGGCTATGATGATAAATTTCAGTAATAAGCTTTATTTATTATTTATTTAATTCTAATTTTTATTATTTAATAATGAACTTTAAATTTTACAAAGCATTTTCCTCAGAATGATTCTATAAGATAAGGCAATAAAATATTCTTTTCCCCATTTTACAAGTGAGAAAATGTGCTCAGAAGGTAAGGGACTTTCTCACAATCTAGAGAGAATGTCAGAGTTGGAATTCGAATTCAGGTCCCAGTATGAATTTAGTGCACTTTTGACTGTTCTGATAACAATGATTTACTTTACAGATATTAAATGAGGAGGTTAAGAGTAGCCACAACATAACCCTTTCTTGGCTTTATTCATTGGAAAACAAAAATCAAATCATTTCTCTATTTTGTATCAATTGTTTTGTTCAGGGATAGAATAACTATTTTGACAGATGGGGTTATTTTGTCTTTTCAGATAAAGTTTCTCATTCCAAGCTTGTAGAGAGAAGCCTAGAGAATATTTTATCTGTGGGAAAAACCCTGTGTCCACACACTGTTGAGTCACTAAGTAAAAGAGCTTAATGAATTAACCACCTAAGAATTCAGGTGTCTTTTCTTAGAGTAAATAATGCCCTGTTTTCCTATCCTGTGCCAAGTTTCTATAAAAGAGAACTGTTGTAACACATTATTTTCTCTGAGAACCACCCACTCAGTTCATTCATTTATTCTAACCCTACAAATAATTTTGTACAATTATTGCTCTGTCAGATGCACCATAAGCCTCCCTTTCCTACGTCAACTGTACAGTAATCCCTCTCCTTTTATGTCAGAAACCTGTAATCCTCCTTTTGTGTTACATAAAGATTGTATCTCTGACATTTCCAGCTTCCATTTGCTCAAAACAGAAAGATTGTTAAGTGCATTTCAATTCATTTGGACATCTGAGTAGAAAAGAACCTTCTTCTTATCCCCCACCCTGCAACACACACACACACACACACACACACACACACACACACACACACACACACACACACACACACACACCCTCCCTCTCAGGGGCTTAACTAGAACTATTTCAGCACTAGGCTTGTATGCTACTGGAATGCTGGCTTGCTATTTTATGCAAGCCCCAAAGGGCAGGACCACAAAGGGCTTTACCTCACAAGCAATTTCCTATGTGGTCTCATCTGATTTCCTTCAATCTCACCTATACTTTTACACTTTTGACTAATTGATCAGTTTAATGGAAGTGGCTAGGAATTGTTCACACCTAGTTTAAAACCTTTGATTGATTCTACAACTAAAAAGACATTCTGCCCATTCAGTATTTTAAAATGTTATTTTTTTATTGAACAAGCTTCTTTCTTCTTTCCATTCTACCTCTCTATCCTTCTTCATCACTGAAAAGAAAAAAGAAAGGAGAAAAAACCCTTGTAACAAATATGTTCAATCAATTGAAAAAAGCCCTCCCTGAGAAATGTCTAAAAAATTTAGTTCTCAATCCATATCCATACTCCATCGTCTCTCTGACAGAAAGTAGGACCCTTTAATTTATTTATTTGTTTTTAAATAATTTTTTCTTTCATTTTTAAATTTAGAATATTTTTCCATAATTATATGATTCATGACCCCCTCCCCCTTCCCCTTCCTGAAGCCAACAAGCAGTTCCACTGGGTTTTACATATATCATTGTTTAAAACCTATTTCCATGTTATTTATTATTTGCAGTAGAGTGATCCTTTAACATTAAAACCCTAATCATATCCCTATCACACTATGCGGTCAATCATATATTTTTCTAATGCATTTCTGTTTCCACAGTTCTTTCTCATAAGTTGCTCAGCATTGCTGCTAGTAGAAAAGTCTGTTACATTCGATTGTGCCATAATGTATCAGTCTCTGTGTACAATGTTCTGGATCTGCTCCTTTCGCTCTGCATCAATTCCTGGAGGTCTTTCCAGTTCACATGGAATTCCTCCAGTTCTTTATTCCTTTCAGCACAATAATATTCTATCCACCAACATATACCACAATTTGTTCAGTCATTCCCCAATTGAAGGACATCCCCTCATTTTCCAATTTTTTGCCACCATGAAGAGCACGACTATAAATATTTTTGTACAAGTCTTTTCCCTTATTATCTCTTTGGGGTACAAACCTAATAGTGGTATGGCTGGACCAAAGGGCAGGCAGTCTTTTAAAGCCCTTTGTGCGTAGTTCCAGTAGGACCCTTTTAAGAGAAATTGCTGCTAAGATTTTTTTCCCTCAGTTATCTATTTTCTTTCCCATTTTAACTATATTGGTTTTCTTTGAGCAAATATTTTTAAATTTTATGAAATCAAAATGTTCTTTATTTCCTGTAATTCTCTATATCCCTTATTAGTCTATCCATGAATCTAAAAGATGATTTCCTCTTTGTTGTTTTAATTTGTTTATGATGTTACCCCTATTATGGGGAAAACCCATTTGTCATTTAGAGCTTATCATGGTATGTGGTATGAGATGTCTTATACCTAATTTTAGCTAGTAACTGTTTTCTAGTTATCCCAGTAATATGTATTGAATGGTGAGTCTTTACTCTAATAGCAGGGGTCTTTGGATTTATCAAACACTAAACTATTAAGGTTTGTTTGTACAGGCTATATACATAATCAATGCCTTGGATGAAGAAATCAAAGCTATATATATAGTCATATGAAAAAATATGACCCATTTGGATAGCCTGAGGTTGTTTCAGTTACAATGTTGAACCTACTTGGAAGACATTGAGATTGTTCTCTTGATCTGGACATGTGCATACATGGGCTTGGGGCTTCAGAATTCAGGATGCTCTGTGTGTTGCTAAGCTTAGGCTGGAAGTGCCAACCTTCAGGTGTCTGCTTGCCTTCTTCCATCCTCCATCTACTCTTGCTTTTCTGACTTAGGGTCTCTTGGTGACTCTATGGATTTCTCTCTGGGTTAAGTAAGGAGATCTACAGGTGTTGCTTCTTTTCTATTTCCAGAGTAGTACACTTCTAAGCCTTGGAGGGGGTTTTCAGGGAGAGATCTGGGATGTTCTGCATCTTAACATGCCATCATCTTTCCATCTTTTAGGGAAATATACTATGAAGCCCCAGAACAACAATCTCTCATGAATGGAACTTGATTCCAGATTTTCCCCAATTCTTCTTGCTCCAGTATTCTAACTTTGCTCTTCCAATGACATTTAGGCAAGGTGAGAGACCTAAAATATGACAGATTCCTTCTTCTCCTTTGTCTCAGTCAGGCACAAATACATTTCCAGTTTCCCTTCATCCTTATTCTCCTTATATCTCAATCTAAAGCACCATAATCTGGGCAATACTACCTTAATAAATGTTAATTCAGCATGTAGAAGTATAGTTTTATGGTGTGATAAAAAATAAATTATAAAAACAATAAATAATTATTTTTGCAATAATGATAACTATGAGACAACATAGAATAAATCCAAAATAGTCACCAGAGGAAAATTCACATCTGAAAGCATATGTTAGCAAAATGTATTGAGAAGACCTGGCATCCTATCCACCTAGGTGCCCTGAGAATGCAATTTTTAATTTCTTTTTCTCTTTTAAAATTTATTTAGAATGTTTCCATGGTTACATGATTCATTTTCTTTCCCTCCTATCTTCCCTCCCCACTCCCAAAGCTGACAAGCAGTTCCACTGGGTTTTATATATATATATATATATATATATATATATATAATCATTGTTCAAAACCTATTTCCATACTATTCATATATGCGACAGAGTGATTCTTTAACATCAAAACCCTAATCATATCCCTAATGAACTACGTGATCAATCATGTTTTTCTTCTGTGTTTCTATTTCCATAGTTCTTTCTCTGGATGTGGATATCATTCTTTCTCATAAATTCCTCTGGATTGCCCTGGGTCATTGCATTGCTACTGGTAGAAAAGTCTATTACATTCAATTGTACCACAGTGTATCAATCTCGGTATACAATGTTCTTCTGGATCTGCTCCTTTCACTCTGCATCAATTCCTGGAGGTTGTTCAGTTCACATGGAATTCCTCCAGTTCATTTTTCCTTTCAGCACAATAGTATTCATCACCATCAGATACCATAATTTGTTCAGCCATTCCCTAATTAATGGACACTTCCTCATTTTCAAATTTTTTGCCACCACAAAGAGTGCAGCTATAAATATTTTTGTACAAGTTTTTTTCCTTATTATCTCTTTGGGGTACAAACCTAGCAGTGGTATTGCTGGATCAAAGGGCAGGCATTATTTCAAAACTCTTTGCACATAATTCCAAATTGCCTTCCAGAATGGTTGGGTCAATTCACAACTCCACCAGCAGTGTATTAGTGTCCCAATTTTTCCACATTCCCTCCAACATTTATCGCTTTCCTTTGCTGCCATATTGGCCAATCTGCTAGGTGTGAGGTGGTACCTCAATGTTGTTTTAATTTGCAGAGAATGCAATTTTTAAAACTAGATATTGATAAACTAAAAGAAGTACAAAAGTATATCTTGAAAGTTGAGCCAGAAATAAAAATAGAAAACAAAAAGATGCATTGATAAATTAAATAGCTATTTTAAATTACAATCAAAATCAGTATACTTTTGGCAAACTTTTTTTTTAACCATTACCTTTTATCTTAAAATCAACACTGTGTATTAGTTCTGAGGCAGAAGAATGATAATGGCTAGGCAATAGGGGTTAATTGACTTGCCCCAGGATCATACCACTAGGAAGTGTTTGAGGCCATATTTGAACCTAAGACCTCCGGTCTCTAGGCCTGGCTCTCAATCCATTGAGCCACCTAGCTGCCCTCTTGGCTAACTTTTTTAAAGGAAGAAAATCAAGCTGAAAAAAAAATTTAACAAGGTCAATACACAATAAAGAAACATCAGAAATTATTATACTCAACTGTATGCCCAAAAAACTGAGAATTTAAAGGAAATTAATAGCTATCTACAGAAATATAATATAGTTTTACAAGTGCAATGGAAGCCTTTCTGTGGTTCCTTTAACAATTCCTGGATACCAGCATAGAATGTCAACTCTTTTATTAATACTAAAATCAACAATAGCTACCATTGATATTATTATTTATTATTATTCCTGTTGACTCCTTAGGAGCATAGGGCCGCTACCATCTCACGCCATCGGACTCTGTTCTGGGCAACTTCCCCCAGCTGGGCCCATGTCATTCCAACTGTTTTTGTTTCATTTTCGGCAGATCTTCGCCAGGTCTGTTTTGGTCTTCCAACTTTCCTCCTCCCTGAAGGGTTCCAGCTCAATGCTTGTCTGGCTACGTTGTCTTCCGGTTTTCGTAGCATATGTCCTATCCATCTCCACTTACGTTTCTTTATGTCCTGACTAATGGGATACTGGAGTGTTCTTTCCCAGAGACTAGCATTGGAGATCTTTTCAGGCCATCTGATGTTCAAGATGTGACGTAGACATCTATTAACAAAGACCTGGAGTTTATTGGTGTTAGCGCTCGTCACTCTCCAGCTTTCTGATCCATATAGGAGGACGGCCTTTATGTTGGTATTGAAGATTCGGAGCTTAGTGAGGAGGGACAGTGCTTTGGAGATCCAGACAGACCGCAGGGTGTTAAATGCCTGTCTGGCTTTGTTGATTCGGTTTCTGATGTCCTCGTCTGCCCCCGCCGTCCTTACTGACTATGCTACCCAAATAGATGAAGTGGTCCATCTCCTTGATGTTTTCTCCCTGTAGTTGGATTGGCAGGTCCTGTGTGCTGTTGACTGTGATCACCTGGTCTTCCTCTTGTTGATCTTCAGACCTGTCTTCTCCGCTTCTTCAGAGAGTCGTGCAAGTTTGGCTTGCGCATCCTGCTGCTTGTGAGAAAGGAGACAGATGTCATCTGCGAAGTCAAGGTCCTCGAGCTGTTTGTTGTGAGTTCATTGAATGCTCGTATTGTTGTCCTTGGTAATTCTTCTCATGGTCCAATCTATGACCATCAAGAAGATAAGGGGCAAAAGCATGCAGCCTTGCTTCACTCCGGTCTTCACTGTGAAGGGAGCCATCAGTTTCCCATTATGGATGACCTGGCAGGTAAAGTCTTCCTATAGCTGCTAGATGATGTTGATGAGCTTCGGGGGAATCCCATAATGTTGCATCAATCTCCAGATGATGCTCCTGTCCACGCTGTCAAATGCCTTCTCGAAATCCACGAAAGGAAGCTGTGTAGCTCAGTGGATTGAGAGCCAGACCTAAAGACGGGAGGTCCTAGATTCAAATCTGGCCTCAGACACTTCCCAGCTATGTGACCCTGGGCAAGTCACTTAACCCCCATTACCTAGCCCTTACCACTCTTCTGCCTTGGAGCCAATACACAGTATTGACCCCAAGATGCAAGGTAAAGGTTAACTCTGCCAAGGACGGTCCCAAGCCCGGCTGAAAAAGGAGGAGGGTTGGGCGTGGGGCTAGCAACCCCATCCCATAAAAAATCACACTTGCTATAGAAACTGCAACCTCACCAAACCAACCATTGATATAGTGCCTACTATATGCTACACTGTGCTAAATGTTTTATAAATATTCATCTGATTCTCACAACAACCCTTAAGATAGGCACTATTATTATCCTTATTTTATAGTTGAGGAAACTGAGTCAAACAAATATTAACTGACTTGCCTAGAGCCAAACAGCTCTTAAATTTTCAAGGCATCTCTTCCTGATCCCAGGTCCAGTGCTCTATCCTGTCCTTATTTAATCATCTATGTCCTTGATGATTTCTTTTATTCCATCTTTGTTATAATTCATCACTGGTAATATGTGTTACGGTATACAATAGCATTATGGCTACATCCATGCACTTTGATTCAGATGACAACAATAACATAACAAAAAAAGTTCTAGGGGTATAAAGAATAACTTATAATCAATTCTGGAATTATTAAATAAATCAACCTTAATAAAGGCAATACACTGCCTTTATTGATTATTGTAAATCTTTCAAGTTCTATTCTCATGTTTTATTCATATAATGAAAAAAAATAAATATGTATATATAGATACACATACAAAATACATACATAGATGTAAAATACTCTACCATTCTTGCCATATATGCCTATATGTATATATTTATATAGAAAGAATACAGGTAGCATGTTTCAAGTATACCTATAGGTATGTATGTATGTATAGTGAGGTTAGAATATTTGATGTCCACATGGAAAATTGGATTCTAACTAGGGGCAGCTAGGTGGCTTAGTGGATAGAGAGGGCGACCTGGAATCTGGAAGAACTGGGTTCAAATGTGACTTCAGACATTTGCCAGTTGTGTGACCCTGGGAAAGTCCACAACCCCAGTTGCCTTGCCCTTCTCACTCTTCTACCTTGAAACTGATGCTTGCATTAATTCTAAGACAAAATATAAGAGTTTATATAAAACAAATAAAAGAGAAACATGTTACATAATAATGTCAAGAAGAATTCATATAAAACTTAATATTATTCAAAGAGACAATTTAAGCCCTTATGCTTGTTGCCTAACCTTAAATCTATTTGTGATTTTTCTTAAATAGAACTAAGCAATTTAAATTTAAATTTAATTTAAATTTAAGAATTTAAGAATTAAATGAATCAAATAAAAATATCTACATGAAATATTTGATGACATCAAGCAATACAGTTCCAGCAACAAAGAAATATCAAACAGCAACTCTAACTCATGGAATCATTCTTCAATGAATGGAAATGTCATTTGAATTAGATCACTATAAAAATCTTAATATATACTAAGAAAAAATAAAGATAAAAGATTTTGAGCTTGAATCTGTTAAGTCAAAATGAGCCAATGAAAGAAGGGGAAACTAAAAAGGCAAGTCCTTCAGGAAAAAACAAAAAAACATTGTACAGAAAGCTCTATGGAGAATACTATGGCTAAATATGTTAAAAGACTTATTGACACAAACCAAAGATCAATATTCATGATCTAGGACAATACTGAAGGACTTTTGACAAAGAATACTATCCACCTCCAGAAAAAGAATTGTTGGAGTCAGGTGCAGATCAAAGCATACTACCTTTCACATTAATTTATTTATGGTTTTATTTGGGGGTTTTGGTTTTATATGAGTATTCTTTTATAACAATGATTTTCATGGAGGTGTGTTTTGCATGATAATACATGAATAATTCAGATCAAATTGCTTACCATCTCTGTGAGGGGGAAGAGAAAGGATGGAGAGAAACAATTTAGATTTCATAATTTCAGAAAATATATGTTGAAAATTGTTATTACATGTAATAGGGAAAATAAAATACCTCTTAATAAAAAAGAAAAAAGTTCAATGTTCAAAGTATCTAACATATAACAATATTGGCCTTAATATATGCTTTTAAAACTATAAAATTAATTCTAATGGATTTTCAAAGTAGTCTCACAAAATCTTGTACAATATTAACAAAACACAGGTCTGATCAATGTTTCCTCTCCAAAAAAGGAAGAAAGGACTGATAAGCATTCTTAGAACACATGATAAACAGGTAAAAACCTTAAGGAAATACTTTTGTTACAAGCAGACCTCATTTTACCAAGAATATTCAAGGCTTATAAAGAGCACAAGCTACTGGATTTATCAGATGTAATTTGAATATGGTTTGCCTTCCATTGGGGTGCATGGCATGGCTAAGATCCAAGGATAGAAAGAAGAGGTCCTCCCTGCCTTCCATCCACATAAACTCATCCAACAAAATGTTGACAAAAAACATTTGGACAAATGGTAGACTTAAACAGATTGTTTATGGGAACAAAGGAGCTTATGATGACAATTCAGGACTAGGTCATTACCACCAGAAATGTACAATGGTGATCCTTAAGGACCTAGATTTATTGATCAACTCAGGTTATGTCAGGAAACATTAGAAACTGTGTAATACATCATTTCAGGCTATAAAAATTTAGCACCAAAAATCCAACTATGGTGGCTAAAAATACACTTTAGAACAGTGACATTGAATTCAAACAGAAATGGATACCAACAGCTATATATTGACTTAGAAAACACAAATCAACATTATCTATGTTGTATTTTTATTTCTCTCATTAGATGTTCTCCAATTACCTTTTAATCTAGTTTTGTTGGCAGAGGCAGTGAGTTTGCCACTTCTGCTTTAGAAATTCGTTACTTTTTATGGCCTGATGGACAACAAATCACCATATTACAGATATGGACTTCAAAATAACTTTCATAACTTAGCCAACAAACTGTCTTGAATCCAGAGTATTATTGTAGCCTTAACTACTACTTGCTACTACCCAGACAAAACAATGATCCATAAAAACTTAAGCCTAAGATTGTGGTAGATATCACCACGCCAGTGACCTATAATACTATATGTGTATACACACACACACACACACACACACATATGGAATAAAAAGGTATCAGAATAAAGGTACCTCTAAATGAAATCAAAATCATGTAGAAATAGGAATATATGTATGTCATTTTGTCGGGCATGTCTGCTACTGGATTTGTATTGAATATATTTTCAGTGAGATCCATGGAGGATGAGCTGATATATCCCAATACGTACATTCAATTAGAAAAAAAGTTATTTTATTCACCTGTGCAATATTTCATAGAACATTCAATGTAAAAATAATAGTATAGCTACTTGTCTCAGGACTGATTCTAATTGAAACATAAAAAAGATGAATAAAAAAATGAGGAAAATAATGATAATAATGCCTAGCAAGATAGAACATGGTAGTTAGATTTACATATCATAAGTTTGCTGTCTTTAGTAAAAATAATATAAAATAAATCCATGTATCATAAATATAAATCTCAAAATATCCATGAGAATTCAACAAATGAAGCATTGGAACAGCATTTTAAAGAGATAGTACTATACCAAAAATTCAAAATCTCTCAGCTACAAGGAGTGAAAAGCTTTGAAAATGTAATAATAATGGTAGTAACTAACAGTTATAAAGTATTTTAAGGTTTGCAGAACATATTATGTGTATTATCTTTTTAAATTTTCATAGCTCTATGAAATAGGTGCTACTATTATACCTATTTTTATTGATGAGGAAATTGAGAGAGATTAAACTGGTGGCTAAGTTTTATATGGCTGATAAATATCAGAGGTAGAATTTGAACTCATCTTCCTGAAATTGTCAAATACTTATCCACTAGGTCACCTAACCGAACTAGGAGAACAAATCAAAACTGTGAAATGATTCAGTGGAGAGCCAAGCCTGGAGATGGGAGATCCTGGGTGCAAATGTGGTCTCAAGCACTTCCTAGCAGTATTACCTTGGGCAACTTAACCCCAATTGCTGCTCTTTTGCCTCAGAACCGACACTTAGTATCAATTCTGAGGGAGAAGGGAAGAGTTGGAAAAAATCCATGGGGAAACATGATAAAGTACATATGATCCCCATTATAATATGTACTACTAAAGATGTTTCAGATACTTTCAAATGATCTTACAATACTTTTATTCAACTGTGATTTAGTTATTTTATCCACCTGCAAAATGGTATATAGAACATAAAATAAAAAATAATAGCAGGATAGTGATGTGTCCCAGATCTACTTTACCTGAATTCCATCTAAAAACATAAAGATATGAATAATATTCATAATAACAGCTTTGTATTTTTCACATGTTATATGTTCCTCACAATTTTGAAAGAGAGGTAAGGATGGTGGATGACTTGGTATTTAATCACCATTTGACCACAAATGAGGACACTGTGACACAGAAAGGTAAAGTGATTTGTCTAAGGTCACAGAACCAGCTAATGTCAGAATCAGAACTAGAAGTAAAATCCAAACTTCTAACTCCTAAGTCCTTTTGCCTCTGCTTCTTTCTGGTTTTCTAGCATGCAATTTTAAACTTTTTGATTTAGCCATTTAAAATAACTCCTGGATAGCAGAAATCTGGAAAGACAATGGTGCTCATAGACTGAAGAATAGTTGAATATGAATGTAACATAATATTATTTCCCTGTAAGAATGAATTTTTAAAAAATAGTGGAACCATAAGAATACTGTACACAATAATCACAATAATTTAAAAACTTTTTTTAAACCACTAGAAAGCAATTAAACTCAGATTAAATGCAATGAACAGTCTTGGTTACAGAGGAAAGATGACTCATTGCCCTCCTTTCAATAAAGAGGCTGAGGACTACAGTGGCAGAAGGTGACCCACAATGTCAGATACAGCTGCTCTGATAGTCATTGTGTTGTTCCGTCATTCAGTCATGTCCAACTCTTTGTGACCCCGTGGGCTACATAGCACTCCAGGTCCTTCTATCCCTTACTCTCTCTTGAAGTCTGTCCAAGTTCATTTTCATTGTTTCCAAGAGACTGTCTTAACCCCTTCTTCTTTTGCCTTCAATCTTTCCCAACATCAGCGTCTCTTCCAATAAGTCCTGTCTTATTATTTGGCCAAAGTATTTATGCTTCAGTTTCAGTATCTGATCTTCTGAATCACTTTGGCAGCTCTGTCTTTCTCATAGAGTGTCTTTTGTGTCCTTTAGGGAAAGGGACCCTTGAAAATGGCTGTGGCATGAAAAACAAAGGTTTTAACAAAATTGGTTTTGAAAAAGAAATTAAGTAACCACTAAAGAGGCAGCTTTAATCTCTTTTCCAATATCTATCTCTCAAGGCCCCTCTTCCAACATCTACTACTAATATTATAATAAAAAGTTATTGTGATTCATATAAAATAATGATGCTACTGACCTACAATGTAATTTGGGTCTCTAAATCCACTAGTTGCAATGATTTTGCACCATTACATCTATACTCTATAACCATAGGCATATTGACTGTCAAAGCCAGAAGGACCTCAGAGATTATCTAATCCAACCGCCTCATTTATAGATGAGAAAACTAAAGCCCACACCCATCAAATGATTTGTATAAGCTAGGACCTGTATCTCCTAAATCTCAGTTCAGTACACCCAGGAAATGCTCCTATATGTACAAAAATATTTATAAAAACTCTTTGCAGCATCAAAGAACTGAAAATTGAAGGAATTCCCATTAATTAGGGAATGCTTAAATAAATGATAAAATATGAATTAATAGAATACAACTGTACTGTAAGTAATAATGAAAGGAACAGTTTCGGAAGGAAGACTTATATTAACTGATGCAGAGTTAAGTGAGTAGAACCAGAACAATTTGTACTACAATTGCATTGCAAAAATAAATAATTTTGAAAGAGTTAATTCTAATCAATGCAATGATCAAACATGATTTTAAAGGATTGGTGATGAGGAATCCTTCTGACAAATGGACTAAATGTTTAGAATGAGAAGCATATTTTGGAAATAACCATCATAGATTTTTTTTTGGCTTGACTATATGCATATCTGTTGTGAACATTTTCTTTTTTTTTTTTTTTCCAGTGGGAAGGAAAGAGATGGGAGGGAAAAAATTAATTAAGACTATCATATAGGGGCAGCTGGGTAGCTCAGTGGAGTGAGAGTCAGGCCTAGAGACAGGAGGTCCTAGGTTCAAACCCGGCCTCAGCCACTTCCCAGCTGTGTGACCCTGGGCAAGTCACTTGACCCCCATTGCCCACCCTTACCAATCTTCCACCTATGAGACAATACACCGAAGTACAAGGGTTAAAAAAAAAATTAAAAAAAAAAAAAGACTATCATATAAAAAAACAACTCTCCAGATTACTGTTAAAACAATTCTGAAGTTTTACCCTTTTTTTTTTTTTTATCATCCTGGGACTCCATTCTAGGAGCATAGGGCCACAACCAGTAGGCAATGGGTCGCTCAGGGTCACCCAGCTAGGAAGTGTCTGAGCCCGGATTTGAACCTAGGACCTTTCGTCTCTAGGCCTGGCTCTCAATCCACTGAGCTACCCAGCTGCCCCTACTTTAGGTTGCAGTTTCTTTAGCAGATGTTTCTTTAGCATTTTACCAATTTTATGGTTATAAGAAGTTTTATCTTATAACCATAAAATTGGCAAAAGTGGCCAGAAAAAAAACTCCAAAATGTCTATTTGGGGAGTCTGCAAGATAGGCACACTAGTATACTATTTTTTTTACAAATACACTATTGGTAGAGCTATGAAACCTAAAGGACAGTTTCAATACCTCTTTAGGAAAAACTAGCCTAATTTGCATGAAGTAATTCCTTAGGTTGTAGCTTTCTATCAGGGTAGGAATAGAGAAGGATCAGGGAGAGAGGAAAAATCCTCCTAGATCTGTGTTGGCAAACCCATGGCATGTGTGCCAGAGGGGGCTTCTCCCTTCCCCATCTCTACCATGCCGAGTACATTTCTCACATGACTCATCCCTCTGCCCAGCAGCTCAATGGAAGTACTTCCTCCGTCTCCTGACTGGGATAAGGGGGCAGCTCACAGGAGTAGAAAGTTCAGAACACTCCCCTCCCCCTTTCTCTCATCACCCACCCCTCTGCCCAGTAACCCAATGAGAACACTCCCTCCCTCCCCTGTCTGGGGAAAGGGAACAGCTCACATGAGGCATGAGGGTGCAGTTTGGGCACTTGGACTCTAAAATTCACCATCACTATAGATGACACCTGGCTCCACTCAGAGGTTTGCATTTAGACAGTCTTCTCTCTCTACTGCCCTCTCCTCTCTTCTGTACTGCCCACCCCCTCCTCCTCCTCACCTTACTTTCTCTGCAGTTGGAGGGAAGTTGCTGGAGAGTAGTTTAGCTTTAATCTCAGTGTCCTAAATAGCACAAAGTAAAAACACTCAGGATTACAATTTTTTTCTTCTTTTTATTTTAAGGTTCTCTGCTAGGAGATATAATAGATAATAGCTCCATCTTAATTTTAAAAATTGAAAACTATGAAGTAGTTGTAAGTATTCAAATTTATTCTATTCAAAGTTAAAATTCTATAAAATATAGTCATTGGTTCCAGCTTAATAGAAATATTCAGTATTAATTTAAAAAATGTGACTACTTCCATAAGATTAAGTATTTGCCCTAGATGGGACCTAGCTGTATTTTATGAAAATAAAGTAACATCAGAATATTTTACCTTCATATTAGAAATTTGTTCTCTAAATAGATATCTGGACTAAATGAGGAAGGAAAATTCTTAGTCATTTTCCTACTGTGGAGTTAGAGCAACTAGAACTTCTTTCTCAAGTTATATTTTCTAACCAAATATATATATATATATATATATGTTATAACTAAAATGTACACAAGGAAAACATATGTCTGGGTTGACCATAATTGTTTTATCTAAATATCTAAAAGGAAGAAATGATAACAATAATGACAATAACTAATACTTATGTAGCACTTTAAGGTTTACAAAGTATTTCACAAGTATTATCTCATTTGGTTATCATAAAAACCCACCTGGTAGGTACTATTATTATCCGCATTTTACAGATGAGGAAACTGAAGCTAATAGGAATTAAGTGACTTGCTCAGGGACACACAGCTATCTGAGTCAGAATTTGAACTCAGTTCTTCCTGCCAGTATTCTATCCATTGTACCCTGAAGGCCAAAACATTTAGGACATAACAAAAGAATGAATTATGACAGATTCCAACAAAACTACCAAGCCAATGAAAAGAAGTGGGGAGTTACAGTTCATCTACCTTTCTTAGAGGGGTATTTCTTCATGGTTACAAATTCAATCTCTCAAAAGGAAGTTTCCACTGGCAGGTCCCATTTCAGTCCTAATTACCTCTGTTGTTTCCCTATCAGCTTCTAGGGGGTCACTGCTACTGCTGCCACTCCTGTTACTGCCAATACAGCTCCAACTCCTTGGCTCTTCAGAAACTCAGCTATTTCCTTGCCATGTCCCTATATTATATGGGGCAGCTAGGTAGCACAGTGGATAGAGGTGCCAGGTCTGGAGTCAGGAAGACTCATCTTCTTGAATTCAAATCTGACCTAAGACACTTACTAGCTGTAAGGCCCTGAGCAAATTACTTAACCCTGTTTGTTTCAGTGCCTCATCTGTAAAATGAGCTGGAGAAGTAAATGGCAAACCATTCTAGTGTCTTTGCCAAGAAAACCTCAAATTGGGTCACAAAGAGTCAGGCACAACTGAAGTGAATGAATAATTATTGCTATTACTTCAGTTCTTCCCCTTCAGGTCCAATAGGACTTCATGGACTTATCCAATTCTTTCCTCAGTTCAAATTGCCCATATACTTCTTGGCTAAGATCAACAAAAACACCAAATCCCAGAATTCTTAATGAGAGTCCATATCACTCCTCCTATCCACAGGGGGAGAGGAACCTCAAGAGTGCTGCTACATTTTTTAAAAATAAGGAGATTGGATTAAGGTTATGGTAATATAAACAATATAAATTGCTCAGATTAACAAAGAGGAAATTGAATACTTAAATAACGCTATTTTTGAAAAAGAAATTATACAAGCCAACATGTTTTCCCTAAGGAAAAAATCTCCAGGATTAGATAGATTCACAAGTGAATTCTACTAAATATTTAAAGAACAATTAATTCCAATAATATATATAAACTATTTAGAAAAATAGGCAAAAAGAGATCTTTCAGATTTCTTTTATGACACAAATATGGTGCTAATACCTAAATCAGAAAGAGCAAAAACTAAAAAAACTATAGACCAATTTCCCTAATGAACATCAATGCAAAAAAATTAAATAAACTATTATAAAGAATACTTCAACAATATATCATAAAGGTCATACAATCTGATTAGGTGAGATTTATACCAGGAATACTAGGCTGGTTCAATATTAGGAAAACTATAAGAATAACTGACCACATAATAACAGAAACAACAAAAGTCAAATAATTTTAATAGATACAGAAAAATTTTAGACAAAATACAATATTCATTCCTATTAAAAACAATAGAAACCATAAGAATAAAAGGAGCTTTTCTTAAAATGATAAGTGGTATCTGTCAGTCCGACTGATGGGGGTGAGACCCAAGAGACAATGAGACCAAAGCAAGGTAATATAGCAAAACTTTAATGGAGGAAAGAAGCAGCAAAGGGGAGTCTGATGCCAGAGGTGGCTGTGGAGTCCTACCCAGATGGGGAAATCATGAGATCTTATAGCATTAGGGGGTTTCAAGGGCAATACAGCTTGAGTCACCTCTATTGGTTGTCTCTGGGAAAGGTGAGCTACTTGGATCAACTTCATTGGATGTCCCTGAGAGAGGTGGGGACTCTAAGTCTCTAGAGGTGGAGGATATAGGAAAGTTCCAAAGTTATAAGATGTTGTTGGTGTTATACAGGGGTGGTGTGCCACTTCTGTTATGTAGGCCTGATCAGCTGACCCAAGACCCCTAAATGGTAGGATGGATCTAGGCTGAGTGAGGTTGGGATGCCTGGGTGGCCACCAAGATGTGCTGGTAACCACCAGGGTTTATGGATGTTCAGCTCAGCTAAGCACTTGACCCTGTAAACAGTGCCCAAGCCAAAGTTATCAAGTGAGAAGTTGTGTATTGTAAGAAGGGAAAATTTATATAAATATACATATATATATATTTATGTGTATACACATATATATTTATGTGTATACACATATATATACACATGTATATATATACACATGTATATATATACACACATATATATATATTTAAGGTGTGGTCACCAGGAATCAATCAAATCTAGATTGATTCCATAATTAAAAATAGACCCAAGTCAGGATGGCTTTTATGAAGTTTATTTACAATTAGGAAGGTTGAAGGTAGGGAAAGAGAGAGAAAAACTCTGGTCCAGACCAGCAGAGGTCCGGACTGGGTAAGAGTTAAGAGATTAATTAAACAAGGCTACTAGATACAAGGCCTTAGCAATTAGAGAGGCAAAGAAACCTCCTTAAGGTAGAGACTCTAGAAACGCCAAGGTAGGTGAAAGGAAGTCAGCTTAACTTACCTACGTGACAATTCAGAGGGGAAACTTCCTAAGGTCTCAGCAGAGATCCTTCAGCACCAAGTTCAAAGTGCAAACTGCCCCAACAGGAAGTTTACCATCATATTTGAAAGACAGCAGCTTTCATCACTTCTTGGAGGTCCACCTCAAATTCAAGTGGACAAATGGCAGCCTCAGCACTGTTTTGGACTGCCCATAGGGCAGTCCCTTGTTCTTGATTTGTTACTTATTTTCACATATGGGTAACTCATCTCCCCTCCCCACTAAGGGAGGTGGGGATGACATTATCTCTGGTGGCTAGAGTTTTAACTATGAATGGGCTTGAGCTAATTCCATTTACACAATCCCCCCTGATGATCAATTTGGGTGCCTAGTCATCCCAAGTGATCATTTTACATAATCATCTTATACCCACAAAGGTCTTCTAACTACAATAGTTAGAGATAAGAGGGGAATGGAAGAGAGAGAAAGCAAAATCAATGTTTGCTAAGCTCATTGACAAGAAACCAATTGGGGGCAGTTCCCTATTGGCATAAAATGTACGTTCAAAGTAAGTGTTCAAACTCCATCAGTTCAATCAATTGTACCCCAAGGTTCATTCTGGATCTCTTGATTCAATGTAGATTCTTCAGGCATCTCTCTGCAAACAGTTCATTCTCTGGATTAAGGAATCAGCAAGCTTTATTCCCTAAGGATTTTTCTTGAACAAAAAAATTAAAACTTGGATTTTATAAAAATTCAATCCTCCCTGACAAGGGTATTTAAAAAAGAAATACCCAGATCAGCTCAAGATATATGGTTGAGTTATGAGGTTGTATGAGTAAATGCAAAAGAAAAAACAAAAACATAAAAAGAAAATCAAATAGAAGAAAATGCTTTGGGAAAAAGAAAACATTTAAAATCAGAATCAAAATATCAAAAGCTATGTTTATAAAATTTCTGAATGAAAATAAATTCATAACAGGCCCTTGTATTAGGGTCCAATTAATATAATTTCTATCCTACTAGTCTGTAGGACACAATGCAGTAATACCACACTTACCCATTTGCAGCCAAGACTAGAGGAAGTTGCCATTCTATAAGAGAGAAAAAAGGACCAGATTTATATGCAAGGGAAGTGCCTGTCATTCCCTTCACTCTCAGGAATATATGGGTGAGCCAGATGATGGCCAACCTGCGGTACCTGACTGGCAATGTATTTCGAAGAGTCCTACGTCTTAACATATGTTAAGCATCGCAACTTTGAGTCTTACACTGAGTTCAAGTCCTTAGTATTGGCGTGGGAGTACCTCAATCTCACCTGTATTTGTTTGGTCTTTTAGACCTTGTGCTCCTTGGCACTGTGCAGATTTTCTCATCAATCCCATTGGGATTGGTTGGTCAGTCTCCATGACCTTGTGCTTTCTTAGCAATTTTTGACGGCTCTTGTGTTCCCTTCTCCTGGAATCAGACAGAAGCATTAATCACAGTCCCATAACATTTAACAATACATGGCAGGTTCCCAAAGTCTAAAGCCTTATGAGTAAGCAGTAATATTATAGTGTGTGTATATATATATATCAAAATTATATCACTGCAAAAAATGAATAAATAAAAAGATTAATAGTGATTATATGTACCTTAAGGTACAAGAAATGAGAAAAAAGGGGGAAAATGAATTATTCTATTAAAAGATAATAGGAAAAGCAATAAGAAAATCAAAAATAAATTCAGGAAAGAAAGCAAGAACAAAAAAAATTACAATGTGATTCCAAAAAACAGCATCCATTAGTCTATGAACTGTTATCTCCAATGCATTAACAGGAAACAGTCAATCAGTTTCAATAGAAGATACTCTTTTTACATGTGAGCAATGAATCCAAGAGTCCTTTTCTCCAATTTTTATAGTTGTCGGGGTAGTTAATAATATTTTGAATGGGCCTTCCAGTGAAGGCTGAGTTGCCCCAGTGCACTGGAAATTCTTTATATACACCTTGTCTCCTGGGTTCAGGTCATGAAGTGAAAAGTCTATTGGTCCTGCTTGTACTGCAGTTCCAGATTCATGGAGTTCACGCAGTTTGTGTTGCAATTCCTGTATATAGGGAGCAATAGTAGTATCTCCTCCTAATAGTGATGTATATGCAGGAGAAAAAGGCTTAGCCTGTATAGGGGAATGTCCAAAAAGCATCTCATATGGTGAGATGTATAGATCTCCCCTGGGCCTGGCAGCCTCAACACTGTTTTGGACTGCCCAAAGGGCAGTCCCTTGTTCTTGATTTGTTACTTATTGTCACATGTGGGTAACTCATCTCCCCTCCCCACTAAGGGAGGTGGGGATGACATTATCTCTGGTGGCTAGAGTTTTAACTATGAATGGGCTAATTCCATTTACACAGTATTGATCCACACAGCTCCCCTGGTTACTTGGCTTGGGGTTAGGTTAAAGGTTAAAGGTTTGTTATAAAGAATTATCTTGATTGACAGGATTGTCAGTTGAATACCTTGGAATTTACCCAGGTGGTATGAGCCAAGGCCAAAAGATAGTTGAAACCAACCCTATAAATACCCATCATGCTCAGCACAACTCAGCTCATTCTGGAGCATTCTTGGGTGGAGGGAGGTTCAAGAGGGTGGGTAGGCAATCTGTACTGCAATCTAGCTACCTTGCCTGAGAGACCTAGAGAACTATTATACCTGCTGTCAATAGGGCTGAGAGAGGACAAAATTACAACCATCTAACAAGAACATCAATAGCCTTCCCTATCCTTTGGTTTGGCTCCAGTCAGGTCAATCCAGGGTTAGTGAGAGGGTGAAGAAGCTCCAGCCTCTCATTGATCTACCAGTATCTACAATCTCTGATCACCTACTTTAATTACCTTAGATTTAGCATTCCTAAAATCTCTTACCTCATTCCTTTTTCCTGACCCCTTGTTAAGTGAGAAATAAACCTTGTTAATAAGTTCAACTAAAGAATTGGAGTACCTTTCCTAATTGGTAGCCATCCAAACTACTAGGAAGGGGAACCTTAATTCATGCAGTCAGAATTTCAATGTTATCCATCTATCATTAATACCAGCCCATACCAACAAAAAGCCCAACCCCAAGTCAAGAGGCTAGAGGAGTAGTCAACACACTCCCAACTCCTTCTTGGTTACTTGACTTGGGCAACTGTTAAAGGAGACAGTGTGGCAGGCTCAGTCCAGCAGAGCCTGTCAGGCTGAGAGGAGCACAGCCCTCTTCTATTGTCCAGTGCTACAAAGCTGCTGTGCCAATGTTATGCTTCCCCTCTGTTCCCACTGCTTCTGCTCTCCTGTGTTTTTTGACAGGTTGTAATTAAGATGATTGTTGATAATTGAGTTAGATAACACTGAATGACTGCGATCTGGGTAAAATCCCTTTCCCCTTTGGCTGTAATTAATCACTAGCTCTCAGAAAGATACCAAACTTCTCTTGAGATATGTTTAAAAGGGTTTAATGCTATAAACTCAACAGGGTAGGGTTCAGGATAAGGAAAGTGGTGTTGGGAATGGCTATGAGAAGTCTATGGGAGTTAGAATGGGCTAATCAATAAGCAACAGTTCAACAGCTGGCTGGAGATGCTTCTCTCCCTCACAGACCCTGGTCATACCTGGCCATGGTCTATACCAGGTAAAAGGATGGGATTGTGATGTTCTTTTTGATGGCAGATGTTGATGTTTATCTCTCAGCCTTATTCAGTATTAGGGTAATTGATTGCTTGAGACAATAAGGTATAGGTGTTGGATATGCAGGTCTATAGGCTTACCCACCCTTCACCACCCTCTACCCTCTCCAGAAATCCCTTCTCAAAAATGAGACCCTGAGTCTTCTGTCCCTGGGCTTTTATAGTCATGGTCTCAACTGTCTTTTGCCCTTTGCTCATGCCATCTGGGTAAATTCTAAGTTCTATAACTGACTATATGTCACTCAAGCTCGTCTCCATCTTCTCCCCAGAAGTCACCCATTACATTGGCAACTGATTTGTTGGCTTTCTGTTGCCTAGATGGGGTTTCTCAGTCTCCAGGTTTATCATTCCCACCCTTTTCTTTGAATAAAAAAGAAAAAAAAACATGAGTGGAAGATGGGGGCAGGGTTTGGAGATTTGTTGGTTATTTGGGGGCGGGGGGGAGGGGGGAGAAGTATAGTTCTCAGGAATGGAAAGTCCTGATGTTCAACCATGCAGGATGCGGTCAGGTTGCGCATTTGTCTCAGGTTTGACAGGCTGAGGAACAGAAAGTTCTGATGTTCTGCCATGCAGGACAGGTGTTGCTGGGGCTTTCCGTTTCTGTCCTGAGTTCTGTCAGTATCTAAAAACTAAAAGCAAGCATTATTTGTAATGAGGATGATTTAGAAATCTTTCCAATAAGATCAGGATTGAAGCAAGATTGTTCATTATCACCATTAGTATTCAATGTTGTACTAGAAGTGCTAGCTATGGCAAAAAGACAAAAAAAAGATACTGGAGGAATGAGCATAGGCAGTGAGGGAACAAAACTACCACTTTTGCAGATGATATGATCATATACCTAGAGAGCCCTATAGTTCAACTGAAACACTAGTCGAAAAAAGTTCACAAGATCAGCAAAGCATCAGCATTTCTAATTATTATCAACTATATATAAGTATCAAGTATCAATCTATATATAAGTATCAAAAAAGAGATACAAAGAGAAATTCTACTTAAAATAACTACAAACAGTATAAAATACTTGGGAGTTTAACTTATAAGGCACATAGGAACTATATGAACATAATTACGAAATATTCCATACAAATTGAGAAAGATCTAAATAGAAAATATTCATTGTTTTTGGGCAAGCCAAAACAATATAATAAAAATAACAATTCAACCTAAATTAATTTACTTATTTAATGTTATGCCACTCAAACTACCAAAGGATTACTTTATTGAGCTAGAAAAAAATAACAAAATTCATCTAGAAGAACAAAAGATATCAAAAGAATCGATTTTCAAAATGTTAAGAAAGGGGTTAAACTATATTACAAAACTGTAATCGCTGGAACAATTTATACTGGATAAGAAATAAAGCGATTGATCAATGAACAGTTACTAGACACACAATATGTGGAGAGAAAAGAGCATAATTATTTATTGTTTGACAAACTCAAAGATCCCAGCTTTTGGGGCAAGAACTCACTATTTGACAAAAACTGTTGGGAAAACTGAAAAGAAGCCTGGAATAAAGTAGACACAGATCAGCAGCTCACAACTTATATCCAGATAAGTTCAAAATTTTGTACATGATTTATATCTAAAGGATGATAAAAGCAAAATAGAGCATGGAAGAAAAATCCATCATATCTATGGATAAAAGAAGAGTTTATGACCAAACGAAAGCTAAAGAAGAAACACACAAGTATAAAATGGATCATTCTGATTTCATAAACTTAAAAAAGTTTTTTCACAAACAAAATGAATGCAGCTAAAATCATAAGAGAAACAGGTACCTGGAAAAAATTTTGTAGCAATTTTTTCTGAGACATATAGGGAACTAATTAAAATTTATATGGATAAGAACCATTTTTAAACTGATAAATAGTCAATAGATATGATAGGCAGTTTTCAGAGAAAGAAATTAAAGCTATTAAAACATGGGAAATGCGCAGAATTACTCATAATTATTAAAATGCAAATTAAGGTACCAACTTATACCTTATAAGATCGACAAAGTTTACAGAAAGGGAAAATGACAAATACTGGCAATGCTATTAGAAAACAGGTACATTAATGCTCTGTTGCTGGAACTGTAGACTGGTCCAACCATTCTGGAAAGCAATTTAGAGCTATCCTCCCAAAGCTATTAAACTTTACACATCTCTTTGATCTAGCACTAGCTGTAGTCAATATGTATTCCGAAGAGATCAAGAGAAAAGGAAAAGGACCTAAAGTACAAAAAAATTTCATAGAAGCACTTTTTGTTGTGGTCAAAACCTAGAACCTGAGAGATTTCCTTTCAATTAGGGAATTGCTGAATGAACTATAGTATATGAATATAATGGAATACTATTGTGCTCAGATGAAAGGTAGAAATTAGCAACTGCTTCAAATTAAGATCCAATTTTTAAACTTTTATTAATATTCATTTTTTAGAAAAGTTAACATGGTTACATGATTCATGCTCCTACTTTCCCCTTCACCCCCCACGCCCCCCCACCCATGCCGACACCCTTTTCCATTGGTTTTATCATGTGTCATTGATCAAGATCTATTTCCAAATTGTTGATAGTTGCATTGGTGTGGTAGTTTCGAGTCTACATCCCCAATCATGTCCACCCCAACCCATGCATTCAAGCAGTTGTTTTTCTTATATGTTTCCTCTCCTGCAGTCCTTCCTCTGAATGTGGGTAGTGTTCTTTACCATAAATCCCTCAGAATTGTCCTGTGTCATTGCATTGTTGCTGGTACAGAAGTCCATTGCATTCAATTTTACCTTAGAATATCAGTCTCTGTGTACAATGTTCTTCTGGCTCTGCTCCTCTCACTCTGCATCAGTTCCTGGAGGTCTTTCCAGTTCACCTGGAACTCCTCCAGTTTATTATTCCTTTGAACGCAATAGTATTCCATCACCAGCATATACCACAATTTGTTCAGCCATTCCCCAATTGAAAGGCATACCCTCCTTTTCCAGTTTTTTGCCACCACAAAAAGCGCAGCTATAAATATTTTCATACAAGTCTGTTTATCTATCTATGATCTCTTTGGGGTACAAACCCAACAATGGTATGGCTAGATCAAAGGGCAGGCATTCTTTTTTTTTTTTTAGATTTTTTTTTTATTTTTTAAACCCTTAACTTCTGTGTATTGACTTATAGGTGGAAGAGTAAGGGTAGGCAATGGGGGTCAAGTGACTTGCCCAGGGTCACACAGCTGGGAAGTGTCTGAGGCCGGATTTGAACCTAGGACCTCCCGTCTCTAGGCCTGGCTCTCAATCCACTGAGCTACCCAGCTGCCCTTCGCAGGCATTCTTTTATAGCCCTTTGAGCATAGTTCCAAATTGCCATTCAGAATGGTTGGATCAGTTCACAACTCCACCAGCAATGCATTAATGTCCCAATTTTGCCACATCCCCTCCAGCATTCATTGCTCTCCCCTTCTTTCATTTTAGCCAATCTGCTAGGTGTGATACCTCAGAGTTGTTTTGATTTGCATTTCTCTAATTATTAGAGATTTAGAACACTTTCTCATGTGCTTATTGATACTTTTGATTTCTTTATCTGAAAATAGCCTATTCATGTCTCTTGCCCATTTATCAATTGGGGAATGGCTTGATTTTTTATACAATTGATTTAATCCCTTATATATTTGAGTAATTAGACTCCTGTCGGAGTTTTTTGTTATTAAGATTTTTTCCCAATTTGTTGTTTCCCTTCTGATTTTGGTTGCATTGTTTTCATTTGTACAAAACCTTTTTAGTTTAATATAATCAAAACCATTTAATTTACATTTTGTAATTTTCTCTAACTCTTGCTTGGTTTTAAAATCTTTCCTTTCCCAGAGATTGGTCTGTAGTTTTCTTTCTCTGTTTTTGATCTACCTGGCTTTGGAATCAGTACCATATTTGTATCATAAAAGGAATTTGGTAGGATTCCTTCTTTGCTTATCATATCAAATAATTTGTATAGCATTGGGATTAGTTGCTCTTTCAATATCTGATAGAATTCCCTTGTGAATCCATCAGGTCCTGGTAATTTTTTCTTACGGAGTTCTTTGATGGCTTGTTCAATTTCTTTTTCTGATATGGGATTATTTAGGTATTCTATTTCTTCTGCTGTTAATCTAGGCAATTTATATTTTTGGAAATATTCATCCATACCTCCTAGATTATTATACTTATTGCCATATAATTGGGCAAAATAGTTTTTAATGATTGCCTTAATTTCCCCTTCATTAGAGGTGAGGTCTCCCTTTTCATCTTTGATACTGTCAATTTGGTTTTCTTCTTTCCTTTTTTTATTAGATTGACCAGTACTTTGTCTATTTTATCTGTTTTTTCAAAATACCAACTTCTAGTCTTATTTATTAATTCAATAGTTCTTTTACTTTTGATTTTATTAATTTCTCCCTTGATTGTTAGTATTTCTAATTTAGTTTTCATCTGGGGATTTTTAATTTGCTCGCTTTCTAGTTTTTTAAGTTGCATGCCCAATTCATTAATCTCTGCCCTCCTTAATTTGTTAATATATGCACTCAAGGACATAAATTTCCCCCTGAGTACTGCCTTGGCTGCATCCCACAGAGTTTGGTAGGATGTCTCATCATTGTCATTCTCTTCAATGAAATTATTAATTGTTTCTATGATTTCTTCTTTGACTAGTTGGTTTTGGAGAATCATATTATTTAATTTTGAATTAGTTTTTGATTTGCCTGTCCAGATACCCTTAGTAATTATTATTTTTATTGCATTATGATCTGAGAAGGTTCTGCTCTTTTGCATTTGTTTGCCACGTTTCTATGCCCTATTACATGGTCAATCTTTGTGAATGTACCATGTGCAGCTGAAAAGAAGGTGTATTCCTTTTTGTCCCTATTTATTTTTCTCCACATATGTATTAAATCTAATTTTTCTAGGACTTCATTCATCTCTCTTACCTCTTTCTTATTTATTTTTTGGTTTGATTTATCTAGATCTGAAAGAAGAATATTTAGATCTCCCACTATTATGGCTTTACTATCTATTTCCTTCTTGAACTCTGCCAGTTTCTCCTTTATGAATTTGGATGCTATACCACTTGGTGCATACATATTGAGCAATGTTATTTCCTCATTGTCTATACTGCCTTTAATCAGGATGTAATGACCTTTCCTCCTTTTTTAATTATATCTATTTTTACTTTGGCTTTGTCAAAAATCATAATCACCCTTCCTGCCTTCTTTTTCTCATTTAATGCCCAAAAGATTTTGCTCAAGCCCTTTACCTTAAACCTGTGTATGTCCACCCGCCTCTTATGTATTTCTTATAGACAACATATGGTAGGATTTTGGTTTCTAATCCCACTCTGTTATTTGCTTCCTTTTTATGGGCAAGTTCATCCCATTCACATTCAGAGTTATAATTATCAGTTGTGTATTCACTGACATTTTGGTATCCTCTCCTAGTTCTACTCCTTCTTCTTACACTATTTCCTTTTAAACCAGTGGTTTGCTTTAAGCCAGTAACCCTTGTCCCCTCCCTTGATTAACTTCCCTTTCTTCCTCCTCCCTTATTATTCCCCTATTTTTATTTTTAAGGCCTAATGAATTCCCTCCCCCTTCTTCACCCCTCCTTTTTTTGACTTCCCCACTTCTCTTCTCCCCTTGGTTTATCCCTTTTGACTTTCTTAGTAGGGTTAGATAGAGTTTTATATCCCAATGGATATAGCTACTCTTCCCTCTCAGGGTTAATTACACTGAGAGTAACTTTTAAATATTACCTCTTAATGCTCTCTTCTTCTCCTTCTTATAATAGTATCCATTCCTTCTCCTTCCCATGCCCTCTTTGTGTGTAATAGATTATCCTATTTTTCTTCTTCATTCAAGTTTCTCTTGGTGTCTTCTACTATTCACCCCCCTCTTTCCTACCCCCCCCCCATATCATCTTAGACCATTTAGTATTCCAACCTCTCCCTATGAATTAAGATGCATTTTTAAAAAACTCTCCAGAAGTTATCAAATCCAAGGCAAATGACGCCTTGCAAGAGGGAGAGAAATGAAATGATGAGAAACCTAGGAAGATTTATATAAACTGTTGCAGTGAAGTGAGCAGACCCAAGAGAATAATATATACAATAACAATAACATTGTAAAGAATAAACAAGTAGAGAATATTGTGAGATGTAAAATGAATATTTTGATTAAACTAAAGTTTTTGCCAGTGTAGCCAAGGAAGGAAAAGAAAAATCAAGGAAAAATTTCATAGGCAATTTCTAGGATAAAGGTCTTATACCTCAAATAGATAGAGAACTTTTTCAGCTTTTTAAGGATATTAGTCAATTCTCAGTTAGTAGATGGTCAAATGATATGAACAGGTAGGTGCAGTTAAAGAAATCAAAGCAATATATATAGTCATATGAAAAAATGTTCTAAACCCTTAAAACAGCTCTGAAATATCTCATACCTATCAGATTGGCTAAAATGCTGAAAGGGCAAAATAAATATTGGAGGGGATGTGGAAAAACTGAGACATTAGTACAGAACTGGTGGAACTATGAACTGATCTAACCATTTTGGAGAGCAATCTGGAATTATGCTCAAATAGTTATAAAACTGTGTGTACTCTTTGACTCGGCCATAATACTATTAGGTTTATTTCCCAAGGTGATAAGGAAATAAAAAGAATTTATTTTTATTAAGATCTTTGTAGTAGCTGTCTTCGTGGTGGCAAAGAAACTGGTAATTAAATGGATGTCCATTTGTTATATATGATTGTGATAGAATACCTGTGCTGTAAGAAGTGATGAGCAGGTTAATTTTAGAAAAATATGGAAAATTTGCATGAAATAATGAAAAGCAAAATGAACAGAACAAAGAGAATGTTGTACTGTATACAGTAAAAGCAATTTTATTTGAAGAATAACTCATGAAGGTACACCTCCAGAGAAAGAACTGATAAATAGAAGTATGCATGGTATAGGCTTGGGTATACATATAATATAAATATATAATATGAATATATATATATTCAATAGCTTTGTCAAATACTAACCACCTTTAGTGTGGGGTAGGGAAGAAGAAGGAGGGACTCAGAACTTAAAATGTGACTGAAATAAATTAAATTTTTAAAAATTTAAAACATAATATTATAAAGACAAACAACTTTGAAACACTTAGGAACTCTGATTAACACAAGACCAATCATAATTCCAGAAGACTCATGATGAAACATGCTACTTGTCTCCTGATAGAGATGATGAACTCAGACTTCTGATTGTTATGCTTTTTCTGAGAATCAATCAATGTAGTAATTTGTTTTGATCATACATGTTTGTAACAGGTTTTATTTTTACTTTTCTCAATTTTGGAGGGGGAAGGGAAAATACATTCCTGAATAAAATAAAATTGAATTAAAAAAAAGTTCTTTGGGGTCACTTTTTTTTTAAAATCATATTGATGGTAATTGATTAATGAGGGAAATCCAGGGAAGGAAGAAAACATTTTTTTCCCCTTTTAGTTTCAGAGACCAACATTAATATGAGAGAAAGACTTTGAAATTCTTTTAAGGGGTTCCAGATGAAGCTTCCAGTAGGCTTTCAAACCTAGATTTGATGTATCTGGCATTTTTTTCCTCTAACTGCTTAGTAAGAATTTTATTCCTATTTTGGTTTATTTCTGTTTTTGTTTGGGCCAAATGGTTCCTGCAGAGTAGGGCCCTTGTTTTTTTGTTTGTTTTTGTTTTCTGTTTGTCACTAGATTCCCAGAATGGAATCCAGAAGAAAAAAATTTGTTTAATCACCCATACTAGTATGGGGGTTTGTCCCTTTATGTCTCTATTATCTGTACATTTCCATTTGGATCTGGAATTAACCCCAGAAGAGTTTTCCCAAAGAAGAGCCTGAGAGGCCCTTATGTAATTTCTGTCTTCCTTTTGTGTCCTTGAGAGGATCAAATATGATTACATCAATTCCAGAGCTCATTATTGCTCTATTTAAGGAAGTTCTAGACTCCCTTAAAGAAAACCCAGATCTATATGATACATTATTCTCCTAAAATTTTAAGTTTTCTGAACAAATAGAACTTATAGGCAGAAGCTTCTAAAAATAAACTTGCCCATGAACCATAAAAATTCACAGAACAAATAGAAATTGCCTTTGAAAATGAAAAAGAGAAATTAGCCACTGCTTCAAATTAAGATACATTTTTTTTCCTTTTTAAACCCTCCAGTTAGTTAAATCACCTTGACAAGATGGAGGGAAATCAATTTAAAAGATAGACCTGAGGGGGAAAAATTCCTTCCAGTTATATTGGAATGCAGAAGGGAAATCTCAAAACCCAGTGTGCATGTTGGGAGAATATTTTATGTATGAATGAATTAGGAACATCTATCTCATTGTATGTTCTCATACATATGCTATAATTAGTTCAGGTAAAACGACAAATAACTTTTAACTTAGCTAAAGTTGGTTTCGGAGGGAATAAAATAAGAATTTAGATTCAAATCTTCAGAAGTTATATAATTAACATTTGCTGAACTAGCCACTCAAAATGAAAGGGAGAAATAAATAATTAAATAGGAAAGCCCAAGATTTATTTTATATTCTATAAAAAGGAGAAATAGCTTCAAGTAAATGAAACAGCAATAATTAGTTTTATCTTTGGGAATTAAAGATCGGTTATTTTGATCAGACTCAATCCACTGGGGCTGATGGGAAGGAAGAATCCTTTTTTTTTTTTTTAACTGCTATGCCTTGTAACTATTGCTTTCTAAGTGTGTTGGTCTTTGAATGAACATAACCAAGATGTATTCTGTTTGAAGGAGGCTTTCCTCTGTCTAAAGATTTTTTTCCTACTTCTATGTAAGACTGTGAACCGAATGGAGTTTTGAAACAATTGTGACTGTTCTGGTTTGAAATGCTTAGGTTCTAGTTTTAAATCGAAAGGTGAACAACCTTGAAAAAGAAAAAAAAGAATGTCCTTGAGAGTTGGACACCTTATCAAACCCTGACTGTGTTTTGGAGAAATGACTATGAAATAATTTTATGTTAGAGATAAAAAAAAAATAAACAAAAGCCAACTTTATCTGCCTTTGTAAGAACGTGTGTGGAAACAAGAAGGCTGTATATTTATTTTAACCTGAAAAATGGACAATGATAATCAAGCTCCTCAAGAGTAAGGATGGTTTCATTGTAGTTATACTCTCTAGTGCTTGAAATTAAGTAGGCAGTTAGATGGTGCAATAGATAGAACATAGGACCTGGAATCAGAAAACCATAAGTTCAAATATTGGTTCAGACACTTAAAATCTATGTGACCCTGGGTGAGTAACATAACTTCTGTCTGTCTCAGCTTGCTTTTCTACAGAATGGGGTATGTGTACTTCCTAAGACTGTTTCTCATAAAATACAATTAGTTGTAAAGCCCTTTACAAATCTTAAAGTACTATATACATGTTAGCTATTAGCATTTATTATATAATTATAGCAGATACATAATAAGTATTTATTGATTGATAATTGGAAAATTGGTTTAAAGTTTCAAATTAATTTGTTATAGGACAGTGTGTGTTTTAAAAATTAATGCTTTTAAATACAAGCAATTTATCATTGTATTAGGTGAAAAAATTAGGTTACAATATCTGAGATCAGAATGGGGAGACTTTTTGTTTAAGAGCTTAACTTATGAAAACTGGACATATTTAGAATATATTAATTTTGAAATGATTGCTTATAAAGTTTGTAAGTGTTTTATTTTGTGAGCTGTTACTATAAGCCCTATAAACTCTGCCTTGATCTCAGACACCCCTTTAATAAGTCCTGATTATTGATGATTCTTAGCAAGTAGACAATATTAAATCTCTCCATGTAGTACACATAGTCAATTGTCTTTCTCATTCAAAGTATTGAATTAGTATCTTTGACTTTTTAACACATCTGTAACTGTTTATACTGATTACTGCTATATTTTTGGAGATAAACATCATTATGGGCACTTGTGAAAAGCAACCTCCTTTTATATGGCCCACCAAATTATGTATGATAAAACTCATTCACTAGTTCATCTAGATTTTTAGGCATTTAATTTAACCATGACAGAACTAGCTTTTCAGAAATATATAATGCCGAAATTCAATTACATGACGACTAGATTGTAGTTTTTGTCTTAATTACTTAGAGACAACTGTGACCTATATTTGACAATTATAAGTAAACTTCATGGTTCAAAAGCATATAAAGTCAAGCCAGTCAATAAACACTTATTAGGCACCTACTACGTATCAGGGACTATGCTAATAACTGAGGGCACAAAAAATGAAAAAGAAAGACTTTAAAAAGATAGTTCCTATCCTCAAGGATCTTATATTCAATGGAAGAAGACAACATACTAAAGAAACCTGAAAAGTAGGTGGGAGGTGGATGGCCAGGGAAGGAAACTGATTTGGGTACATGGTACAAAAGTCAGGGAAATCCCAAAGTAGTACAAACACATGAGAAATATGGAGTTGTTCTGAGCTGAGCTCTTTCTTTGAATGAGAACTTAAGAATCCATGACTCCACTGTCTAATAAGAGGGATGTAGAGTGTGGGAAGCCAATAAGAGAATAGATAAAAATCTGAGACTCCTCTTTTGACCTTTTTTGTGATCCTTGTGATTTCCTGTTGAAAAGTATTGTGGCCTTATTGTAAAGCTTTAAGTTCCTAGCTAACCAGCAGCTAAAAGGTTAACACTCTTCCCCTTTGGCCAGGAATGCAGCTGCCTGGTACAGCCAAGGCCAAAACCTTAGCAGGGGCAATTCAACCCTGAGAAAAATATTCCCCGACTTGGCTTTCTGATAAGAACCCAGTCAAAATTCAGCCTTAGCCTTGTTCTATTCTGAAGTCAATGAGACCTTTTGTGTTTCTGATATGACATAATTTGTAACTTCTGCACATCTGCGAAGTTTTGGGGGGGGGGTCTTTTGTGTGAAATGAATCTTGAAATATATATATAATAAACTCCATGCTCCTAGACACAGAGCTGGAAGCATGAGCTAAAAGATCTTCAGTGTCAGTTACTTCCTTATCAACTAAACTCTCCTTATCAGATTATCAGAGATGATAAAGATATCTAGAGAGTAGAGTGGTAATAAATTGGAATCCCAAGGCTAATGGGTTCTTGGAGGTATATATAAAGTATATCTTTTTATTAACAAGGAATGATATACCTACATCCTTTTCCAATTTAAGTATCCATGGTTTTACAAAAGAGCATACTAGAAAAAAAGGTAATTGTGAAAATGTTGAATAGCATTTTGGACCTTGGCTCATTTCTATTTTAAGATCATTTGATTCCATTTGGAATACTGGATTTCTCCATTATACTTTGAATATTGATATTATTTGCTATATTCCATAAAATATATGCATTAATGATAATATACGTATAACCTAGATCAAAGTGCTTACCATCTCCACGACATGGGAGGGAAGGGAGGAAGGGAGACAAGTTGGATCTTACAACTTCAGGAAATGTATGTAGAAAATTATTAAATGTAATGGGAAAATAAAATATTTTTTAAAAAAACTAAAACAAAAAGAATCAATAGATATACTCCCCTCCCCCCCAAATATATATGCACTAATGACAGTTGTAGAGGATTGCCTTTTCCTCACAACTAGGGAAAAAAACATGTGGAATCTATAGATGTACTACAGGTGTTAAAGACAAAGAATGTGAGGAAATAGAAATAAGAATTTTGTACATATTGAGGTTTGAAACAAATCCTCATTATTTTAGTTTGTATAACATTTGTAATACCAATAATATCAATACCCAGATAGGGATTACCTGATCATCCAATTCATCTCTTATCTGCTCATTTGTATTATTTAATTAGATGTGATCAAAAGGAAGATGATTGAATATTGGATATTAAAGATGAATGATCAGTTATTTATTTTTAGATTTACATAATTGTTATAGATGATCAGTTATTGGAACATTGGATTTGGAATAATGATTTTGGATTATTCAGTTATATCAGTTAAAACTTCTTAATCAGTCCCTTCTATGTACAAGATACTATGCTCAGACCTAGAATAAAAAGACAAAAAGTAGCACAATCTCTGCTCTCAAAAAGCTTACATTCTTTTGAGCAAGGCAATACATAAATATCTACAGGATAAATATAAGGTAGTTAAGTTTAAGGTAGTAAGTGTCATATTCAAACTCTGGGAGTTGAGAATCTCACCTTGATTGACAGGTGAAGACAGTTGGAGACATTAGAATGTTCCCAGATGCCATGAGGACAAGAGGAAAGGCAGTTGGCCAGAGGGTATAAATACCTTGACAGCCTTCTGAGAGGAGCTTTTGGCTTTTGGCTTTTGTGGCTTTTGATTTTGGAGCCTTGGCCTGAAACCCTTGACCTGAAACATTGATCTGATCTTGGACATTGATTGACCTGTGGATCTGACCGTGGATCCCCCGTTTCTCTCTGAATTCCCCTAGATATTTAGGTATCTGAACCATCACTAGATATTTAGGTATCCCGGGCCCAGGAGGGAACCGGGAAGTGGGAAGGAGAAGAAGCAGAGGGAGGTAAGGGAGGTATTTCCTGACGGCTGTAGAACTGACATAACAACTGGCAATAAGAAGCTGAGAGAGATCATCGATATCTGTATCAACCAAGAAGATTGCTTTCTCTGGTTTGGCTGTGGCCAAGCTGAGCCAGAGGAGGTGAAGAACAAGAGATTCATCACTGAAACAGCCTACAGTCCTGAGGGATTTAGTGACAGGGTCTCCTATCCCCAATCTGTTCCTGTTTATTCCTTTCCCTTATTAACATCAGAGATAAAGATTATTAAGTACCTTCCTTGAGTAGTTATTAAATCACAACTCTTGGGAGGGAGCAACGCAGTCAGATGAATGTTATCCAAGGCTAATAGAGCCCAATACTAATGAAATCAATCCAACCCCAGGTGGGACGTGAAAAGGTTACCCATCCACTGACCTTTAGGGATCCTGCCTGGGCACTGTTATCAAGAAGGGCAGTTATTATAACATCCAGCTGAATGACAGGGCTCAGGTGTCCCTTGTAAGAGGGAAATTTAGATATTCTATAGATATTAATTTAAAATGTGGCCATCAGGAATCAACAATTCAGATTGATTCCATAATTAAATCAGACCCAAGTCAGCATCGGGTTAAGGCAGTTTATTTACAATCAGGAAGGTAAAGATGTAGAAATAAAGAGAAAGGGAGAGGCTAGTCCAGGCTTGCAGAGGCCTGGATGAGAGAGAGAGAAGGTTAAAAGGCTAAATAAATGAAGCTACAAGCCACAAGGCCTAGCAACCAGATAGGCTAGTGCCTACTTAAGGCAGAGTTTAGAAGCGGCCTAGGTAGGCCAAGGAAGTCAGCCTAACTTACCCAGGTGACAATACAGAGTGGAAGCAGCCTGAGGTCTCAAGGGAGGTCCTTCAGCACCAAGTTCAAAGTGGGAACTGCCTCCACAGGAAGTAGCCAACATACTTGAAGAGATAGTGTCTCTCGTCACTTCCTGTGGGTCCACCTCTAATTCAAGTGGACAAATGGCAGCCTTTGCACTGATTTTGGACTGCCCAAAGGGCAGTCCCTTGTTCTTGATTTGTTACTTATTGTCACGTGTGGGTAACTCATCCCCCCTCCCCATTAAGGGAGGTGAGGATTACATCATTTCTATGCCTAGGGTGAGTAAGAGTTTAGCTATAAATGCGCTAGAGTTAATTCCATTTACACACCCTGCACCAGCCATCAAGGGAATCCAAAGCACAGCTTCCCAGATTAATATACCATATAATAACTAGCACAGTATAAAGATACCTTCTTATTTTTATAACATAAGTTAGGACAGTAGGGAGATCAGGAAAATCATAATGGAGAAAGTGGGGCACTTCAATCAAACATTTAGGGACTTTAAGAGTTTCTTTTTTTTTTTCTTTTTTCCTTTTTTTGGTAAATAGGGTCAAGTGCCTTGCCCAAGGTTATTCAGCTAATAAGTGTCGGAGGCTAAAGTGTCAGAGGCTAGATTTAAAGTTAAGTCTTCCTGACTCCAGGCCAGTATTCTATCCATTGTACCACTTGAAGAATTTCTTGAAGGAAATAAATAATTTACAATGTGAGAAGGATGTATAGACCAGTCATGAGGAATAATCAGTACAGAGACAGAGAGGTGGGAGATGGAGTGCTATGAGTGAAACACAGAAAATAGTGTAAGGGTTAAAATAAGAGTTTTGACAAAATAAAAGAGCAGCTTTTAACAACTTAAGTTTTAATGAGAATATAGTAGAGTTGTAAATTAATATTATCCCTTTAAGCCAGAGAAAGAAAACTTATAGCAGCTTTTTACAATTAATAATTTAGTTTAATTAAAATAGAGATAGTAAAATGAATATAGTAAAGGAGAGAAATATAGGATAGAAGTAGAGAAAGAAAATATATTAATGTTTATACTAGTTATCCTATAACTACCTATAATTACCTAAAACTACTTATATCTACCTATAACTGCCTATAACTACTGCTAATAACAACCATCTCACAAAGTTCCAACCCAATCCAGCCCAATCAAAGCCAACCCAATTAGTGTTTAAACCAACCCCAATTAAGTCTGTCAATGAAGACCAGCCACCTTCCAAAAAGTTTAAGAAGAAAAAAAACCTAGTAGCCCAAACTGAAAGCCCCAAACCCAAAAGGCAAAGAGCTCTCTAAAGGCTAAAGCCAAAAAGCCCTCTCAGTAAACTCAGGCCTGCCTTTATACTCCAGCAACTAAACGCCAACCAACAACTCGACAGACTCCCAGCAGCCAACTTCCCTGTAACTGCCAGCTGTAACTGCCAGCCCTAACTGTTAACAACTGATACCCCTAACTGTCAGCAACTGACAGCCTGGCCAACTCGTGGGAGCACCTTTTTATACCCTTTTCCTACCTCACTTCTAGTCTCTATAGTTCCTCCTTCCTGTCTCTATGGTTTCTCCTTCCTGTCACTGTGGGCTAGTTGATCCCTACACATCTCTATGGTAAGAGGACCTCCAGGTCCACCATTAAATTAAAAAAAGTATAAAGAGTTCCTTTTTACAGTAAGCAGGTTTGGTGGTAGAGTGTGAGAATAGGATTAATGCATAATGAAGTTGCAGAGATTGGTTGGAGCCAAGATGTTAAGGACTTTGAAAGCCAAAAAGCTCTTTGACTCAGCAATATCACTACTAGGTCTACAGATTTCCAAAAATCTGGAAAAAAATTTTTTTATAAAAGAGAAAAGGGCCTATTTGTCTAAAAATATGTATAGCAGTTCTTTTTGTGGTGGCAAAGAATTAGAAATTGTCCATTATTTGGGGAATGGCCAAACAGGTTGAGGTATGAGTAAGATGGAATACAATTGTGCTATAAAAAATGATTGGCAAATTTCAGAAAAACCTGGAAAGACTTACAAGAACTGATGCAGAGTGAAGTGAGCAGAGCCAGAAGAACATTGTTCACAGGAACAATATTGTATGATGAGCAACTATGAATGACTTAGCTACTCTCAGCAATACAATGATCCAAGATAATTCCAAAAGACTCATGATGGAAAATGCTATCCACCTCCAGAGAAAGAAGAGAGGGAGTCTAAATACAAGTTGAAGGAAGCATAGTATTCTTTACTTTCATTCTCTACTGTTTTTTTAATCTGTGTTTTCTTTCACAACATGACTGCTATGGAAATATATTTTGAATGATTGTAATACATGTATAACCTATATCAAAATGCTAACCATCTCAAGAAAGGGAAATAGAGGGAGAGAATTTGAAAATCAAAATATTAGATAATGAATGTTCAAAATTATTTTTATATGTGGAATTGGAATGTGAATATGGAAAAATGAAATATTATTAAAATTTTTTTAAAGAAAGTCAAGTAGAGAACTTGACAATTTTATCTGAGAAGCAATATAAGGTTCCTTAATCATTGGGGTTTATTGAGTAAAGGAGTGACATAGATATGTAGTAAGGAAAATCTCTTTGACAGCTATGTGGAGGATAAATTAGAATGGGATGAGGACTAGGCTAGGAGCCATGTTAGAAGACAGAACACTAATGTAAAATATATTGTGAAGGTAGAAATGAAAAAACATGGTAACAGATTGGGTTTGAGGAGTGAGAAAGAAGGAAGAATGAAGGATAATGCCAATGTTGAAAACCTGAGTGACTAGAAGGATGGTGATTTCCTCATCAAAAATAGGGAAGTATGGTAGAGGAGAGGATTTAAAGGAGAAAGATAATGAGTTTTATTTGGGACATAATGAGATTGAGATGTATTTCAGATATCCTGTTTGAAACATCCAGCAGGCAGTTTGTGATGTGGACCTGTAACTGAACAAAGAGAGTCTGGCATTATAAGAGATCTGTGAGCCATTTTTGTAGAGACAAACCAGGGGAGCTGATAAGGTCAGTAAGAGAAAACAAGAGGACCCCATTTTGAGTTTTAGGTTATACCCACAACTTAGGGACTTATGATTGAAGATGAAGAGCAAGAAGACAGGAAAGAGGAAAAGTAGAGGGGAATATCACACGCATACAAATACACAAACACAAACACACAACAAAGAAAGAAAAGCATATCTAGAAGAGAGTAGACAATAGTTGAGAAGGAAAAAAGGATAAGGAGTGAGAAAAGACCATCATATTCCACAGGTTAGAAATTATTTGTAACTTGAAGATTATTGAATCTTTGTGTAGTAACTGAATAATTATTAGATATTTATTTTGCCATATATTAGTAATAATTTTCCTAATGCTACTCCGCAAATTGTCAACCAATTGTTATATTCCGAAGTCTCTTCACTAAAATCAACAACATTGTTATACCTGGATTCCTATAATGCTAGGAAATTGGTTAAAATAATTGGCACCTTTATATGTGTGTGTGTGTGTGTGTGTGTGTGTATCTGGAAATAATAGGTTTTCAATTACTGCAAGACATTAAATGTTGAGTGTTAAAGACTCTCATCTACTTGCCCAGAATCTCTACTCTAGCCTACTGAAAAAAAAGTGATGGCCCAGAAATTCAATGGAAAAAGGACCTCAGTAGGTATTCCATTCCATTAGTACTGTTAAATATAAAATTCTTCAACCTTGAATCCATAGATCTTATTTTGAAAAGTTCTTTTCATCCTAAGGTTTAATAGTAAAACAGAAAGACAGAGATCTTGTGTTGATAAATTCTTTTATGCCCAAGATGAGAAAAAAATAATGCAATCTCTTCAACCTCAAAGATAACAAGAAATTCTAGGTAATCTAAACAAGTGTTTTTCTGTTTCTGAGTGAACCTGAGTGAAATTCATGAAATTTCACAATGTCAATGATTTATTTTTGTGGCTGTCAGTTTGTATCATTGATATTTCCTCTGAAATGCATGAATAATATGTTGTATGCAATATGATTACAGGTTCCTGCTGGAAGCACTGAAGGGAAAATAGCTAAAAGCATTTAACTACTTTACATGAATTCATTGACTACCAGGTATCTAAATGCTATTGTAGAAAGGCTTGTGTATAGAGAGGCCAATCTTATGGCTAGGGCTGTTGTGTGGTTCAAAGTTAGCCAGAACAGACATCTGTACTCTTTTTTTCTCAACCCCTTCTCCAAAGGAGACTTCAGTTTTTTCTAGGAGAGGAAGCAAGAAGTTGGGGTCAAAGGCTACTCTGTTCTCTTCAGAAGGAAAGGATATTGGGCTAGACATAAATCTATCTGCTCCCTTAAATATTGTTAATCTAGGGGGTATATTCAGATTCAATCTAATTTATGATTACTGTATCATTACTGGAGATAAGTAGCACCCCCAAATCTATTTCCAAGGCTTGATCCCTTTCCCATCAAATACCAGTTCCACGACGAACACACAAAATGAACAGCAGAGATACTCATTTATCTAAATTTTACAAAAACTGAATCAGAAAAGGTATATATAGGAAAATATAGAACAATAGGATCAAGGTAACTCAACCAAGATAGAGTCCTGGATCTTCCCCAAAGTGGAGCCCCCCACATTCTCTAATGTAGCAAGCTGGAGATAGGGGTATGATGGTGACTGCTCATTCTACTCATATCTTTCTAGAGTCTGTTACTTCAGCATTCTAGAATGGGGTTGACCTCTTTCATCTCTTCTCCCTCTCTCAAAGCTGGAAGCCAGGTCTTCCAAAGTAACTTGAATCTCAAAGAGTTGCCAAAAGCCCTGACAAAAACTGGAGCTCTCCTGCTCTTGCCAACTCTTCATGGCAACTTTCTTTATTTTTCCCCTTTTTAAAATTTAGAATATTTTTCCATGGTTACATGATTCTTGATCCCCTCCCTGCCCCAGCTCTTTCCTCCCCACTCCTGAATCTGACAAGCAGTTCCACTGGATTATACATGTTTCATTGTTCAAAACCTATTTCTGTGTTATTCATATTTGCAGTAGAGTGATCCTTTAACATTAAAACCTATGGCAACTTTCCATCAATGAGGAGAGTCCCATCCCAATGGGCCTTGGGGCAGGGGTTATATTATTTGATTGTGTATTGTGGAACAAGTACAATAGCACTCCCAATTTCTTAAGTTATTCTTTACCTGATATAAGAATATCTTACTTTAATTGTAAATAGGAGGATTTACTACATGAGGCAGAATCTCTTTGGATTGTAATATTTAATTTTTCAATGTTTTCCTTTTGATCCTAATAAAGTATTTGTGATAACACATCAACAATTCACAAAATAAGAGAAAGGTGAATGGTTCCTATGGTATATGCTATCTAATTAAATGTTGAAGAGCCCAATCATTAATTGCTATACCTATGTAAATTGCTGGGAAAGCCAAGAAGATGGATTTATGAAGATAATGATTCTGCTTCTCCTTTGAATTGGAAACTTTCTCACATGCTAGACTTGAAGAGAGAAATCTCCCACCTATTACTTTGCACTTGGCTACTATGCCCTTTGAAAAATGTAGAAATGTGAAATTATAAATTGGCTTTTCCAAGAGCTCTGATCTTTACTCAGGTTGAAACAATTATCATTAAGGATGTTTTCCTTCTACATAGATGATTGAAATCAATTTATAATTTTCAGACCCTGACTGGACAAATTAAACATCATTAGAACTATGTCTCATTTTCACTTATATAGTAAATTTCTCTCACTAGTGATAAATTTCACCTGATAAATTTTAGTGTCATTTTGCATATCTAAATACAGTGCTGAGAACAGGGAAGTTAAATAACTTTTTGGAAAGAATCAACCATTCTCTTTCTGTTGTATCTTTTAAGGTTTAAGTTATCCTTTAGGCTCAAGGATATAGATTTAGAGTTCATTGAAGGAATACAGCAGATAAACTTTCCTCTTGGAAGTAACTGAGAAGTCAACTGTGCCTCAACTTCTCCTAAGAGCCATATTTTACTCAGGTACAATATTAGCAAAAAAAGGAAGTGATTATCATTAAAACATGGAGAATATGAGTTCTATGTGAACATATAGAAACACATACTAATAAGAATATTATTTAAATTTCCTTTGTAGCTCAGTCATATTAATTGAGCTACCCTATCTATAAGACAAATTGGAAAGCCTGTAAAAGTGAAAGAAATAAATCATTCCTCATCACTGGGACCTTTGTAAACATATATTTTCCAAAGGCCTAATGTTCTTCTGAGTATTTGTAATTGTTGGCTAATAAATATTTAGAATGAATTGAAGCTTCTCCCTCCAATATAGAAAGTTACAGTTATTATATGGTATATAAAGGAATTTATTCAGTTAATTGTATCCACCCCAGTGAACTTGTTTCTGGAGATGAATACTGGATTCTCTTGATAAGTACATAAATTCTGTTCTCAGCTATAGTACAAAACCACCCTGCCTTTTTCAGGCAATGAAGTTAGTGATTTTGATCACTAAAACTGTATATCCTTGGTTCTGTAAAGGTGAATACAATAATTTTATAAAATTATGTGGTGGCCAATATGTATTATATCTTGAGTCAGAAATTTATTTACAAAATAGAGAGGAAGTAATAAAGTAGAGAAATGTAAAGTGGATAGAAATTTGATTTATCCTACCTTAATCTAGGCAGAGATTAATTAGCTCTCAATAAGGAAGACTGGTAGTGAGTAATCACTTGACCTCCTCCAAGATGGAAGCTCGTCTCTCCAGAAACTAGGAAAGGAGTCAGCCCTTTTCACTCACCCTACAAAGTAGTCCAGGAGTCAGAGTCTAAGTTGAAGCTGAGCTCTGAGCCCATGATCCAAGCCACAGCCTCCAACAAAGCTCCTTTGAAGACTATCTCCAGAAGACATTCTCTTCAGACTATCTTCTCAAAGACCATCTGCCTCAAGCCAAAGGATTTCATGGCTTTTATGGTGACTTCTTGTTCCTTCCCCTCTTCACAAGGGCCAATCACAGTTTTCAAATTGTCTAGCACTGCCCAGGGGGCAGTGTTTATGGAAACCAGTTCTCACCTTCTGGAGGGGTGAATACTCATCAAAAGGGTTCATTAGAGGTTGGTCAGACACTGAAGATGTCAAGGCCATTCACTGTATCCTTGGCCATTGCCAGTGATCCTGACTTGTGTCTTGCCACTAGATTTGGATGACTCTGGAAGAGAGAATGAAATTAATGAATGTGCAGCTCTTTCTCACTTAAATCCACTTTACAAACATGTCAAGACATCACTCTTTGAAAACAAAGGATCAGCAACAATAACAACAGTTATCACCCACTTAATGAGATCTCTTAGGTTCTCATGGGGTCAATTTTCATAGCCCCTGAATCATTGATTTGTTAATATACTGTGCCTTTATCTCTCATCTACCAGATATCTTTTCTACCAGTTATAAGTAACTGGAGGCAAGTTCCCAATTCTCAGGACATCACAACAGCCAAAATAAAGGTTCATCATCTAGGCTCCTTGTGTCATTGCCTGTGCATGATACATCTTGAAGTTGTATCAGGAAAAAGAAAGAAGCAAAAATTTAAAAGGTCAAACTCCCTGACAGGGCTAGTCTATACAAGAAACTGATGAATTTACCAAATTATCACAAAATGTTTTGGAACATTGGATCATCAGTTTAGATCTGGTAGGGATCTTAGAGTCCATCAAGTCCAATGCCTTCTCTTTTAAAGATGAGGAAACTGAAGCTGAGAATGGAATGCTAAAGCCTATCTCTTTTGTAAAATAATTAATCAATACCAAACATGACCAACAAAAGAAATCACCTCTACTGGTCTTCAATTTCTTCTTGTGCATTAATTGAATTCTCTGATCTAATCTACCTACAAAAGGCAAATTCATAACTTTTGGGGCCCTTTTTATGTCTTAAAAACTTAACTTTTAACTAGAAAAAGAGTGAGTAACCTAGTGGTAAATGGCAGCTTCCAACTCTCATTATTTACATGTTTTGTGTTTCTAGTAAAGAAATAAGAAGCATTTTGTTTAGTTGAAGATTTTAAAAAGTGGAAGTATGACAACAAAAATAATAAAAATAATTCATATTTACATAGTACTTTAGATGCTTCCACCACAGCAATATCCTGAAGTCCATAGCAGAAGTATTAGCAAAATTTTAAAGATAAGGAAGAGGACTGATTTGAATTCTGGCCTTTAGCTTACAAATAACCAGATAACATCTCTATGGTCTTTTCTTTCCAAGCCAAGTCTGCCTAAGGAAGAATTAAAGGGTTGATTCTGCCACAGGGGACTGATGACTTCCTGATGCAGTTTATACAAGGTTAATTTTGTGAGTGAGTAGGTGTGGGAAAGACAGAGTGACAAGATGTAATTTTTAGTCATTGCCTACATGATATGTCTTTTTAAAAATTATTTTTATCTCACTAAATATTTCCCAATTACATGTAAAAAGATTTTTTAACATTCATTTTTTGAAAATTTAAGTTCCCAATTCTCTTCCTCCCTTCTACCTCTCCCACTTCTTTGAGAAGGTAAACAATTTTATATAGATTATATAGGTGAAGTCATGAAAAACATGCCCATATTAGCATGTTGTGAAAGAAAACACAAACAAAATCAGAATAAAATTAAGTGAAAAAAAATATTCACTCTGAATGAAAATATTGACTTTGAAAGGAGAGTCTCACTCTACATTCAGAGTTCATCAGGTCTTTCTCTGGAGCAACTTTCACCTCGGGTTCCTTGGGATTGTCTTGGATCATTGTCTTGATCAGAGTAGCTAAACCTTTTACCATTGATCATCTTTATACTATTGCTGTTACTGTGTACAATGTTCTCCTGGTTCTGCCCACTTCACTTTTCATGAATTCATATGCTTTTCAAGGTTTTTCTGAAACCATTGTGTTTGTCATTTCTTATAACAAAATAGTATTTCATCACAATAATATACCCCAACTTGTTCAGCCATTCCCCAATTGAAGGGCATCCCCTTGATTTCTAATTCTTTGCCAACATAAAATGTGTTGCTATAAATATTTTTGTGCAAATAAGTTCTTTTCCTTTTTCTTTGATCTCTTTGGGATATAAACCTAGTAGTAGTAATGCTGGGTCAAAGGATATGCACAGCTTCATAAGCTTTTGGGCATAGTTCTAAATTGTTCTTAAGAGAGGTTGTACCAATTCACAACTCTGCCAGGAGTCACTTAGTGCCCCAATTTTCCCACATCCTCTCTAGTATTTTTCATTTTTCCTTTGTGTTACGTTAGTCAATCTGATGGATGTGAGGTGGTACCTCTGAGTTTTAATTTATATTTCTGTAATCAGTGATTTAAAGAATATTTTCATGTGACTAATGATAACTTTGATTTCTTCTTCTGAAAATTGTCTGTTCATATTCTTTGATCATATTTTTATCTGCTAGGGGATGGTTCTTATTTTTCTAAGTCTGGCTAAGTTCTTCATATATTTGAGAAATGACCCTCTTATCAGAGAAACTTGCTATACATTTTTTCTGAGTTTCCTGTTTTCCTTCTAATTTTGGTTGCATTAGTTTTGTCTATGCAGGAGTTTTTAAATTTCATGTTATAAAAATTATCTATTTTAATTCCTACAGTCCTTTCTCTCTCTTGTGTGGTCATAAAGTCTTCCCTTATCCATAATTAATTATTATTTCATCTTGTATATTTAAATCATTTATCCATTTTCACCTTATTTTAGCATTTGTCATTAGCTGTTGGTCTATGCCTAGTTTCTGCCCAATTGCTCTACAGTAATTTTTGTCAAATGGTGAGTCCTTATCCCCAATGTTTGGATCTTTGTGTTTATCAAATGCTAGATCACTATGGTCATTTACTACAATGCATTGTGTACCTAATCTTTTCCACTGATCCACCACTCTACTTCTTAGCCATTACCAGATTGTTTTGATCATTATCACTTTGTAATGTAGTTTGAAATATGGAAGTGCTAGGCCACCTTTCTTCACAGCTTTTTTTTGTTGATTCCTTTTAATTGACTTGATCTTTTGATGAAATTTGTAACTCTTTTTTCTAGTTCTAGAAAATAATTCTTTGGGAGTTTGATTGGCATAGCATTGAATAATAAATTAACTTAAGTAAAATTGTTAATTTTATTATATTGGCTTGGGTTACCTAGAAACAATTATTATTTTCCCAATTGTTATATCTATCTTTATTTGTGTGAAAAGTGTTTTGTAATTACATATTTGTAATCACATGTTCCTTGGGTTTGTCTTGACAGATAGACTCCCAAGTATTTTATACTATTTGCAATTATTTTAAATAAAATTTCTCTTTCTCTCTCTTACTGTTGGGTTTTGTTGGTAGTATATAGAAATGCTGATGATTTATATGTATTTAACTTATATTCTATAACTTTGCTAAAGTTGTAAATTGTTCCAACTAGTTTTTAATTGATTCTCTAGGGTTTCTCTAAGTATACCATCATATCATTTGCAAAGAATGATAGCTTTGTTTCTTTGTTGCCTGTTTTTATTCCTTCAATTTCTCTTCCTTGTCTTATTGCTATAGCTAGCAATTCTAGGACAATATTGAATAATAGTGGTGATAATGGACATACTTATTTCATTCTCTATCTTATTATTAGGAAAGTTTAAAGCTTATCCCCATTATACATAATGTTTGTTCTTATTTCTCATTTATTTATTTATTCTTATTAAAAAATAAAACTATAAATAATACATATAACATAAATAAATAAGAGAAAGATACTATTGATCTTTTTTTTAAGGTTCCATTTATTCCTACATTTTGTGCTGTTTTTGTATCTCATTAAAAGTTCATCTTTTGGGCAGCTGGCTAGCTCAGTGGAGTGAGAGTCAGGCCTAGAGACAGGAGGTCCTAGGTTCAAACCTGACCTCAGCCACTTCCCAGCTGTGTGACCCTGGGCAAGTCACTTGACCCCCATTGTCCACCCTTGCCAATCTTCCACCTATGAGACAATACACCGAAGTACAAGGGTTTAAAAAAAAAAGTTCATCTTTTAATATATTCATATAATTTTGTTTTTGTTAATTGTGAAAGAGAATGTAAACTCTTTTTGTTTATTTTAACTTAATCAAGAACTTGGAGTCCCCCATCTCTCACACTTACTTAGTCATTAGCAGACTGTGATTGGTTCCTGAGATGTGATAGCCAAGCTCACAGTGAAAGGAACTAGAAAACAGAGAGACAGGAAGTGACATAGAGAAAACTGCTTAAAAAAGCCAGCCAAGGGATTCTGATTCATTCTGCTGCCTTGGTGGTTGAGGGAGGACTTTCTGCGTTGGTGTCTCTGCAATGAATTTCATTCTGCTGCCTTGATGGCTCTTGGAGTTCAGCTTTGGTGACTCACTTGGGTTGAGGAGACCCTGACTAGAGACACTGGCCTTTCAGATCTTCTCCTGTCTTCAGTGGGACACTCTCTTTGGTGAGACACTCAGATCCAGACTTAGGGTATTTAGCTAGGCAATATCTTCTATCTCCTTTCTATGTTTCCCCCTTCACTATCTCCACCTTGCTGTAATAAAGCTACTAACAGCCTTTTGACTTAAGAGTTAATTATTCTAAATGGCGACCACATAATTTTAAAAATTCTTATATTTGTCAAATTCATTTTAATTATTACATAATGACATGGTCAATTATGCTGATATTTATCCTCATATTATGCTGATAGTTATCCTTATGCAGCGATCCAGAAGGACAGTGATGACCACAAGTGCATTCATCTTTCCTATTAATTGCTATTCAATTAAAAATATTAATTTCCAGGGGGTTAAGTAATATTTTTTCTGGAAAAGGGGCAGTAGGCCAAAAAAGTTTGGGAACCACTGCTCTATGGTCTTTGGCTTGGGAGCTTCCATAGCTACTGCTACTTCTGTGGCCATTATGTAGTCCCAATCCTGATGTTTCCATTTCTGGGCCAATTTCCACCCTTGTGTCACAGATCTCTCTTTCCAAGCTCTTAAGTTGTCTTGGGCAGGAGCCTTTTGTTGGTTGACACTTCTGGATTTGATGTGAAGTATTATTTTAAAGTTGTTTGGAGAGGAATGTTGGGAGGGCTCAGCTGAGGGCTTTCTCCATTCTGCCATCTTAGTTCTGACCAAATATGATATATATCTTGAAGTGGTCTGAACAAAAAGGAAGAAGCAAAAAAAAAAAAAAAAAGTCAAACTCTCTGATAGGACTAGGCTACAAAGGAAGCTGATAGATACAACAAATCATCACAAAATGCTTTGGACATTTTTTTAAGTGACAGGCTAACTCACCCCAAAAGTGTGTATTATTAAATTGATCTTAGCAGCAGCAGAAGAAAAGAAAAAGAACAAGTGCCTCAGACCATACACATGATATTTACTCAGGAACCAAGGGTGTGTGTGTTGTGGGGGGCAGGGTTGAAAGTCATGCAGATTCAGCCATTGCCTTAACACAAATAGAAACAAATAGGAGTTATTCATATTTGCAGTAGAGTGATCTTTTAACATCAAAACCCTAATTACATCCCCATCAAACCACATGATTAATCATGTTTTTCTTCTGCATTTCTGTTCTCACAGTTCTTTCTCTGGATGCAGTTAGCATTCTTTCTCATAAATTTCTCTGGATTGTCCTGGGTCATTGCATTGCTGCTAGTAGAAAAGTCTGTTACATTTGATTGTACCACAGTCTTTCAGTTTCTGTATAGAATGTTCTCCTGGTTCTGCTCCTTTCACTCTGCATCAGATCCTGGAGGTCTTTCCAGTTCACATGGAATTCCTCCAGTTCATTATTCCTTTGAGTACAGTAGTATTCCATCACCATCAGATATCATAATTTGCTCAGCCATTCCCCAATTGAAGGACATTCTCTCATTTTCCAATTTTTTGCCACCACAAAGAGTGCGCTATAAATACTTTTGTACAAGTCTTTTCCCCTATTATTTCTTTGGGGTACAAGCCCAGCAGTGGTGTGGCTAGATCAAGATCAAGGGGCAGGCAGTCTTTTAAAGCCCTTTGGGCATAGTTCCAAATGGCCATCCAGAATGATTGGATCAATTCACAAATCTACCAGCAGCCTCTACCAATTTTCTAAGTCAAGCAAGCCATTAATATATTCTACAAGTAGAGTAGGGAAAACAAGCAGAATTGGCGACAGAAAGCAAAGAAGCATTTGAGAAACACAGGGTTCTCTCTGCTTTCTCTTTTCTTGGGAAAACTCACAAGCCTATGGCTCTCAAGCTTTCTGAAGGGAGGTCATCATGTACAATGGATTTCACAGAACTGAGATCTCTTAGGAAACTAAAATTGCCTGTCTGGCTCACAGCATGGGACATCACTCATGGCCACTCGGGGATTGCAGATACTGAATTAGTTTTTATGCTGACGTCAATGAACTTAACAGAGGCCAGGGAAGAATCAACTCTGGTAATAATGTCGCTAATAATTTGACCTGAGTTGCACTGAGTGTACAACATAGGTATTGGTCATTGAGACAACCTTTTATTTTCTCCACACAAAATAGATAAAATACAAAGGAATCACAAGTGCATCACAATAACTACAGGAAATATAATACCCTCAAATAGCCCATTGTAGCCGCTATGTATCCACTGAAGGGAAAGATCTTTTTATTGGATTGCTGAATCATTCCACCATAGATCTGCATCATAGAGCAACTCACAAAAATTTTGTGAAAGGTTGATAGGATCCAAATCTCCTGGCCCATTATAGCATGGCTTTATTTCTCCACCTTCAAGATTCCTCTAATGGTGAGCCTCTTTTCTTCTGAGAAGCATTCTGTTAGGGAAATTTTCTCCTCCTGGGCACATATTCTCAACCTCAGGAATTGCCCATAAAAATATGAACCCAAATCTGGAAATTTTCAAGGGCAAAGTCATTCTATAGTTCATATTTGTAAACCATGGGAAGGGTGATTCTTCAGTGGTGATTCTTCTATCAAAAACCAGTGCTCCAGTTCCGGGTTAAGATGGCGGCAGAGTAAGAAGCAGCTCTTAACCTCTCCTGACCGAAACACACAAAACTCCTCAAGGAGACATAAAAACAAGTCCAGACGAACGGAGGAACCCCACAACAGGGCACAGCGTGGAAGGTACGTGGAATCGAGACATTTCCAGGCTAAAAAGGGCTCTCACTCACTCAATCGCG
>NC_058132.1:414412438-414441870 GCF_016433145.1 Gracilinanus agilis | reverse complement strand
GGGGGGGTGCGGGGGGGGGGGTTGAAGGGGAAAGGTGGAGCATGAATCATGTAACCATGTTAAAAATGAATATTAATAAATGTTAAAAAAAAAAAAACAGTGCTCCAATGTTTCCATCAACAAATCATGAGCAGGCTACGCTAGTAACAAGGACCAATCACAGGAGTCACCTGTGCTCCCTCAGCAAGGGACTAAAGTATATTTCTATATCCCCTTTGACAATGGCCTTATTAAACTGAATATGGAAATCATCAAACTGATGAAAGGGTCCTCTGATTACCCCTACAATAATAGAAGGAGTGATGGGTCTAGAGTCAGAAGATATGGAATCTGGTCTGGAGGAGAAAGATCTGGAGCCAGAAGTTGAATTCAACTCATGATCTGCCATCTTGTGGGGCACAGGACAAATTTCTTAGCCTTTCCAAGCCTCTTTTCCTCCTATAAGCATGAGGTTCTTGACTTGATTATGGAGAAAGCAAATTGCCTAATTCTAATATTTAAGGAATTATTTTCTTTAGTGAATTTCAGTATGACCTTTTTTATTTGGACAATTCTAAGTTAAGGAACTGTTTTCTTAGGCAAACATTTTTTATATATTTGCCTATCTCAAGCAGGATGGTTTCAGAAAAATCTAGGAAAACCTATATGAACTGAAATAAAGTGACTTGAACAGAATCAGGTGAATATTGTACAAAGTATCAATAATATTGCAAGAGAAATCAACTGTGAGAGACTTAGCTACTGTGATCAATAAAAAGGAATTCATGATGAAAAATTCTATCTGCCTCTAGGGAGAAAAAGAATGAATTCTGGGTGCAGATTGAAGCATTTTTTCACTTTATTTTTCTTTCTCTTTTTCATTTGCAACATGTCTAATATGGAAATATATATGAATTCATATGATATAATGGGTATCAGATTGCTTGCCTTCTCAATGGGTAGGGGAGGAGCATAATGGAGGAAAAGAATTTGGAACTCAAAATAATAAAATGAATGTTCCAAAAGAAATATTTTTTTAACAATTCAAGTAATTTGAATTGAAAAAAATTTTAGTTAAAAAAATAACTTGGATATGGCTTGTGTCTAAGTTTCTTGAAAAGTAATTGGGAAAAATATTTTGTCTAAATGCTTTAGGGACTTCAATTCAAATATAAAACATAATGCAAGATTCTGGTGATATACAAAGACAAAAATGAAATAACTCCTTCCCTTAAGTCACTTGTAACATACTGTGTTTCACATGAATACAAACAAGCAAATATAAAATATACACAAAGTAAATATAAAGTAATTTTGGGTAGAGAGGTTCTAAAAAAGGGGGAATAAGGGTCAAGAAAATCTTTGTATGGGAGGTGACATAGAATTTTGTTTAGGAGCTGGGGATTCCAAGAATTGAGGAGGGAGAGCATTCCAGACCCGGTGGAAAGTAATATTGAAGTGAGAGGTGAAAAGTTACAGAAAAAGAATAGCAAATTGACTAATTTGGTTAAAACTGAAGTGTGTAAAATCAGTGAAATAATAATGCAAAGAGAAGTTGGACCCAACCTGTGATGGTCTTTAAATACCAAAGTGAGAATTTATATTTTATTGTAGATTGGAAGTGTAGTGATGTCCTTGAAAGAAACAGGAAAGTTCAGGAAAGGGAAGGTGATTTTAGGGGATAAAAAATGGCACTAAAGCAAACAAAGGCCCCCCAAAAAAGGACAGATTGGACCAGGTAAACACAGAGAAAGTTGATCCTAGCAGTGATTCAGTTCTGAGGGCATTGATTGACTGGTTTACAATTCTATTTTAAAGAGAAGATACTAAAGGTATGGGGGAAAGTCTTTAACCTAATTAATATAATTTAGACTGGTCAATGAGAGCCCAGAGACCTGATTGTAATGGGGCATGCATGTTTGTTGGCTTGCTTCTGGAAGTGCCTGATGGGTGGAAGAAAGGGACCCCCTGCTCTCCACTTAAGAGTATTTGATAACTTTCCAGGCTGCAAAACCATGTGCTGAAAAAAACAGATTTTCCATTGAGTGCTGATTAGTCAGGGTATGCATTCAAAAGGTACTAAGCAACTACACTGAGCCTCTTAGCAGTTTTTTCCCAAATTATGAGTAGTTCTTTATCCTAGTAACTGGGGTCTTTATGTTTATGGAACACCAGGATACAAGGTTCTGTATGCTGTGTACCTATTCTATTTAACTAATCAATTTCTACATTTTTTAACCAGTTCCATAATTATTTTTGAGAATTAATGCTCCATAATATAATTTGACCTTGTATTCCTTCATTCCCATTTTCCCATTATTTTCCTTGAGATTCTTGACATTTTGGGATCCCATATGAATTTTGCTATTTTTTCTAGTTCTATAAAGTAATTCTTTGATAGTTTTGATTGGTATGACATTGAATAAGTAAATTAATTTAGGTAGCATTATTTTTATTATATTGATTCAATCTATCAGCTACTATTATTTCTCAATGTCTTTATTTCTTTAAAAAGTGTTTTGTAATTGTATTTAAATAATTCTTATATGTGTTTTTATTTATATTAGATGTAGTTATTTTAAATAGAGTTTCTTTCTCTTCTTGCTGAGTTTTATTGGTATTATACAGAAATGCTAATGATTTGTGTGGATTTATTTTATATTCTAAAACTTAACTAGTTATTAATTATTTTAATTAATTTTAGTTGCTTCCCTACAGTACATCATATCATCTGCAAAAAATGGTAATTTTTTTAATACATGGTTATTCATTCAATTGTACTATATCAAATAGAAGTGCTACTAGTAGATCTTTGTTTCAGCTCTGATTTTTAGGGGGAAAGGATTCTAGTTTATATCCATTATATATAATCCTGGTCTTAAATTTAGATGTATATTAATTATCATCTTAAGGAAGGGTTCATTTATTCCTGTTTTCTCATTTTTTTAACAGATAAAGGTGTTGCATTTTGTTCAAAGCTTTTTCAGCATCTTTTGGTGAAATAATATGATTCAGGGGGCAGCTGGGTGGTTCAGTGGATTGAGAGCCAGGCCTAGAGACAGGAGGTCCTAGGTTCAAATCTTGCCTCAGACACTTCCTAGCTGTGTGACCCTGGGCAAGTCACTTGACCCCCATTGCCTAGCCCTTACTGCTCTTCTGCCTTGGAACCAATACACAGTATTGATTCTAAGATAGAAGGTAAGGGTTAAAAAAAATAATATGATTTGAGTTGCTTTTTGTCATCAATATGGTTAAGTTTATAGTTTGCATAATGTTAAATCAACTCTACATTCCTGGCATAAATACAGTCCATTCATAATGTAATAATCTTCACAGTGTGCTATTTTTGTCTCTTTAATATTTAAATTTTTTCATAAATGGTCATTAGGGATAATGCTCTAGAGTAGTGATGGGCAAACTACAACCTGGGGGCCAGATGGCCCCCTGAAATGTTCTGTCCCCCAGCATGACATTATTCCTAATCTGATGAATACAATGAGTAGGATACAATACAATGAAACATCAAAAGAGTTGCCTTAGAAACAGACTGGCAGATGAACATTTCCTTTCCTTTGGCCCCCTCTTTAAAAAGTTTGCCCATCACTGCTCTAGAGTTTTCTTTTTCTTTTTTCGATTTTGATTGATAATTTATGTATCAAGACCTAGGGAATCTGGGCAGTAGTATGGAAGAAATTAGATCTAAACAAATAACTTATACCTTATGCCAAGATAAGCTCCAAACAAATGTGATCCAGATACATAAGGCCACGTCATAAACAAATTAAAGAAGGAAGGAAAAAATACCTGTCAGATTTATGAATAGAGGAAAAGTTTATAAACTAACAAGGGATAGGAAGGATCATGAAAGATAATAAAATGGATAGGTTTGATTAAATGCATTTTAAAAATTTTGGCACAAACAAATCTAATAAAGCTAAAGTTAAAGGGAAACAATGTGAGAGAAAAAAATCTCTGCAGTAAGTTTCTCTAATTAAGGTCTCTTTCCAAAATATGTGAGGAAAAAATTTAAATATGTAAGAGTAATAGCCATTCACCATTGATAAATGAAATATGGAATATGAATAGGCAGTTCTTAAAAACAGAAAACAAGGCTATCTATGATTATGTGAAAAATGCTCCAAATTATTAATAATTAGAGAAAGAAATTTAAAGCAATTCTGATATTCCATCTTATACCCATCAGATAAGCAAAGATGACACAAAAAAGGGAAAATGACAAAATTTGAAGTAAAATAGGCATATCAATGCACTATTGATGGAGATATGAATAAGTCCAACCATTCTGGAAAGCAATTTAGAGTTATACCCCAAAAGTTGTGCGCCTTATCAAATAGAGTATGGTCCTATATGTACAAAAATATTTATGGCAGCTCTTTTTGTGGTAGAAAAAAATTGGAACAAAGAGGATATCTATCAATTGGAGAATGGCTGAACAAGTTGATATAATAAATAAGGGAAAAGATGATTTCAAAGAGACGTGAAAAGACATATGAATTGATGTGGAGTGAAATGAGCAGAACAAGAAGAATAAATTTGTACAATAACAACTTGTGCACAAACAACTTTGAAAACAGTAAGAGTTCTCATCAGTGCAACAATCATCCTCAATTCTAGAAAACTGATGATGAGGCATGCTATTCACCTCCTTCCAAAGAGGTGATGAACTTAAGGTACAGAATGAGACATATATTTTGGACACAGCCAATGAAGGAATTTGTTTTGTTTGACTATGTATATGCATCATGAAGATTTCTTTTTTCCCCCTCTCATAAGGTGGAAAGGCAAGAGAGAGAAAAATAAATACCTGTTTATCAAAAAATGAAATCTAATTGTCTAGATAAATAATTAAATGTATGGAGACATACAAAATATACAGACAGATAGGTGAATGTAAAAAATTAACCTTTGCTCTTTCTTGACTGATTATATTGGAATGAGGAAATAAAGACTGTTGTAACCCTCTGGGTAAAGATAGAAAAAGACGTGGCCATGGCTTGGGAATCCAACTTGACAGTGAAAATTGAGAAAAGAATTCTCAGAGTTTACATAAGCAATATGTGTGCCCTTTTCTGCAATAAAAATTGGGACCTTTGCATTTGTGGATATCCACTGGAGAGATTCTCAGAACTCTTTTTATTGGATTCTCTGGGTTGTCAAAATCCACCAGTATATGTGTGTGTGTGTGTGTGTGTGTTTCCTATAAAATCATAAATGAATGTTTAAGTACAGATCATAGAAGTATGCACATTACATCACTAAATTTCTGGTGCCTAACTAATAAATGTTCATATTTTACTTTGGCTTTTAAAGGACTTCTTGATCTTGCTTGCTTGCTTGATTACTTGCTTTATTTTAAGATTCTTAAGGACTGGAGGTCCGTAGAATAAGGATTGCCTATTGATTTAGAATCCTTAATTCTCGATTAAGTGCTTAACCCCTTTTCTTGGGAGTCACACATAGTCTTTTGAGGGGACCAAACTAAAAAGGGAGAGAAGAGAAAGAAAATAAGAGAGAGAATATATGCCCTAATCAAATGAATGGTTAATAATGAAGAGAAAATAATTCCTGGAAGGGCTATAGGAAAATGGGTCAGGCAGCAAAAGAAGAGATTGTAATGGAGAAAAAAAATACAATAGGTATAATTTGCAGAAATTTGTATGATAGAGAGACCATTCATTCTGCCTCAAAAGAAAAGTAGTTCCTGGGGTCAAATGGTATCCAGAAAAGTGGAGGGGCATAGACCCAAAGAGGAGATTTAAGGACTAATGGAGGAAAAAATCATGGAGAGGACAAAGTGTAATAAAGCACAATAAGGGACACAGAAAAATTCCTATTTGGGGAAAATATTTCTATCCTTTCTATCACCTTATTCCCAATGGGAAAGTTCAATTATTTTGTGCATTTTTGGTATATTCCAACCTATATAATTTCTATGATTTCTGCTTGCCATTGGCTTGGAAAAAATAGGTTTAGTCATTGTTGGGATGGTTTTCTTGTAACTAGCAGTTGGTGAAAAGGGAGCAAAACATTTGGATATAGCTTTCCATTGGTCTGAACTAGTCCCCTTTATTTAGCTGCTGACTTCAGACTGAACTGCTACATGAAGCTGTGACACCCTGCACCAAGGTGAAAAGTACAATAGTGATGTTCCCTTCTTTTCCTTATATGTATGTAAGCATCCTCAAACTTGCAAATGCTCCTTTGTCCTGTTCTGCCACATTTAGACACAGGTCCTCTTCTCAATCCACATTAGATATGGGTCTTGCTGTGCCATCACATCAAGGAAGCTGTTGTTTGGCTACTGTTCCTGCTCCCTCCACAGCATTAGAGTCATCCCTACACAAGATCAGTGGGAACTGCCAAAATTTAATCCCTGCCCCCAGAATGCTCTCCTTAAAGCCTTCTTGGCTATACCTTGTTCACAGATTTCTGTTTCTCTATGTTGATCTAGTCTTCAAAAGGGACTTCCTTCGATTTCCTGATCAGCAGGGCTGATATTCTTCCAAGGTTTTGGAGTTGTGTAAGAGAGCAGGGTTGTACTGCTTCTTCCTACTCCATTATGTTGGCTAATCTCTTCTTACCCACTAGAAATTAAATAATCTGAGCATAAATATGCTTTTCAAAGTTTTGAGCATTTAAAATTTTATTTTATTTCATAAGCATACATTTATTTTCAATTTCATTTAAAAGAATTATTTTATTATTTTAAAAGCATTCTCTTCCAAATGATTTGAACTAAGATGGCTATTAGTCACAAATTCTTTTCACCTGATCTGTAGATCAAATTATGCCACTTTAAAAAATCAACCCATAAATTACCCAATATCATTCAGAGTTATTTTCGTGTCTCCTCTCCCCATTTGCAAGTGAGCTCCTTGTCAGCAAGGACTGTTTGTTTTGGGTTTGATTTGAATTTGCTTTTCTCTGTATCTTGTATAATTCTTAGAAGGAAATATATGTTTTATAATCTATAATGTTAAGTTTAAATTCTTTTGAGAATAATTTCAGGATAAGGATTCCCGGAATTTAAACCAAACAATCTTCAATGCTTAGCACAGTGCTAGGCACATAACAAACACCTAATAAATATTTATTGAATCAGCACAGTGTCAGACACATAGTAAAATGTTTGCTGACTGATTGAGAGGTTTGGAAAAGCCAAGGTCTTAGGGAAACAGACTTAAAAGATATTCCAGCAATGTTTAAATCATAATAATCCTGGGTATTCAAATTAGCTCCTCTACCTGGGTGCTTGATATACATATATACACATAGTTGTATGTATATATAAACACTAATCTAACACATCTAAAAACCATAATTTCCTTATTTTGCTGATTTTTGTAAGAAAAATTAAATTTCCTTTATTCTCATCACTGCAGTTTTGGTGATGCATAGTGTTAATGATGTTGAAATTCATCAAAAATCATGTGAGTATCTTCTACAATGGATAGAGGAATTCATTGTGAGGAGGAAGGTTCTTAGAATGAATGTAACCTGAGCTCCAAAATCATTTGTATGAGAATCTTCTCATAGATGGTCATTGAGTATTCAATACTTCATGCCCACATGAGGGGTAAAGTTGGTAAGAATTTGAGAGAAGAATCTGATCTTTTGGATTCCAGCTTTGAAAGAAGACATGGAGTTCCAACAACACTTCAACTTGAAGAGAGAGAAAGAATCTGGGAAGACTACATGTAGAAGAGTGAGCACATCAATAGTACCCCTGCATTTCTCACTCTCATTTGGGGAACTCATTCATTCATAGAGTATAATCTGGCACATTTTCTCCTGCATATACTTTATCTGATTTCTGTTTTGTTACTAACTTGGATAATGCTAGTCTAGTATCCTGTTTCTCTGGGTGTCTTTCTTCTGTCCCAATCTCTTGCTTTCATTCCTGAAAAAAAAAAATTAAGAACCTCTGTGGAGAAGGGGGTAGGGATTAATGTTCTAGAGAGATCTATTCTTTTTTTTTTAAACCCTTTAACTTCGGTGTATTGTCTCATAGGTGGAAGAGTGGTAAGGGTGGGCAATGGGGGTCAAGTGACAGCTGGGAATTGGCTGAGGCCGGGTTTGAACCTAGGACCTCCTGTCTCTAGGCCTGACTCTCACTCCACTGAGCTACCCAGCTGCCCCCAGATCTATTCTTTTTTATTTAAATTTACTTATTTTTTACACTAAAATACCCAGGTAACTCTCTCCCTCCCTCTCTACTCCTATTAGAGAAGGCACCATTTGACCAAAAGATATATGTATATGTAAAACTATGGCTTGATTATTTCTGTTTATCAATTCTTTCTCTATTCTTGCCTCCCTGTGAGCTGCACCTATATGACCCATGTAGACACATCTAACCTACATGGATAAATTAGCATAGTTTACTATAGCCCCCTTATACAACTTTGGACTCCTGGAAAAATTTAGGCTGAATCATAAATTGACTTGTTCTATATGATTCTGGGTGAAGATCTAAGAAAATTTGTTTTATACTTTGGTCTAATAGGTGAGAAACATTTTCATTTAATAGAGGAAAATTAAAAAATGGGGGATGGGCAAAGGATCCAGCCATTGTACTCTCACAACTGTGCCCCAGCAAACAATATCTACTAGGAACTAGTCTACTGAAACTTTCCCCTTACAAGATGGGCTACTGATTCAACAATGTAAATATCTCGAAAAGAAATAAATAGAGATAATAAGCAATTTTTTTCCTCAAACCCTTACCTTCCATCTTAGAATCAATATTACACATTGGTTCCAAGTCAGATGGGCTAGGAAATGGGGGTTAAGTGACTTGCCCAGAGTCCCACAGCTAGGAAGTGTCTGAGGCCAGATTTGAATGTAGGACCATGTTGGCAAACCTACAGCACTCATGCTAGAGGGGGCTCCTCCCTTTCCCCTCTCCATGTGCACCTCAGGACATTTTTCATGTCACCTGCCTCTCTTCCTAGCGCTTCTTCCCATCCCCTGTCTGGAGTAAAGCAAGTAGCTCACATGAGGCATGAGGGTTGTAGTTTGGACACTCAGTCTCTAAGGTCTATAAAAGGTTCCCCATCACTGACCTAAGACCTCCTATCTCTAGGACTGTCTGTCAATTCACTGAGTTATGTACTGCCCACAACAATTTTTTTTAAAAAATCAAATATTTAAGCCTAAGAAGGTCTTTCATAGCAAGTTTCATGGTATAGTTGTTTTCTTTTTTTGATTTTATATATTTTTTCAATCAGAAATCTTTCTTTTCACTTTCCCACCACAATTCCTGCCCCTTACAATTGCATGTAATTTAAAACAAAAGAAGAACAAAACCCAGGTAAAATGTACATATTCAAGGAAAATAAATTTCTATATTTGTGGTGTCCAAAAATTTTTTTTCAAAAAATATTATTCTATACTTTGAATCCTTCACCTTTCAGTCAGTAGGTGTACTATGTTTCATCATTAATTCTCTGGAATCATGGTGCTCATTATGATTATCAGAGTTCTCAATCCTTTCAAAGTTATTTGCCGTGACAACACTGTGTCTCACAACTGTGTCCCAGCAAACAAAACGTTCACTTTACTGTGCATCAGTTCATACAAGTCTTCCTAGATGTTCCTGAAACCCTATCATTTCTTAAGAGTATAATAGTGTATTCCATCACCTTTCTATACTGTAACTTGTTTATCATTCCCTAGTCATGAGCTCCCCCTTAGCTTCCCTTTGCTACCTCAAAAAGAGTTATAAATGTTTTTTTGTAAATCTTTAGAATTTACTTTACTTAGAAATAATGGTTCCCTTAATCTATGTTTTCTCTAATTCTCTCTTCCCTTTTTTCTCTTATCCTCCTATTTCTCTATTGACTAAAACAAATTTCATACCCAACTCTGAGTGTGTGTGTGTGTGTGTATTTTTCCTTTAAAGATTAGATTAATTCAGATTAGAGTGAGGTTGAAGTGTCAATTTCTTTCTCAATTCACTCCTCCTTGTTGGTATAAATGTTTTCTTGTGATTTGGGGAGGAAATACTCCTTAATCTTCCTTTCCCTTCCCTCCAAGAATATTTCTCTTCCCCTCTCTTTCCATTCTTCTCTTAAGGTCATGAAAGTATATCAAGACCATTCCCAGGTGTTATCTAATTGGAATCCTTCTATGACCCCTAATGATAATGGGGTTCAGATGTAACATATGTATCATCTTCCCATATTTAAATGTAAACAGTTTATCCGTGTTCTATCACTATTTATTTGTAGTTACCTTTTTATGCTTCTCTTTATGCCTGTTTTTTGAATTTCAAAGTGTTACACAACTCTGGCCTTTTCACTAAGAATTCTTAGAAGTCCTTTTATTTCATTTTTTAAAACCCCCCCTTAGCATTATATTTAGTTTTGCTAAATTACTCTAGGCTGGAAGCCTAGATCCTTTGCATTCTAAATTTATGATATTCCAAGTTTTCTGTTCATTTATAGTGGGGGCTGTTAAATCATGTGTGATCCTGAATGTGGTTCCTCAGTACTTAAGTTCTTTCTGGCTGTTTGTAATATGTTTTCCTTGACCCTGAAGCTCTGGATTTGGGCTATAATATTCCTCAAGGTTTTCATTTTGTGTTTTCTTTCACGACAAGATTAGTGAATTTTATTGATTTCCTCTTTGCCTTCTGATTTTAAGAGTTCTGAGCAGTTTTCTTTGAACATTTCTTGAAATACAATATTTGGGCTCATTATTTTTTTTTGGGCATTCAGATGGCATTCAGATGCACCAGTGATTCTTAATTTGTTTTTCTTGTCAATCTGTTTTCTTAGGTCAGTTGTTTTTACTGTGAGATACTTTACATTTTCTTTAAATTATCAGCCTTTTGACTTTGTTGTTTTTCTTGTTGCCTTCTATTTTATTTATTTGTATTTTCAGGGAGTTTGCTGTTTGGACAAAGTTTTTTATCCTTGTCAATCTGTTAATTCCCTTTCCAATCTCTCAGTTTCTCAATTCTTTCCCATTTTCCCCCTCAAGCACTTTAATTTAAATATTTTAATTCATTTTTTTAGATCTTGCTTCATCTCTCCTAGGAATTGTAGTTGAACTTGGGACTAAAATGTGTTCTTCTCTGAGGCTTTACTTATAGATGTTTTAGAGTCATTTTTTCTTCTAAGATGTATCTTTAAAAGTTAAATTTTATTTCATTTTATTTTCAAATAAAAATCATCCCACTTCCTTCCCTCACCCCACAATTAAGAATGCAAGAAAAACAAAACCTCTGTTACAAGCATGAATAGTCAAACAAAATAAAATTTGTCATTGGCTGTATCTTTAAAAAAAGTGTCTCAATCTATCCTTTGAACCCTTCTCTGTCAGGAATTGAGGTTGTGCTGATCAGAGTTCCAAAATTTTCATTTTTTTTAATATAAATTTTTATCTTAATCATCCAAGTGTCATCTTCTCAATCCTAACTTCACATCTCCCCATTGAAAACATAAGAAAAACAAAACTCATTACCATGTACAGTCAATCAAAATAAGTATCCACATTAGTCAAGTATTAAAAAAAAATTTATCTCATTCTACATTCTGAGTCCTTCTTTTCCTTATCAGGAGGTAACATATTTCATGATTAGTCCCCTAGAATCCTAGTTGGTCATTACACTAATAAGAGTACAGCACAATAGTATTCCATCATATTTATATACAATAACTTGTTCAACTATTCCCCAATTTATAGGTACCCTTTCAGATCCCTATTCTTTAACACAGCAAAAACAATTATAAATATTTTTATATCCTTAGAATTTGTTTTGATTAGAACCAATCCTTCCCTTAATCTCTCCTCCTTCTAATCATCCCTCCCCCTTTTTGCCCTTTCCCTTCTATTTCCCTGCTAAGTAAAATGTATTTTTATACTCAACTATGTGTTGATGTACATTTTTCCATCTTTTGACCAATTCAAATAGGAGTAAGTTTCAAGTGTCATCCACTACTCATCTATTTTCAATTGACAGCTTCCCTTCCTTGTTTGTATAGATGTCTATTTGTGTATTGTGTGAAATAATTTCTCCTAACCTTCCTTTCCTTTCCCCCTCTCCCTATTGCATTCCTCTTCCCCTCTCTTTCCATTCTTTCCTTAAGATCAGTAAGACCTAACAGAATTACTCCAAGGCTTTGTCTAGTTGGATTCCTTCTATGAATCTTGATGATGCCAGTTTAAGAATTGATACATATATCATTATTTGACATATTATTTGAATTTAAGCAATTTATTCTTGCTCAATCTTTAATGATTGTTCATTTATGTTTATCTTATAATGTTCCTTTTCACTCCTATGTTTAAACTTCAAAGTTTCTACACAACTCTGAACTTTTCATAAGTAAAGCTTGGAAGTCCTCTGTTTCATTAAAGATTTCTTTTTATTTCTCTTTGTAGCATTACATAATTAGTTTTGCTAAATAAGTAATTCTTGTCTGTAAGTTCATATCTTTTGCCTTCAAGAATTTAATTTTTACATTTCTCTATCTATTTTAGTGACTGTATGTGTTATCCTGAATGTAGCTCTTTGGTAATTAAATTCTTTCTGGCTATTTCTTTGACCTAGAATTCCTGGATTTTGGCTATAATCTTCATCAGAGTTTTCATTTTAAGGTTTCTTTCAGGAAGTTTGCCCTCTGGTTCTGAGAGATATGGGCAGTTTTCTTTAAATATCTCTTGAAAATGGGGTCTATAGAACAAGCTGGAGAACCAGAATTTTCTCTGATCTACAAAATCTCTCAAATCTCTCTAAAGCAGAACTTATGCACCAAAGATAAAGCAACTTCAGCTGTTTCTATGGACTAGTACACCAAGACCAAAAAAGAAAGTTTTTAAAAAAAAATATTCTCAAATCCAGGAACTGATGCTCACTGACTCAGCTCACTTAGTACCCTTCTCCTATCTCCTATGCTATCTGCAATAAGGCTGTCAGACCAAGGTCATGACACAGGTTTCCACCAAAACCCACTCCTCCATCTCTTCTCTTCTTTCCAGTGCTGCAAATATCCTGACTCCAGGCTCCAGAAATCTGCATGCGTTTTGACAGTCCTTTGGAAGCAAAAGACTACTAAAAGCTTCAAGAAGGGAAAGTAGGTTATCTTTACTGGATCAGAAAACTGACAGAGAGAATGGGATTGATCATTAGTAGACAACATCCTACATGTCAAGAGCCATGTAGTGTTCCACCAGACCTGAAGGAAAGAGCACATTCTCCAGCTGGGGCTAGTTCTAATCACCCAAAAGTCACTTGGGGCATAGACTAGTGAACCATAAAATGCCCATCATGAGGGGAGGATGATACTTTTTCAGATCTAGTTTCCCCAAAGGAAACCATGGTCAGAAGGGAAGGAGTCAGGAAGTGAAAAATATGGAACATAAAAAAGAAAATTGAAATTACCAGAGTCCAGGAAGAAGAAAACTCAAAAGACCTGGAATATAAACAGATAAATCAACAGGAAAGCCAATAATAACCAAAGGAAATATGACTTCTAGATCTGGTAAACAAGTTCAGGTATATTTGAATAAATACTGCAAAGGAAGGAAAGTGATCTAAATTTCGATGAGACAGAGGATTGTATAGAATTTGAGGATAACATGTAACTATAAGTTACTTTAGTGGTTTAAAAGAGAAATGAGAATTTTGAGGGCAAAATTTATGTCCTGCACAACAAAAACAATGAGGAAAATAGAAAATCTTGAATCTAAAATAGCAAGCCTCACCAAAGAAAGAAAAGAGAGAACAAGAGTTTGGAAATATAAAACTGAAGGACAATCTAGAAGAAGAAAAGCAAAAAATTATAACATTAAAAAAAACTGTTTACTGCACAAGCATATACTACTTGATATGTGCCAGGCACTGTGGTAAGTATTGTATTATCATTTTGATTCTCATAACACTGAAAAATTGTTATTATTATGCCCATTTTACAGATGAGGTAACCAAAACAAAGGTTAAGTGATTTACCCAGGGTCATATCATGTTAGTGTCTGAATCCAGATTTGAACTCAGGTCTTCTTGACTCCGATCCAGCATTGTATTCATTTCATCACCTATCACTGCCCTTCCCCTATCACATCCCTCATTATTTAGCCTGTCACTGCTCTTATAATAATACATAATAATAATAGCAATAATAAGCATTCCTCTTCAAATTAGGCACAATGGAAAGAAGGAATCTGTGGGGAAGCCCTACAAGGAAGTGGCAGTCCCTAAAAGCAAGATCCTAGAATGAATACTTTTGAAGCTTTGAAAGCATAATGAATACAGAGAACCAGAGAGACCAGATAATTATAGGAGTCGTGAATCAAGAGAGGATGGTCTAGAGTAAACAGAAACAGAAGATGGATAATGAAGATAGTTAAAGAAATCCTTTTTGGAAAGGGGTACCAAAAAAAAAAGAAAAAAATTAGAGAAAGAACTAGCTGAAGAGGAGCAGGGGAGAAAGAAACATCAAATGAAAAGATGGGATCATTAGTGAGGGGAAAAAAAGCCAGAAGGAGATGGTCATCTTTAAAAAAAAAAGATTAAAGTAAAGTAACTGAGGAACTGAGGAACATTGTATTTACAGCAGAAGAGGGAACATGAAACTGAGAGTTTCTTCAGAGACATTAACATATCTAGGATAAAAAGAGAAGTGGTCAAATGGAGGAAAAAAAGCCTTTGTATCAATTTCTCTGATGAGAGCTTGTTATCCAAGATAAATAAACAATTAAGAAACATAAAAATAATAACTATTCTTTAACATAGAAATGATCTAAGGATAGAAACAAACAGTTCTCAAAAGAACTGCAAAGTATTCACAACCACATGAAAAAAGGTCCAAATTACTGATAGTAAGAGAAATGTAAATTAAAACAACCAGCAGGCTTTACATGACACTCTGTAAATTGGTAAAGATGACAAAAAAATAGCAACACACAACCTTGGAGAGGCTGGGGAAAAATAAGCATATTATTACATTGTTGATGGAGCTGTGAAATTGTATAAGCATTTGGAAAGTATTCAGTAATTATGCAAATGGATGGACTAAAATGTCCATCCCCTTTGAACTAGAGACCCCATTATTGAGCCTTATATCTAGGAAACCATTGATTTTTTTAAAGTTTATATGTATATATATATATATATTTTCCCAAAACATTAATAGTAGCACTTTTTGTGATAGCTAACAATTAGAAACAAAGTATATATACATCAAATGGAGAATGGCTAAACAGATTATAGCATGTGAATGTAATAGAATATTATTGTTGTATAAGAAAAGATGTGTGGGAAGAATCCATAGAAGTAGGGAAGGATCTTCATGAACTGATGCAAAGTGATGCAGAGAAAGCAGAGCCAAGAAAACAACATACATAGAAACTACAATTTAAAAGGAAAGAACAAGGAATCCAAAAATCAAAAGTAAATGTAACAAAATTATAAAGATCAAATGGGGCTAAAATGAAGATGAGAAGATACCCCTAAAATCACCTTAATGGAGGTGGGAGGTCCACATGTGTTACACATATCACACATTTTCATACATTTTCAATGTATGAAATAAATCAGTTTATTTTTTTTTCCTTCTAAAAATACTATTTGTCATATGGGATGAATCTCTGGAAGAGAGAAGCTAAAAAACACATAGCATACTATAGTGACTTGAGAAACAAAATCTCAATAAAACTTACTCTAAAAAAATAAATACATCCAGGATCTTTTTTCTTTTTCTTTTTCTTTTTTGGTCCTGGCACTTAAATAGTCCAGAGACTTACATTTTTTATTCTTAATCTGTTTTCTAGGTCAGTTGTTTTTGCTATGAAATACACTACATTTTATTCTATTTTTTTCCAGCCTTTTGAATCTGTTTTAATATATTTTGCTATCTCATGAAGTTTTGGCCCATTCTAATTTTCAGGGAATTTGTTGCTTGGGCAAGATTTTGTGCTTCTTGTACCAAGCTGTTAATTCCCCCTTTCAATTCTTCCTTCCTTAGTTATCATTTCTTTTACAATTTTTTCCTCAAGCCACACATAAAAACATTTTAAAATTCTTGCTTCATCTTTTCCAGGAATTCTAGTTGAGTTTGTGCTTAAGCTGTTTCTGCCACCATAATAGTTCTTAATGGTGGGGTTCTTTTTCTTTATTTGTTCATTCCTCCACCCTACTTCCTGAACTTTAGGATTGGTCCTGTGGCATTTCTGAAAGGAAGGACCAGGCTTATCCTGTTGTTACTTTGATGGGGCATTAAATTCCTGACCTGGATTTGAGTCTGAGAAAGAAATAGGATGCTGGACTCCATTCCCATGAGCCAAAGGGAAAGTTCTGTTGCCTCATAAGAGCAAGTTGTAGGTTCCCCTTCAGTATAGGTTTTCTGCCCTGATTGTTCTTTTGCAGACCAGAGAAGACATTGGAAGTGAGGCCCTGCTTTGCATCTGAAGTCTAAGTCACACTACTGTTGCTATTTCTGCTAGTTTCTGAACTTCCCCCTTTCTCTGTACACTGCCCTGGTCCTCCCTAAACAGAATAGCACTATCATGCAAATTAGTGCCTCCTCTTGCCTTGGTGCACAGTCTCTCCATGGGTGCTAAAGTATTGCATACTTAGCATGCTTCTGACCTGACCCTGTTCCCAGTGTCTGAAGACCTCACTATCCTTGGCATGTCATATCAGACTAGTCAAAAAATCGACTGCAACTTTTTCTGAATTTCCCCATCAGGATTCAGTTTGGTTCATTTTCTAGATCTGTTAAAAGGGTCTATAGAGAGGAACTCACTTCTTGTTTCCTATTGCTCTCAATCCTGGCTTCACTTCTCTCTTCTAGGTTTGTATTATTATAAATATAAAGGGTCCAAGGGAGATGTATAGATGTTCGATGATGTTGATGTATCTATCTGTAGTCTCCTCAGCTGCAGTTGATAGAGGAACACCTACTCCAATCACCCTTGACTGCTGGTGTAAGTTATCCCTTTCTCTCTAACAGCTGCCCAGTAAGGACCCTTGAAAGGTTAGATAGATGGGTAACCTTTTCAGATCCAACCTGGGGTTGGATAGATTAGTATTGGGCTAATGATCTGCCTTGGATAATGTTTAGGATCTGACTGCGTTTAACTCCCTTCCCAAAGGCCGTGATAGAGCACTCAGGAAGGTACTTGTTGTTGAACACTCTTTATCTATAACTAGGGAAAGGATAACAAGGTCAAGGATTGGGGATTGGAGACCCTATTGATCTATTATCTATAAACTAGTTGACAATCTGGTGGAAGCTGGAGATTTACTCATTCCCACTATCTCTGGTCAGACCTGACCATAGCCAAGCCAGAGAATAGGGAAGGCTATTGATACAGATGTATTGATTATCTTATTCTCTCAGCTTTCTAACTACCAGTATTGGTGATTCACTAGCTCTCACAGTCTATCAGGAAATAGCTTAAGGTTTATTCCTATCCTCTTCTTCATAGATCTTCCTGCCACCCTTCAACCACCCACTCAGTCCAGAGACTTCCTAGTCCAGAGACTCCTGTCCAGAGACCTCCAGAGAGACTTCCTCAAAGTGGCTGTCAGGGGTATTTATACCCTGGGGCCAACTGACGTTTGCCCCTGGCTCACAGCACCTGGGAACATTCCGAATCTCTCCAACTGCCATCCCTGTCAGTCAAGGTGGCATCCATCACTTCCCAGATTATGAATATAACAGTATCTGGATCATTCCTGCCCTCATAATAACTTTTCAGGCTAGATTCTTTTTTTGTTTGTTTGCTCATTATTTCAGTCTGTTTTCTGACTTTGGACTTGATGTTAGAGCTGAGCACTGTGAAGTTCTGAAGGGAAATTCTGGACTGAACCTGGGACTGCTCTCTTCAAGTACTGATTATGGTGTTTTCCCAGTGTCTCAAGTATAGGTTAAGGACCTTTCAGTGCTACCAAAGTGATCTGATGTAGCACAAAGTCTGATCTCTTCCCTTCTAGTCTGAGCTCTACAAGTTCCTGACCTGGTTTTGAGCCTTGAACAATATAATACTTTTGATCTCAGCTCTTATTATGTAGCTGTAAAGCTTTGTTTTTTTTCAGAGTGAAAGACTGTTAGCCTGGGATTCCAGGACAATCCCTCTCTAGGCTTCAGACTAGTCTAGATGTTAGAACTGAGACCCTGTTCTGACCTTGAACCAGGAACCATACTACTGCTTCTACTGCTTTCTGAACTTCCTCCTTTCCAGCTACCTCTTTCTCCACTCTAATGCCACCTTTGCTCACTATTCTTTTTCTCCAACTGCCCTGTATCCATGACCCAGAACTGGACAATAGATAACAAAGCTGCCAGTTGGCACCTGTTCCTGCATCCTACACATGGTGCCCAAAATGGTTCTAGGACTTCTGCTTGCTTTGATGCACAGCTTCTCCCTAGGTACTGGAGTGCTTCATGAATAGTGTGCTTCTGGCTAGACGTCATCCCTGGCATCCACAGACCTCTCAGGCTTTCTCTCTAAGCTGACTCAGGTTAGAAAAATTATACACTGTAATTTTTATGGATTTCTTCATCAGGATTATATATGGCACATTCCATAGATCTGTTTGGAGGAAGGTTTTTTGGCAAGGGAATGAGCAAGTGCAAGAAATTTCCTGTATTGCTTCCAACTACTCTGCCACCTTGGCTCCATCTTAGTTATAGTCATTTTTAAGTTGAGATCAGTATCAACAAGAATAGCAGTTGATTTAAAAAAAAAAAGAATAGCAGTTGATTTATAACTGTATCATAATATATTATTATTCAAAATATACACTTTTATGTATTAACACCATAATCCTTGATAAAGATTGCAAGTTCTTTTCCCCTCCTCTTCACATTTTGCCAAGCAATCTTCACTAGTTAACAGTTAGTTGTTTTAGCAAGACTTGTACTGCAGGGGACTGGGGGTGGGAGATGGGAATGAAGGACCCAAAAGTTTTTCCAAAGATTAATAATAAAGAGAGTGGGCATCAGTAATGGAGAGGCTAGAGGGAAGGTTAAGATGTCAGAATAAGCAAAAATAGTATAATCTAGTTCCCCACTAAATGTCCTCAATTAAGATCTAGAAAATTCATTTTTCCAGCCAAAGGTGAGTTAGAGAAAAAGATAGAGACAGAGACTAGGGACAAGGTCTGGCCAGGAGCACACCATGCGTAGCATTCCAGTGCCCAGAGAATAAAAGAGCGCTAAGACTGGGCATCAGGGAAGGAGGCCTAGAGTAGAAGTGATCCCAGAATATCCCTGAACTAGCATAGCAGAGGAATAGGTGCAATCTGGCAGCTCTGCTGCATACTACCCAGTTCCATGGCACAGATCCAAGGTAGGGAAGAGCTCTGATCCCATCATCAAAGTGGTGATTCAGGTCTAGTCTGCAACCCAGGTGGAAACCTGCAGTGGAATAACCAAAAGAGAGTCAAAAGTCTAGTCTTTCTGAATCTGCACAGCCTTCTAGCAGTCTAAAAGTGACTGACTCATCAGGGTTACTAAAACTCCCAAACAGGGAAAAGCTGACAGACCCAAACCTGAGTTAGGAACCTGCAAAGTTTAGAACAGAAGGGCAGTGAGAAGATTTAGCCGTGGATTACATCAATTTGGGAGAAATAAAGACTTGTAGAACCCCAAAATGAGCTATGAAAAATGAAAAGGATGTAAGAGGGCAGAAGCTAAGTCCAGATATACTGTTCTCCTCTCCCTTTCTCTGCCAGAAGTGTGCACAGTCCAGCACTAACAAATCCCAATGTCAGGAAGTAAGTTGGAAAATGAGCAAACAAAAATAGTACCCACAATAAAGAGCTATTATAATGACAGGAAAATTAAAGATTCAAAGCTGGAGGAAGGAAATAACTAGAAAACATCTATAAGCAAAGTCTCAAAGAAAAATGTAGTGTGGACACAAATCCAACAGGAATTCATAGAAGAGTTAAAGCAAAAGTAAAAAAAAAAAAAAAAAAAAAAAAAAGGGCTAAAAATATTTTATAAACTAAATGAGAGCACCCAAGAAAAAAATAGAAAAAATGAGAGCTAGAGAAGAACGATATGAAAAGAAAATTATAGCTTGGAACAAGAGGTATGAAAACTTATGGAAAATGAATCCTTGAAAAATAAGGTTAATGAAATAGGAGGTAATGAGTGTAAGAGGTATCAAAAAATGCATAATAAAGTAAAAAGACTGAAAAGAGAAGAAAATGAAAAAGTATCTCATAGCAATAAGATCTGATCTGGAAAACAAATTGGAGAGAAATAATTTAAAAATCATTTGACTATTTGAACTCCATGACAAAAAAAAAAGGGCCTAGACATCATATTTGAAGAGATCTTAAAACAAACTACCCAGGCCTCTTAGAAAAAAATGGGCAAAGAGAGCCAGGCCTAGAAATAGGAGGTTCTGGGTTCAAATCTGACCTCAGATACTTTCTAGTTATGCAACCCTGGGCAAGTCTCTTAACCCCCATTACCTAGCCCTGACTGTTCTGGCTTAGAACCCACACATAGTATTGATTTTTAGACAGAAGTTAGCTGTTTGGAATTGAAAAAAAAAAGGAAAAAAAAGAAAGAGGGAAAAGTAGAAATAGAAAGAATTCACAGGATACATTCTGAAGGAAATACCCAAACTAAAACTCTTAGCAATATTATGGCCAAAATGCAGAGCACCCAGGTTAAATGAAAAAATACTACAGGTGATCAAAAAGAAAAAAAACAAGTACCAAGACTTTACAGTTATGATTATTGTAAAAGGGAATATTGACCCTTTTTATTGATCAGTGTTAATAATTATCATTAATTGTTGATTGTTGAGGGAATCAACTCTATTAGTTATTGATGAAAGTACTGGAGACTAGTAATAAAAAAGTTATTCCTATTTACTGAACTATTAAAAGGAAAGGAAGTAGTAGTATTGAGTTGAGGTATTTATATATTTCCCTAATCTAAGAAGTTCTACCTATAAACCTGTTCCCAAAACTATCTCACAAGAGATTTTCTTCTTCCTTCATAAACCAAGGCTAACCCCACTCCCTTTCTTATCTTTTAAAATAAATCTACCTTACTAAACTATTCTAAAATATATCTTAATAATATAGTTTCCTTATATAATAAACTTCTCCAACAATCTTCCTCTATTTATAAAGTGAAAGGTTTTTCTTCTCACACAGTGGGAGGTCCACACAGCAGGGGGTCCGCTCAGCAGCTGCCCTCTGAACTTGAAGCTGCCCTATCTGGGGAGATCACTTTGCCATCTGCTTTTCTCTCTATTGGCAAATTCTCTCATGAACAAACTTTCTTCTCTCCAAGCTGTTAACTTTCCAGATCTAGTTTCCAGACTTTTCCCAAAGGGATCACAAGGAAAATCACACTCCTCCTCTCTGAGTGTACACCTCCCAGAATCCCAACCACTTTTTCCTGAAAGGTTCTCTGGGAATTCCATCCCTCTGACTTCCTAAGAATTCTTCATTCCCTTAAAGGCTCCTCAGGTATATTCTATGATGAAACCTTATTTTTGACTAACAAGCCATTCTTAATTAACCAGATTACCTAATTAACTCTTTTTTTTTTTAACCCTTGTACTTCGGTGTATTGTCTCATAGGTGGAAGAGTGGTAAGGGTGGGCAATGGGGGTCAAGTGACTTGCCCAGGGTCACACAGCTGGGAAGTGGCTGAGGTCAGGTTTAAACCTAGGACCTCCTGTCTCTAGGCCTGACTCTCACTCCACTGAGCTACCCAGCTGCCCCTCCTAATTAACTCTTAATTAACTATTAAATTATATAAAATTTATCAGTCACCACTTAAATGAGCAGAGAGCTTGGAATGTGATGTTCCAGAAAGCAAAGGATATAGGCTTATGATCAAGAATAATTTGTTCATGGAAAACCTTTGGGATTCCTACTTAGAGATAAGTGTTCTTACCTTCATCACAGTCACTCTTGGTTTTGAATCTGGAATTGAGTGGGGAGGACTCTCTTTTTGTCTGTCTATAAAATAAACACACATACTGTAATGGAGCAGAGAAGACTAAAAAGTAACAGAGCCCCTCATGGGCCCCTCACGGGAGCCCAGCTGGGTTTTCACCCAACCTCTTATCTCACTTCCCTTCTGTCCACTTGCCTGACCCTCCCTAGTTGCTAACAGCACCATACTTTGCTTCTGAGAAACAGCTTGTTTGTTTGCTTAAGGAATGCATATTTTTGAACATACAAATCCTATCCTTTAAAATGCGCTCCAAGGAAAGTTCCCACCAACTTGTTTTCCTATATATGTTCTGTGCTTACTTATGGGTGGTGCAATTCTCTCTCATGTGAGGAGGATGTCCCAGTCGGCTGGTTATTAAAGATCCCTAAAACTTCTAAACCTGAGTATTTGGCATTTTTCAGGAGGTGTCCCACTTCATTTGGAGGCTTCCCACCCCACCCCAGCGAGATCCTCCAGTACAGGACCAGGGCAAAACTTGACTTGGTTTTGTATGTGTGCGTGCCTGCGTGCGTGCGTGCGTGTGTGTGTGTGTGTGTGTGTGTGTGTGTGTGTGTGAGTGAGCAGGGAGAGGTCTCTGGGAGCCCAAAGTACAGCCTACTGCTATGCTGGGACTCCATAACAGAACCTCTCCTATCCCTTCCGGGGGTGTGGGCTGAGTGAGGACCGTGGAAGTATGGGGTTCCTAGTCTCTGTGAGGAGCTAGGCCAGAAACCCTGGGAAGTGGAAGGTACCCTGTCAGGCACACCCTTGCTTTCTCTGGTGGAAATCTGCTGCTCTAAAATTAACATCCAAACTCAGGCTGATTTTTGCTACCCCCAGACCTCCTAGGGGAAGGCCTCTGAGAGACATATTCATCAGCCCCAGGGGAACTGTGGTAGAAGGACTAATTTGGCTCTTTTTTGGACCATCTAAACAGTTCAGGAAAGCTGGATCCAGAAAAAGGGGGGGAGGGGCTGTTGGACTGTTGGACACGACATGGAGTAGTCCACACCCAGGCTGTCAGCTGAAACATCACCTGGAGCCACAGGTAGACACTAGTGTTGGGGCATACACTAGTGTCAGGACGCCATTGGTAAACACTAGTGTTGGGGTAAACACTAGTGTCAGGGGGCCACAGGTAGACATTAGTGTCAGGGTGCCTCAGGTAGACCCTAGGGTTAGGTCAGAACATACAAGTGTCTATAGCAGTGTGTGTATGTGGCTTTTCTGTTGAGTCTCTGTTTCATGTTAATTGTTGTTCCAGTGGGCCAATCATCATTCTGTGTGTCTACCCCCACCTTGAGTGTTTTCTTAAGAATTATCAGGAATTTAAATGGGCAGCAGCTGGGTATGGGAACCAGGTTAGTCCTGGCACCCTCTGGCCCCTGTGCGAACTGGAGTGGCCCACATTTGGGACTGAGTGGCCATTGGAGGGAACCACTGACCTTTCCATTCCTATGCAGTCAATAGGGTGGTCAGTGGACAGCCAGGCCACCCAGACCAAGCCACCATATTGACATTTGGATAGACCTTCTCACTGACACCCTCCAGAAACTTAAAACTTGCCTTTTGAATCTAAAGAAAATTGAAGCAGAAAAATCCTAATTGATGGTTAAGTTCCCCTCCCCACCCCCAAGTCAGAACCCTACTTCAGGTGTCCTAAGATTGAACTTCCCACAGTCAAAAATCCTCAGCAGAGGACAAAAGCAAATATCTGTTCAATGATTTTTCCTCTTTCTTCCTTTGGATGGGCCCCCAAAGGAGCAAAAAGGAGAAAAATTCAGAGCAGAAAAGGGAGATTTTACTCCACAAATTCACTTAAGATTTAATTTTAAGTGTTGACAATTGCTAATGATTTTTGATAAGGTACAATGTAATTTTATTTGTGATAACTGTTTGTAGTTAAATGTGAAATATAAGCCAAATTTTATTGAGCACAAAAACTAATCTTTATTCTTTAAGGACAGAAATTGTACTGGCTATTTTGTAGATGTAAAAGTCATTCAGAAACAGTTGTAATGTTGTTATTGAGAACTTATTCTAGAATTTAAACTTGGGATTTTTCAAATGAGATTTTCTTTTAATGTATGTGCTGTCAGAACTAGCAACTAGTAATCATATGACGCACAAGAAGTTTTTAAAGTTGTTAATCTATGCATGGGTTTTAATAATACAGGTACTAAGAATTTGGTATTGTGCAAAAGATGGAATTTCTAAACAGTGTTGTATTTGACTAGGGTTGTATGAATTATTTTCCAAAATGTGCACAATGTATAATCATGATCTAGAGATTAACATGTATTCAGAAACAAATTGCTAGAAAGTAATGATGAATGAATACAAAATTTGTTTGCATTTAGACTATAAAGAGAATTAAGTTTTCCACCTGAATAGATTAAGGATATATGATAAGCAAACTGTATGAAATTAACAAGAAAAATTTGACCAGCCCAGGAATCTAATAAGGTTATATCTGAGGATTACATGCAATTAAGTATAGCACCTTTCCTCTTTTTGCAATAATTGTAAAGGAGGAGAAGCCAGAGGAAATAAGAGTAATGGATAAAAAAAAATAAATAATAGGTGTGAATTCTAGTGCAAAATAGATACAATAAATGGCAAATCAGAATAATATTGATGGAATTTAATCAGTTATATAGCAGTTTCGAGGTAAAAGGAAACTAAACTGGAGGTTTTGAACAGAAGTTTGAAAGGAACAAGAATAAATGCTTTGAAATTCAGTTTGTTTACATACTGAAAGATTGCTAAAGGACTTAATGTTATTTGGAAGTTGTGGAGTTCAAACTAAAATCTGTTGTGAATAATTTATTATGAAGATTGATACATGCAAAATTTTAAATTGTGGTGATCTCACTTGTTAAAGAGGGATAAGAGATAAGGTTGTTAGGTAATAAAAACCTAAATCAAGCCAGGAAGCCTTAAGACAAATTGCTCACAAGCTAAATTGTTCCACATTGATACTTAGGGATTGATATAGCAGCATATTACATCAGTTTGACCTATATTTTAAAAGTTGATAGAAAAGTCACAGATCAGTTTTGTAAAACAGGGTTTTTTTAGCAGTACAGTCTCAAGAAGACTGCTTTCCATCCTTATTTATCTTTCCATCATAAGAGTTTATCATAAATGGTTTTCATCTCAGCATATTAAAGTTGACTAACTTCATTATTACATTTGACTTCCCGGTCAAAAATAGATAAGCAGCCTGCTTGTCAAAAGGCTTGCTTTAAGTTTTACAGTGCTTAAAAGATTTCAGATCTCATAATTTAAAAATAGACACTCTAATACTACATGCTTTATGATATTCCTTTTAAATATGACTTTTATGTGAATTGCTGCTAAAACATGTATTTTAAGAATTGTTTGAATGTAAGCAAAAGCTCATTGTAAACCTGACCATATCGTAGATTCTGATCAATCCTCAGTGTTTACCTCAGTTTACCAATTTGTACTATGAACTGAGACTTATAAATGATAAGCCCTATGATAAAGGTACAGTGTCTCAATTCTTGGGAGATATTGCTTAACATTTGCAAGGATACCAAATGATATGTTCATTTTTATGATGGTAACAATGAATCAGAGAAAGCGAAGAGGTATGTTGTGTTTAAATACCAAAGAAAAAGAGACTTGATCTAATATCCATAAAGCTTGAGTATGCAGATTTGTGACAGGTGAATGGAAGTCATGTTCTGCTTTTTAAGCAGAGGGTTTTGAGAGAAAAAGAGAGAGGGAGATGGAGAGAGAAGGGGAGTTGGAAGAGAACAGATCTACTCTTATAATTGGATCCTTGACCTAGGGATAATTTCTAAAATTAATGTATATGGTGTTGGAAAAATCACAAATGATTCTTGAATCTTTCTGGACAGTTATCCTGAAGTGATTCCTGTATAGCCTTGTCTTATTCCTTTGGATGGCCTATGTCCCGGAGATAATACAGCCTTGATTTATATTAACTATGGAGCTATTCAATTCAGCACTCCTCTTCCTTAATTCAGGTTTTGTGACTAAATATGTTAATTATTACCAAAATATGTAAGAATAACTGAGTGATCTGCCTTGTAGGGATGTGAAAGACTTGTTTGAGGATATGGAAAATTGTTTCTAGACTGCTGCTTAGCAGAATTTCTCTGAGCTGTAATGGGTAAGACTTGTCTTTTAAGGAAGGAGAAGGCTTATGAGATCTAATGGTGATATAGAGAATGTTCTGTGATGGTTAGAGAGGCAATTCTAGGGCTCAATCTGGGCTGGACCTCTTTTAACCCTCTAAACTACTAATCCTTGAGTGGTACAGCGATGGCATGAGTCAGTGACAGCTTCGGCCTGTACATGGAGCCCCCTCCCTATGTGTCCCTTGGGACGTGAGGAAATGTTTTCCCCTGTCTGCCTTTTCTTTTTCAGCACATGATACAAATTGTAAAATAAAAGTTTCCATTTCCCCAAACAACCTATTAGGTTAATAATTGAAAATTATCAAATTGTTAGGGAACATACTTTGATAAGTAGGTGAAGTTTAGTAATAGATGACTTGTAGATTACAGCCTTAATTTACCACAACTGAAGTTTGGATCTTGAGCTTGGAAATATAACCCAAAGCTTTCTGGATTTCCTCCAGAATCTGGGATAAAGAAATTCATCTATAAAATATTGTTATTCAAGTATTTATAGATGCCCTATTAATGTGAGCTTTGCAAAAGGATATTCTGTAACAGAAACATCACATGCCAACTCTGCAAACAACTTAGGACTCAAACTTCCTAAAAGGATCAATTCCTATCAGAGAATGATTTCTGGAGATAAAGTCTGTTGGCTAAGATACCCAAATGTTAAGGTTTAATATCAGTTTCTATTATACTAATTTTTTCTCTTTATATCCAGTGTTCTAGTTTTTGCCCTAGTCCTGGGTTCTGTACTTCTGCCTTAGGGACTGACTCTCCACCTTGTGACCTGTCTGCCAGTCCAGGAAAACAGTCTCTGGATACACATCTTTCAAGTCTCCAAGCTTTCAGGACCCTGGCATTTGCTGCAGACACACCCCTGAAGATCCTGTGCCCACAGCTCCTTCTCCTCCTCTCTGGGATTCTGCACCCCTTATCAGCTATGAAGAAGCTACAGAAGATTGAAACCATCGGCCCTATTCCCTTAGCTATTTGGAGGAGGGAAGAGATGGCATAGGACATTGTACCCCCATAGTGGAGAAGTTTTTTAGGCAAACTATAGGCAGAAAAATTTCTTTGCTCCCACTATATACCCTTACCTGACACCGAGTCAAAGGTTTGACTCAGTTACGAGTAGAGGGGGAATTGAGGTGGGACAATGAGACTCCTGGGAATGGGCTAGAGGGATCCTGCAGGCTCATATGGGGGCTGGTTGGTGGAGCAAATTGGGGGTTAATGTTGGTTGAAGTTCATTTATATGCTTGTCTATCGGCAGGGCTGACCCCCTGCAATGTGCCTGTCTTTCAGGACAAAACTAGTCAGCCCGGAAGGGGGCTGCATTGCCAGCTCTACTGCCCCACCTCCGAGCCTCTTCCCTTTGCCCTGTGCTCACAATCGCCAGCTTACTCTGCTCTGAGATCCGGCTCAGCCCCCTCTGCCCTCAGCACAGGCTTCAAGAAAGCCAAAACTCCAGCAAGCAACTCAAACTGATGTAGGTTGGTTGCAGTGCATGAGAAACAACTGCCCTTGCCTGTTGGACCAAATAGAGACATTGTTACTGGACCCATACTGACTGCTCCTACCCTGGCAATCCCCGCCCTGGGCACCTGAATGCAGTAGCGCGGAGAATGATCCATTCTCAGTCTTCACCTTCTTGAATGCCAGCAACCTCCAGATAACACCTGACTGTGGGCTCTACCTGAACTCTCAGCCTCCTTATTCTATTGGTATTGGGAACCCGGGGATTATGGTGAACCCAAACCCTCCAAATGCTTTGTATGTCCCCTCAATCACAGATGATGAGGCCAAAATCCAATGCAAATGGGGACATGAAATGATTCTTGCCCTGGGGGACCTACAGGCTAATGGCACTTGTTTTTCTGGAGTCTGAGGCAGATCTCAGCAGTTCATTTCTTGCTCCTCACTGTGTGTTTGGTACTGGAAAGCCCCTCCTGGTACATGGTTGGCCTGTACCAGGGCCTCAAGCCTTGTCTGTCCCCCCGTACCTTAAGAACAAAGGATGCTGCAGATAACCCCGTAATTTGCATCCTGGTTCATATTTTTCCCCAGGTTAATACTATTCAGGGGAGGGATGTAGAGAGCATTTGGAAGGGATGCAGACTAGTAAACACCTGGCAGGCCTTGTCTGGCATCATAGAGTGCCCATCTTCATCCCAATTTTTGTAGGGCTGGGTATAGGAGAAACTACAGCTCTAAGCACTGCTGCCCTGACTCAGGGAAACCAGAACTTCCAGTCTCTCTTTTCAGGCTGATTTAGACCTCAAGTGAAGTAGAAACCTCTGCTAATTTCTTGGAAACATCATTGTCCTCTCTGGCAGAAATGGTTCTCCATCCTTGAGCTCCACTAGCTTCTCCTTTAGAAATTTGGAAACTATACCATTTGGTGCATACATATTGAGTACAGATATTTTTTCATTGTTTATACTGCCTTTTATTAGGATGTAGTTACCTTCCCTATCTCTTTTAACCTTATCTACTTTTACTTTGGCTCTGTCAGAGATCATGATAGCAACCCCTGCCTTCTTTTTTTCATTTGAAGCCCAATAGATTTGCTCCATCCTCTCATTTTCACTCCATGTATCTCTGTCTGTTTCATGTATGTTTCTTGTAGACAACATATGGTAGGATTTTGGTTTCTAATCCACTTTGCTATTTGCTTCCGTTTTATGGGCAAGTTCATCCCATTCACATTCAGAGTTATAATTATCAACTGTGCATTCCCAGATGTTTTGATTCTCTCTCCTAGTTCTGTCCTTTCTTCTTTCACTGTTTCCTTCTATACCAGTGTTTTGTTTTTAATCAGTTCCTATAATCCCCTCCCTTGTTGTTCTTCCCTTTCTCTCCCCCCTTTCTTATTCCCCTCTTATTGTTCTTTAAAGCCACACTGTGCTCCCCCCAAGCCCTCTCCCTCCCTAGTATTGCTTCCCTCCCCACCAGTCCATTTTTTACCCTTCTACTTCTCTATAGGGCATGAATCAATTCTCTGCCCCAATGGATCTGATTGTTCTTCTCTCTTTAAGATGATTTCAATACACTTAAGTATTGAATATTTCCTCTCGCTAACCTCTTTACCCTTACAGTATATTGTTATTTTTCCTGTTGGTCCCACACACTTCTTTATGGAATATAAATTTATTTCTTTTTGCTTTTTCCCTATTTTTCTTATTATTACCTTCTTCCCCCCTAGTTTTGTATATATATATATATATATATATATGTATACATATATATATAATTTGACATTTCATCCTATACAGTTTTTCACTGTTCCCTCTATGTAAACTTCTTCTAGTTACCCTGTTGGTAA
>NC_058132.1:414407831-414412068 GCF_016433145.1 Gracilinanus agilis | reverse complement strand
TATATATATATATATATCGCTTGACATTTCATCCTAAACAGTTTGTCCCTGATCTCTCTATGTAGATTTCTTCTAGTTACCCTGTTGGTAATAACAATTTTTAAATATTTGTCAATATCTTTTCTTCTTGGGATACAAATTGATTGAATTTGTTGTGTCCCTTAAAGAAAAGAATTTTTTTTCTCCTCCCCCCATTCTCCTAATTACCTTATGTTGATTCTCTTGAGTTCTGGGTTTGGGCAGCAAACTCTCTGTTTAAGTCTGGTTTTTTTCTTGATGAATGTTTGGAAGTCCTCAATTTTATTGAATGACCATACTTTCCCCTGCAATAATATAGTTAGTTTTGCTGGATAGTTGATTCTTGATTGTGAACCCAGTTCTCTTGCTTTCTGGAATATTGTGTTCCATGCCTTCTGGTCCTTCAATGTAGATGCAGCCAGATCCTGTGTTATCCTAACTGTGGTTCTCTGATATCTGAATGACTTCTTTTTAGCAGCTTGTAATATTTTTTCCTTGGTCTGGTAGTTTTTGAATTTGGCTATAATATTCCTGGAAGTTGTCAGTTGTGGATTAAATGTAGGAGGTGATCTGTGGATTCTTTCAATTTCCACTTTTCCCTCTTGTTAAAGAACTTCTGGGCAATTTTCTCTGATAATTTCTTGTAAAATGCTATCTAAACTTTTTCTTTTATCATGATGTTCTGGTAAACCAATATTCTTAAGTTTTCTCTTCTAGCTCTGTTCTTCAGATCTTTGGTTGAATCAATGAGGTATTTCATATTCTCCTCAAATTTTTCATTTTTTAAATTTTGTTTAATATATTCTTGCTGCCTTGTGAATTCATTTGCTTCTAGTTGTTGAGTTCTGTTTTTTAAAGACTGAATTTCATTCCTAGCTTTTTGGTCATCCTTCTCCTTTGTAGTTTTAAAATTAATATTCAATGCCTCCAAAGTATGATATTAATAAGGATTTTATTAAAAGCACAGGGAAAGAGTCCCAACTCACCCTTTACCATGCCTCCTCCTCTCCCAAAAAGCCCCATCACTAACCCTACAACAACCATATCAAAATGGCCCGCAAAACCCACAACCAATAGGAAAAGGCTTAAGGAATTATGGGTATGGTGAAAGGGAGTTTGGGTAATGTAGTTTAAAGGGGTACAAGGTCTTTTCAACTTTACACATTCTGGTCTGACTTTCTTTGTAGATCATCTTTTGTCTTCTTTGCTTCATTTTCGAGCTGGCCAATTCTGGCTTTTAAGACTTTATTTTCTTGTTTTAGTTCATGTATTTCCTTTTCCAAATTGTCTTCAGCCTCTCTAGCCTCTCTTGATTGCTTTTTGAGTTCCTGAAGTTCTTGAGTTAATTGAATTTTGAGATCTTCTAAAGCCTGTGTCCAGTTCGTTGGAACTACTTCCTCTTCTTCTATTTCTATTTCATTTGCTCTCTTTTCACTTCCTTGAAAAAAGCTGTCAATTGTCATTTCTTTTCTCTTTTTCTGTTGCTTACTCATAGTTTTTCCTTTTCTGTTCTGTTAGTTTGAGCAGATATATTTAATGATCTTTGATGAAAGATCTTCCCCCAGCTTGCAATGGAGATTTGTATTTACTTTCTCTGCCCTCTGAAGACTTCTTGTCTGACCAATTGATGGTATGTATATTTTTGAACATACCAATCCTATCCTTTAAAATGCACTCCAAGGAAAGTTCCCGCCAACTTGTTTTCCTATGTATGTTCTGTGCTTACTTATGGGTGGTGCAATTCTCTCTCATGTGAGGTGGATGTCCCGGTCGGCTGGTTATTAAAGGTCCCTAAAACTTCTAAACCTGAGTATTTGGCATTTTTCAGGAGGTGTCTCACTTCAATACTTTGTCTAATTAAAATGTAACTCTTTCCCCATATGTTAATCTTACTCATTGTCTACCATTCTTTGTAGATCATAATATAATAAAAATAGTAATTGACTCAGGGAACACAAACAAAAGATATAGATCTAAATGTCAGCAAAAATAATAGCATCCCAAATAACAAGTCCACAAAAAAAATATGATAGAAAAATAAATAATTGTGAAAGAGAATGATAACCAAAATCATAAGGGAAACAACAAACTGGGGAAAAATCTTTATAACAAAAAATTCTGAGAGAGGTCCAATTACTCAAATATACAAGGAACTAAATCAATTGTATAAAAAATCAAGCCATTCCCCAATTGATAAATGGGCAAGGGACATGAATAGGCAATTTTCAGATAAAGAAATCAAAACTATCAATAAGCACATGAGAAAGTGTTCTAAATCTCTAATAATTAAAGAAATGCAAATCAAAACAACTCTGAGGTATCACCTCACACCTAGCAGATTGGCTAAAATGAAAGAAGGGGAGAGTAATGAATGCTGGAGGGGATGTGGCAAAATTGGGACATTAATGCATTGCTGGTGGAGTTGTGAACTGATCCAACCATTCTGGATGGCAATTTGGAATCATGCCCAAAGACTGATAAAAGAATGCCTGCCCTTTGATCTAGCCATACTATTGCTGGGTTTGTACCCCAAAGAGATCATAGATAAACAGACTTGTACAAAAATATTTATAGCTGCGCTCTTTGTGGTGGCAAAAAAATGGAAAGTGAGGGTATGCTCTTCAATTGGGGAATGGCTGAACAAATTGTGGTATATGTTGGTAATGGAATACTATTGTGCTCAAAGGAATAAAGAACTGGAGGAATTCCATGTGAACTGGAAAGACCTCCAGGAACTGATGCAGAGTGAAAGGAGCAGAGCCAAAAGAACACTGTACACAGAGGCTGATACACTGTGATAAAATCTAAAGTAATGAACTTCTGTACTAGCAGCAATGCAATGACCCAGGACAATTCTGAGGGATTTGTTTGAAAGAATGATACCCACATTCAGAGGAAGAACTACAGGAGAGGAAACACAGAAGAAAAACAACTGCTTGAACACTTCAGTTGATGAGGAAATGATTGGGGGTGTAGACATGAAAGGACCACACCAATGCAATTATCAATAATATGTAAATAAGTCTTGATCGATGACACATGTGAAAACCAGTAGAAATGCAAGTTAGCTATGGGGGGGGGTGGAGTTTGAGGGGGTGAAGGAGAAAGTAAAAACATGAATCATGTAACCATGGAAAATTTTTCTAAAAATAAAAAAATTAATAAAAAAAAAAAAAAGAAAATGTAGTTCCCTGCCTTCTTTGAAGGGAACATTTCATATACTATCAGAGTTGATTGATGTATCAGTAAACTTCATTAAAATGTTTTTTCCCCATTTTATGTTGTTTTTGGTACAAGGGATGGCTCACTTATTAGAGTAGGAATAGGAATATATTCAGAAATTAAATATCCCAATTAAAATTTGTGAATTTTATGTTATTTTTATTTCTCTGTGTGAGTTCTCCCTCTAATTGGGTAGTTAAGTAGCAACAATGGATGAAGCACAAGACCTGTAGTTAAGAAGACCTGAGTTTAAATTCAGCCTCAGACACTTATTAGCTATGTGACCCTAGGCAAGTCACTTAACCCTGTTTACTTCAAGTTTCCTCATCTTCAAAATGAGCTGGAGAAAGAAATAGCAAGCCACTCCAAGTATCTTTGCCAAGAAAACCCCAAATGGTGCCATGAAGAGTTGGGCATGGCTGAAATAACTGAACAACAATAGAATTTAAGTTTCTATAAGACAAAGATTGTTCCCTTTTCATCTTTTATATCCTTAGTGCCTACCATAGAGCCTTAGAAATCATTAGCACTTAATAAATACTTGTTGAATCGAACCAAAAGATTCTATAATAAACACCTCATGCTGCAGGATTTTTACTTCCTAGTTCTATCCTGGTGAGGGGCCAAAAGTACTGATTTTCAAATGATAATCAGACCCATCCTGGCATTTAACCAAAACACTACTTGACAAAAGGCAAAAAGCAGTTTGTCTTTTAGGTTCACAGAAGACTATAGATTTTAGAACTGATAAGAACTTTTGAGATCCTCTAATACAGAGATCTAAAGAGGTCAAATAAATTCCACAAAATTATACTGTTTGTTAGTAGCAGAACCATAATTCAAGTCTCTATTTCCTAACTATAAATCAAGAGTTCTTTATATTGTGGCTCAAGTGAGATCTCTCTCTGTCTCCCTCTCTGTCTCTCTCAGTCTCTCTCTCTCTCTCTCTCTCTCTCTCTCTCTCTCTCTCTCTCTCTCTCTCTCTCTCTCTCTCTCT
>NC_058132.1:414371800-414407758 GCF_016433145.1 Gracilinanus agilis | reverse complement strand
TCTCTCTCTCTCTCTCTCTCTCTCTCTCTCTCTCTCTCTCTCTCTCTGTCTCTCTCACATACACACACACACACACACACTCTCAGAGTTCCTATATATTTAGTCACATAAGGATCTCTGGATGAAGAATCTCCCTCTATCTGCAAACATAACTATTCTAAAATTTATCAGAGAACATTCCCTGGAGCAATGAAAAGTTAATTGACTTGCATCCTGCTAAGCAGCCTCTCTCTGTCTCAGCCTGTTTTGCTCTGTATACTATACATATTCCAAAGGATTTATATTTAATTCAGCATTTTGAAAACTATTACTATAGGATTGCCAATAATCACCAATGTGAGGCTAACATTAAGTGAAAATCTAAGGGGGAGACTGGGGGAACCCTGAAACCACCCTGGTGGGAAGTTTTAAAATTCAGTAGCTTTAGTGAGCAGCTCCCTAGGAACAAGGAGGCTGGAAACAATAGTAGTGGGCTGGTATATGAGAAGGAATTAGCCACTCCTTCCTCAGTCTGTCAAACAAACCACTTTCTCCTTCAGAGACGTGACTGCCTGCCCTGAGGTTTTTTCCTGCCAGAGGAATCAAATTTTCCTAACAGTCACGCTTTTCCTGCTCTTTGACTATCTAGGTTTTGATGCCCTTTTATGGGTGTTTTGACGTGGGTCCTTGTCCTCATGTATCATTTCTCTTGTTACATTAGAACTTTATGTAACAAACAGGCTCAGAGTCTTCCAGGAGGAGCCATTTCCAGAAAGTACAGAACTCGGCCCTGAAGAAACTTGAAGTTATAGACAAATGTTACAAAGAGACCTTTGCAAAGAATCATTAGGCCCTCTGAATTGTCTATGCCCACGTTTACTGCTACCTTCCCCACTGTTCTTTATAGTATCTGCTTCTGGTAGGAAACAAAGATTTCACCAGGAAACCACATAAAGAGGAACTCAAGAAAAGAAGCCCCACGGGAGCTTTTTTAATTTCTAATGTAACCCATGCTGAGTTTTTGATTCCTACCCCTGGATATACGGACTTGTATTTTTTCTTTCTTTTTTTTTTTTTGCCTGCTAACTTTGTGTGTGTATGTGTGTGTGTGTGTGTGTGTGTGTGTATATATATATATATATATATATATATATATATATATATAATCCCTATAGTTGTCAACTTGGAAAAACACAGAACTACTAAAGTAGTCAGCAAAACCAATTTTTAATCAGGATGGAGATAGTGTTCAATATTCGACCACAACACAGAGTCAAGGGCTCTGGGACTCTGGGAACAGTATCTCTGTGAGAATCACCATGGAAGATGATTCTCCAAAGAATAATAGAACTTGGGGATCTTATATACCTTTTGGGGAACTAGCTACAGCAAACATACATTGACAGGTTACTGTCAATGTATGGCTTGGGAAAGAGTCTATAGCCAGAGGCTGGGATAGCAGGGAGTGAGTGGATACAAAAGAAAAGGGTCCAGCCAAGGGCTGACTGGATGACCTGGGAGAGGACTTTAATACTATGGAAGAAACTACTAAGACAAAAAAGGGTGCTTAACATTTGACTATATCCACTAGTCCCATCTAAACTGGGGTCATTAAATGCTTCAAGTTCTATTGTTCTGTGTGAAATAGGTCAGTCTGGGACTTCCCTCAAGGTGAGTTCTGTAAGAAATCTCTTTTACAAAGGGTAAATCGGAAAGGGAAACCCTGGGATAGTGTTACTGCCTTCATTGTCAATCAAATATTCTCCCAACGTTGCAAACCATCTCTGCAATTTCCCCTATAGTTCTCAGGAGGGCAGGGGCAAATTTGGGATTTGCAAAAACCCAGTTGATGATAAATAATACATATAAATATAACCCTGAATATATAATCCCTATAGATATACAATCCCTGTATATAATCCTATAGATATAATTCCTTTAGATGTATAATCTCTACACAGGCACATAGCAACACGCTTAAGATCTAAGACTTAAAATGATTTTACTCGGGGCACAAGAAAATGGGCAAAGGAAGATGGCTTCAAGACAATGATTATACCCAGGTCTGAGTTAACAGAGGGAAATGGTAAAATTGCTTTCCAGTCTCTGGTGCATTATGGTGGGGAGAGGTCACCAAGGTCTCAGTCGGGATCATGTAACTGCAAGTAGAAGAAGGTCCTACCAGAAGCTTTTAGGGGATTTGATTTTCCAAAGTTATTGTTATGGAAGAAATAAGTCCTCTATGAGTTCATGTGGTAGGTAACTGCTGCCAAAATATATTTAGTAACATGCAGAAATTATAGAAGTTTAAAAAAACCCTAGGTTTTATTAATATGTTCAAGAATAGGTTTAAGTAAAGGCAGCTAGTTGCACAGTGGATAGAGCACTAGGGCTGGAATTGGTAGGACCTGGGTTCAAAAATGGCCTCAAGATACCTAGCTTTATGACCCTGAGCAACTCATTTAACCCTAATTGCCTAGCCCCATGATGGTGAACCTATGGCATACATGCAGAGATCTCTCTGTGGGCATGGGCTCTGCCCCCCACCTGAGTTCATTACTAGAACACCAGAGGGAATTGGGAGAGCTGCTCCCTTCCCCCCTTTCCACTCTGCCTGATGACATTTTTTCACATCCCCCACCCCTCTGCCCAGTAGCCAAGTGGGAATGCACAGAAGGTAAGGTGGGAGGTGTTATGATAATATAAATATCTGTGGGTTAAATAAGATATCCTATAGGGAAATAACTCCTAGGTGGTTTGGTTAAGGGGAGGAATAGGGAAATGGAGTAGAGAGGAAAACCATAAGGATAACCAGCTGGGTCTATCACAGTGGGCCCTTGCTGTCAGTTAGGTGCCAGGTTTGTCTGGGAAAGGAGGAGAAATAAGAAAGGTCTGTATAAAAGGGTTTAATAATAAATTGGGGACAGGTAATAGAAGGGATCAGGTTTTCTATCTTTAAAATCACTAAGGGGATTTTCCCAAAGTTTGAGAGGAAATATCTACTCTAATACTAATCTACCATCTACAGTAACGAGGTCCAGCTGTTGCCTGGGATCTCACATGTGTATCCAAAGGCCTTCAGCAGATCCTCAAAGATGTCCAGGGTAATTGCCAGCTAATCCAAGACTAGAGATGGAGCTTTGGATTATTGACATTCAGTGTCCACCACTGAAAATGTCTTATCACTGCTTGGCCAATCTCCAGCAAACCAGGTCTTTTTTTTTTAAATTTTTATTTTGAATATTTTTCCATAGTTACATGTTTCATGTTCTTTCCCTCTCCCTCCAACCTCCCAACTCCCCTTAGCCAATGCACAATTCCACTGGGTTAAGACCTAATTCCATATTATTGATAGTTGAACTAGAGTTATCACTTAGTATCTACATCCCCAATAATATCCCCATCAGCCCATGTGTTCAAGCAGTTGTTTTTCTTCTGTGTTTCTCCTCCCACAGTTCTTCCTCTGAATTTGGCTAGTTTTCTTTCTCATAAGTCCCTCAGCCTTGCATTACTGCTAGTAGAGAAGTCTGTTGTGTTCAATTATACCACAGTGTATCAGTCTCTGTATACAATGTTCTCCAGGATCTACTCCTTTCACTCTGCATCAATTCCTGGAGGTCATTCCAGTTTCCTCCAGTTCTTTATTTCTTTGAGCACAATAATATTCCATCACCAACAGATACCACAATTTGTTCAGCCATTCCCCAATCGAAGGACATTCTCTCATTTTCCAATTTTTTGCCACCACAAAGAGTGCAGCTATAAATATTTTTGTATGTGTCTTTTTCCTTATGATCTCTTTAGGGTATAAGCCAAGCAGTGCTATGGCTGGATCAAAAGGCAGATAGTCTTTTAAAGCCCTTTGGGCATAGTTCCAAATTGCTATCCAGAATGGTTGGATCAGTTCACAACTCCACCAGCAATGCATTCATGTCCCAATTTTGCCACATCCCCTCCAACATTCATTACTCTCCCCTGCTGTCATTTTAGCCAATCTGCTGGGTATGTGGTAATACCTCAAAGTTGGTTTTGATTTGCATTTCTCTAATTATTAGAGATTTAGAACACTTTCTCATGTGCTTATTGATAGTTTTGATTTCTTTATCTGAAAATTGCCTATTCATGTCCCTTGCCCATTTATCAATTGGGGGATGGAGTAAACCAGGTCTTGATTGAAGTAGTCCTCTTGGAAATAGGCTACACACACAGAAAAAGCAGGTCTCCCTTTCCCCAGAAATTCAACTGCCTCCCTTTTCTGTGTCAGACCTACAGAATTTTCAGGTTGTCAGCAGGTTGTCCCCTATCACTCAAATCTCCCTATGCTAATCTAACTTTCTTTCTAACAGAGGCTCATAGTTGCCAGAACTAGAGGGGAGCAGAATGTTCAGGCTGCTCCCTTCCCCCTCTTTTTCTACACTCACTGAAGATATTCCTCACTTCACCTGCCCCTCTGCCCAGCAGTCCAATGAGAGCACTTTTCCCCACCCCCTGAGTGGGGTCAGGGGGCAGGGCATGCACAGCATGTGGTGGTGGGGGGAGACATGGCACATGGTCTCTAAAAGGTTTGCCATCACTGGCCTAGCCCTTACCACTCTTCTGCATTGGAACCAATACAAAGTATTGATACTAAGACAGAAGATAAGGGTTTAAAAAATAAAGAATAACTTCAAACCTTAGAGAAAACAATACATCTGAACAACTATTAGGATTCTAACAAATTTTCTTATAGACAAAATTACCAGAGTAATAGAGAAATAATTCTTTTACATATTGCAATCTTGTATATTACTGTTGGGTTATATAAACTAAAGAAAAGACAAAATTTATAATACTATAATTCCTTCAATGTCATAAAAGTTGAAAAAACAGTTAAACAAAGTTATAGTCATGCGTTCTCTAAGGAAACAAACTTCATCAAACAAATTTTATGGGCAAATTAAATCATGTTACAGAGTAAGCTACATTTCCACAGTTCCCAAATAGGTTAAAAGGGGTAAAATTTATGTTCTGTCAAGAAGTCAGAAACAGTTGAAATTCCTACTAGGCTATGAGACAGGTTTTGGTCAGATGAAATTAATATTAACAGAAGATGGACTTTCAATTAACCAAAAGTTGCAGGAGAGAAAAAAGGAAATCAAAAAATCAAAAATTTCTGTTACACTAGAAAACTGATTCATTTATCACCTCCACACCAGGGCAGCAATGCATATGTGTTCAGAAAGTTTTAGGGCCCTGATGGTGAACCTATGACATGCATGTCAACACTGACACACATAGCCATTTTCAATGACACGCAACTACATGTGGCCACATACAGAGAAGTATGGGGCCACATGCTGAGGATGAAACATTTGCTGTAGTTAGTGTAGACACTGTGCCAGAGGTCTGTAGGCCAAAACAACAGAACTCCAGCATAGAGCATCTAGTTCTGGGACTTATGGGTCATTAGGGAACCTTTGACCTCACTTCTGGTTGGTGGAGCAGGGAGCAGCAGAATGCCATGGGGGAAGCATCTCTGGGGGCCCTGTGATCGCCATTGTCAGCAACCACATAACCACAGCAACCATCATTCAATCTACTGTTCTGGGGTGTTGTGGATTTCTAATTGACTATCATTACTGAGATAAGTGAGAGGGAGGCTGGGAGAGGCGAGGGCCTTTGCTATGGGTGTCATTTCCTGCCATTAGAAATAGCAGCAGCCATCTTAATTTACATAAGAAATGCCATCTTGCAGCATAGTGCAGACGCCATTTCACCACTATTACTGTTGTGCATCCTTATTAACCCCTATTTCTGCCTATTAATCCTGCCCTTTCCTAAAAGACAGTTACATGTGCCATCTTGTGATCAGTTAGGCTAGTTAACCCAGGGCTAATAGGCTATCTATAATTCTATCTTCTATCACTACCTCCCTGATGGAGAACCCAAAAAATAAAAAACAAGGTTAAGTAAAGGAAGTGGTAGTTAACGGTGGCCAACCCTTTCAAGAGACATGGACCAAGAAGTTTTGCTTTATAGAAAAAAATGGCACATCATTTTGTGTTCTATGTACTGAAACAGTAGTAAGTAGAACATGGAACATAAATAGACATTTTGAAACTAATCATTCCCAGCTCTTGAAAAAAAGTGAGGATGAAAGGAAGGAATATATTTCTAGACAGCTACACCTTTATAAGAGCCAATCTAATTCCATCCTTAAATTTGTAAAAGGCTTTACAAATTTAATATCTGCAAGTTCGAGCATTACTCACTCCATAGCTCAGCATGGGAAAGCACTCAGTGAGGGAGAATTTATTAAAGAAACTCTCCTAAGATGTACACTAGTTCTCTTTCACAATATGCAGAATGAAGATGCAATCATTAAGAGAATATCTGAATTATCTCTCAGTAGAAATATCATAAAAGACTGAATAACGAGACTGAGCACAAATGTACGTCAATTAAAGAGAGACATAATTAATTGTAAATATTTTTCTATCTCTCTTGATGAAATAACTGATGTCACATCACATGCTCAGTTGGCCATTATTGGTCAATATTCTGATGGTCTTATAATGAGAGAAGAGTTGATAAAGTTAGTATCAGTGCCAACAAGTACATCAGGAAGCAAAAATATGTAAGGTTGTTATACAAACATTCCATGACCTAAGCAATGATATCTCTAAAGTTGTGTCAGTGACAACAGATGGGGCACCAAACATGGTGGGGGAAAAGTCAGATTTGTCAAATTGTTTACAGAAGCTATTGGACATACAATTGTGCCTTTTCATTGTATTATCCATCAGGAGGCTTCCTGTGTCAAGGCAGGATTCACTGACTTAAACAACTTAATGTCAGTTGTTGCAAAAATAGTTAATTTAACATCTGCTTGCCCCCTTCACAAGCGAGAATTTTCTGCACTTTTACTGGAGATTAATTCTACCTACAGTGGACTGCTGATGTACAATAACGTAAAACGGCTGAACCAAGGCAAAGTTCTTGAGCGCTTTGTGGAGTGCTTTGAAGAAATTAAGATATTTCTTGAGGATAAGGATCTGGGAAACTTTCCTCAGCTCAATGATGATAAGTGCGTCAACACCCTGATGTTTTTTACAGATCTCTCTGTTCGTATTAATGAACTGAATTTAAAGTTACAAGGTTTTGGCAAAGGTATTGACATTATGTTTGGTTACATAAAAGCTTTTGAAAGTAAACTTAACATTTTCAAGCAAGATGTAGAAACTAAAACTTATAAGTATTTTCCTTGAGTAACAAAGTATTTTGAGAAGGCCAGTGCAGCTCTACAAAATGAAACAGAACCCTTGTATATAAAGTACCAGCATGTTTTAGACTCATTACTTGAACAGTTCAGTGATAGATTTAATTAATTTAGAAGCCTAGAATGGACCATGAAAATAATTAAGTATCCTGATGTAGTAGTCTGCAGTAGTTTGGAATTAAATGATTTCCAATGGATGCAAATTGATGATTTGGTGATGCAACTTGCAGAATTTCAAGACAACATCTGGGCTCAGGTGTTTGTCAACTTGAGGTCAAAGCTTGAAAATCTGGAAAGGTGCTGCTTGGAGAATCAAGAGGAGTGCCACTTTGAACAGGAAATTTGGAGTGCCTGGAACTAATTACCAGACACTTTTAGTACCCTGAAAAATAGAGCAATGGCTTTACTCACAAATTTTCCCTCTATGTACTTTTGTGAGACCTTATTCTCAGCATTAAATGATATCAAAACCAACAAAAGAAACAGATTGACAGATGAAGTTAGTAGCACTTGCTTGGGCTTGAAGTATACAAAATACCAACCTTCAATGGAAGATTTAGCACAGTGATTCCCAAAGTGGGTGCTACCACCCCCTGGTGGGTGCTGATATATAGTGATATATAGAGTTTTGCAAACCTTAAATAACTCTCTCTATATATGTATATCAGTTATTATTACTGTCACCTCCTCAGTCTCCTTATCTTTTAGGAAGCAAAGCTACAGCTAATCTTAAATACTTTACTGTAGATCATTTAAAGCAGTGATTCCCAAAGTGGATACTACTGCCCCCTGGTGGGTGCTGTAGCGATCCAGGGGAGAGGTGATAGCCACAGGTACATTTATCTTTCCTATTAATTGCTATTAAAATTTTAAAAAAATTAATTTCCAGGGGGCTAAGTAATATTTTTCTGGAAAGGGGGCAGTAGGCCAAAAAAGTTTGGGAACCACTGATTTAGCGGCTAAATGAATTTTCATTAGCCAATGAAATTCAGCAAAAAAAAAAAAAAAGTCACTAATAGGCAGGTTAGTTAAAGAATTCCCCCTTCCCCTCACTTATCTTAGTTCACAGCACCCCACACAAGTTAAATAATATCAAGAGCAACAAAAGAAACCAACTGACAGATGAACAAAGAAGTAACTAAGCAGGTAAGTTAAATAATTGGTTTTTGGTTTATTAAATACAGTTATATATTACAATTATACATTTTTGTTATTTAAACTATAAATAAATAACACAAAATTATAATTTTTTTTCTCAAAGTGACACACCACCTGAATTATGCTTATTTTTTTGGCTAGTTTTGACACACCAAGCTTTAAAGGCTGCCCATCACTGTTTTAGGGGATGGTAGGTTCTATACCAGAGTATCTGATTAATTTTCCATCACATAAAAACATAAAGGGGATTAAAAGCCAAAACAAAATAAACAAACAAACAAATAATGAGCTATCAACTCTGAGGAAAACAACAGTATCTCATTTAAAATGGTTTTCTTCTCTAGATATTTAATCACTATTTAATTGAATGGTTGACTTAAATGAAGTCTCAGAATTCATATCATCATCCAGGAGAATGTAAGGTCCTTAAAGGAAGAAACAATTTCTTTTTGTCTGAGTATCTTCATTTCCACTTCCTAGCACAGTGTCTGACATAGTAGATAATTAATAAATATTTGTTGAATAGAATTACATTACATCAAATTAACTGAATTGAATTTCCAGCCACAGAATTTCACAAGAGCTAAAACTATTTACTGCATTAAAAGAGTTGCCTTGGGTGATTTTTTATTCTAAAGAAGCCTGACATTAAGATTTGTACCAGTGATAGATTTCCTTTTTTTTTTTTAATACTATATCCCCCTAAAAAGAGAATTACCTTTTAGCCTTTTTTTAAGCATAGTGTAATAAGAATGTAAAATTGGTCTAGGAGCTGGGACTAGAGATTAACCTTTGGATGATATGATTCTTGGATGATATGATTCTTTCTCATTGACTTTAGTCCTAGGAATAACCAGGATTTTGGTATATGAATGTTCAGCTGCATTTCTGAAATATGTTTCTTGTTTGTTCTTTTACTAGCTTTGCCAGGAAATCAGAGCTTTCCATTTCCTGTACACTATAGATCCTGTGTTCTTTTGTAATCCCCCAAATAGGAAGTCCTCCTGTAACCCTTTTGCCAAATACATGGAAACATGATTTCATTTGAAAAGCCTGAGATTAATTGGCAGGAAGTGTTACTACAAAAATGAACTGACAAGCCAATAAGTTATATAAATGGCCTGAAAATAAAGACTATTATTTATGGACCTTGTGGGTCATTCAGCTTTGTCTAAGGAATAATTGCTGAGAATTCCAATCATTACATTCTGGTTTTCTAACTCCTAAGCTTTGCCACACTTTTAGTTCTCACTAGTACAGTGAGGACTAAACTCTCCTCCTGAGAACTCTCTTCTCTAGGTTTTTGTGATACAGTACTCTCTTAGTTCTGTTCCTACCTGTCTGCTTCCTGTCAGTTTTCTTTGCTCTATTGTCATCCATAGCATGACCCCAACTTTAGGTGTATCACAAATCTCTTTGCTGGTCTCCTTTTCTTCCTTTTCTACTTGCTCACTTGGTAGCTTCATCAGGTCCCCTAGGCTTAATTATAAACTCTATATAAATGATTCCCAGGTGTATATATGTGTGTATGTATATGTATATTTGCATAATGTGTATATGTGTGTTATGTAAATATAAAATCGCATATTTATGTGTTTGTGTGTGTATACATACATATATATATAAAATTAGACTCTCTTCTGAGTTCCAGTTCCAAATTTGCCACCTAATTGCTCCTTGTACAGTTCAAACAGGATATCCCTGCCAGGTGTCCATTTGCTAAAGTTCACAAAATTGCTGTCATCCTCAGCTCCTTACTCTATTCCCACATACCCAATCATTTGCCAGATCTTATTGTTTCTGCCTCTACAATGTCTCTTGCATCCATCTCCTTGTTTCTGCTCACACAGTCTCCATTCTAATTATGTCTCACATCATCTTCTGACTGGATTCCTGCAATAGCCTCTAATTGATATCCTTGCCTCATTCTCCTTTCCATCTTCCATAAAGCTGCCAAAATGATTTTCCTAAAGCATTCATCTTTTCAAGTTATTCTCTAACTTAATGAACTCCAATGGCTCCCTAGTACCTCTAGGATCAAACATAAATTCTTGTTTTTATACTTAAAGCTCTTTACAACTTGGCCCCAAACTGCCTTTTTATATTCCACATAATTATGTCCATAATTATAGATTAAACCCTTTCACCCTCTATGGGACAGCCAAATTGATCTTCTTAATGTTCCTCATATCTAAAATTCCATCATCTAACTTCCTACCTTTAAATTCCCTCCTTATTATACCTCATTAGAATCCTTAGTTTCCTTCAAAACTCAGTTCTATCTTGACTTTCTACATAAAGACTTTTCCATATTCCCCAACTGCATATACCTTCTCCAATGATATTACTTTTATTTATTTGTACAATACTGTATTGTACTATTTTGTATTTCTTGTATTGCATTGTATATTTCTACTTCTGACTTCTATGGGAAAAGATGTGAGAAAAGGAAGAGAATAAAAAGAGAAAAGGAAATAGTACAAGTGACTCAGAAGGGCTTAGACAAGTGAAGTAAGGTCAGAAGTTTAATTTGAGGAGGAAAAATTTGGCAAAATTTGAAAGAAATTAAGAAAAAAACTAGAGAAAAATCCAGAGCCAGATACTAGTCAAGATTGTATAGTAGGGCATAAAGGGAAGCAAAATCAAGGAATATTAAGGAGAAATAAAAGTATTAAAAAGAACGAAAAGCATAAAGAAAGATTTGTAAATGGAATCTGGAGAGGAAGAGTCAAAGAACAAGAAGAAGGCAGTTGGCAAGATAAAGTAAGGTAAATAAGAAAAGATAAGTTAAAACAATAATTAGAGGATTAAGCAAATTCATGGAATGGATTTGTTGGTGGGGCAGATTGCTGAAATGGACAAGAATTTGGTATTAGACTGAAGTGGAAATGGTAGGATTTTTGAAACAAAATAAAGAAATTTGAGTAACATCATCAAGTTATTAAGAGGTGATGTAACTGGCTATAAGGGTTTAACCAAGTGCTTGCAGCTGAGATATAAACACTTGGAAGTAGTTCAAATAAACAAGACTGAAAATATCAACTATAATTAGGAGAAATTATTCAGAAACTTTCAAGTATGTATGGGGAAGGGGAAAGGGAAGGAAATAAGCATTTTACAGTGGCTAATATGTGTCAGGCATTGTACTAAGTGCTTTATAAGTATTATCTCAATGATGTTTATATTTCCATCACAGTCAATTGTCAAGTGCATTTCATGTGAAATGTGATTTCTCCTGTAGAGAAATTATTTATTCTGCACATATTTTGTTCACAATTATTTTAGTGTAAGAATTTGAAGGATGCCTCACTACTACACTTCAGATTGGAAAGGAAAATGAAGTTTTCCTAAAGTAAATATAAGTGAGGGAAAGGAAAGGAAAGGAAAGGAAAGGAAAGGAAAGGAAAGGAAAGGAAAGGAAAGGAAAGGAAAGGAAAGGAAAGGAAANNAAGGAAAAAGGAAGCAAGGAAATAAGGAGGAAAGAAAGAGGAAGGAAGGAAGGAAGGCAGGCAGACAAAAATCTGAGATATATGCACATGTGCACATATGTTTGTATATTTATAACAACAGAATAATGTTTTATAAATATGAATATATATAAATAAATATAAATATATAAAATTTTTATGGACATTAAAATAAAAATTTATAAATATATAAAATGTTTATAAACATAATTTATAAATAAATATAAATATAAATATAAAATTTTATAAATACAAATATTTTATAAATACAAATTATTTTATAAATTCATGCATGTAAATAATATAAACAAATAATAATTTATAAATAATATTTATAAATGTATAAATAAAATTTTGTGAATTTTATGGATAAATAAAAATAAATAAAATCTACATATTTTGTAAATATATAGATTCGCCCATTAGTTACTATAGAGCAAAAATGAAGAATATTAGCTAAGACAAGCAGAAAACCACTGAAAACTGAAGCCAAGAAAAGTCAGTAAGTGAAATTCATAGCCTCAAATATGCAAATACCCTGTTTAGTAAACCATCAAGAGGAACTATAGGTCATAATACAAAAATAAAATTAGACAATAAATATTATTGAGATTTGGTGGGATGAAACTCAAGACTGATCCATGGCTCAGAGTAAGTATAAAATATTCAAAAGGATCATGATAAATAAAGGGGAGGGTAGTAGTATTGTATATTAAAAAGGTATATTCAAGTAAATCCAGGAACCTCAGAAGAGAAATTCAGATGAAAGACAAAGGAAGGAGAAAGAAGTTATTATGTCAGTACAGGCTACTATAGACCACCTGGACTAGAAGAGCAAATATATGAGGAGTTTAGAAAACAGATCCCAACCTAAGAACAAAGAGATGATGGAGTAATGATTGCAGATTTCATTTTATCCATACAGCTGGGTGATACAAAGGACAGAGTGCTGGATATGAAATAAAAAATGTACTCAGACTGTAACCCTGTCAAGTAACTAAACCTCTATCTGCCTCAGTTTCTTTAACTGTAAAATGAGGACAATAACAGCACTTACCTCACAGGGTTGTGTAACTGTTTAGCTCAATGTTCTTGATTCAAAAGGATATAAAGGGTATTAACTTTGTTAGTGATACATATTCCATCATCCACATTAATTGAACTGGAAGAAACAAAATTAAATTCTCTTTTCCTTACAAAAATTATAGCATCACTAGATTTTATCAAAGCTTTTGGCTCTCATATTCTTCTTGTGGAGAAAATGGAAAGATATAGTTTTCACGATGATACAGTAAGGTAGCTATAGCGCTGGAGGGATAGCTGGCTTCCAAGAGTCCAAGAAAAGAGGCCTCTGGTGCTCGGCACTATACCATTTAACTTTTAGAACAATGACTTGGATAACAACATAGACAATATACTCATCAAATTTATAAATGACTAAATGACAGTCAGGTTGTAAAAGTATCTTGACAGGCTAAAATCACTGGGCTAAACCTAAATCTAAAAAAAATATTCAATATGGATAAATGCAAAGTCTTGTACTTCAAAAAATCATCTTCATAAAGTGAGGTGTGGTTAGATTGATGTATACTGGAAAAGAAGGAAATCTTTTTCTTATAATTGAAGAGTTAGTTTTGAGAGGTTTCAAGGCATAGCTGAGGAAGCAGAGGCACTCTCTGTACAGATACATATAGATATATAGATGCATTAAGAGTCACTCAAAGCCAGAGGTGAAATTTAAGATTTGAATTCAGGTGTTCCTGATGCCAGGCTCAAAGCTCCTTCTACTGCACCACCTAGTTGCCCTCCTAAAGTATAAAACTGTTCAGAAGTAGAATAATCTGGGGCAGGTAAATTGAGAGCCAGGTCTAGAGACCAGAGGTCCTGGGTACAGATCTGACCTCAGATACTTCTTAGTTGTGTGACCCTGCACAAGTCACTTAACCCCATTTACCTAGCCCTTACTGCTCTTCTGCCTTGGAAACAATACATAGTACTGATTCTAAGATGGAAGGGAAGTGCTTAAAAAAAAAAAAAAAGGTAAAGTAGCCATTCTCAAGCCATGTTGGGTTCTCTTTTCTTGCAGGTCTTCAAAGAGAGGCTGGAGAACCTCTTGTCTGGTCTAGTATAGTCAGTATTCCTTATGTTTATGGATGGGATTAGATGATCAGAGATTTCTTTTAATACTGAAATCCTGTGTCTCTGATATATAAGGGAAGGAGAGTTTGGTTCCCTCTTTTCTAGCTCAGTTAATGTAGATGTAATCATATACAGTGAAGTGTTCATGTGTTGACAAGGTGTTAATATTGCATCATCTTGAAGAACATCTTTCTCTATGATTAAATTGAAAGACTAAAACATTGTACAGTGATTTTCCATGTTCTACGATGATTCTTCAAAGGCTATGAAGCAGTTCAAAAGTTAAAGGCAGTCCAGGCTGGAGAGCAACGCTAGCAATTATGCCAGAGGGCAGCAAGATAGATCAAGTAGTTTCTCTGATTCTCCCTTCATTGGCCATGGCATCTAGAAATAGAACTACTCTCCAAGAAGGAGACCCTGATCCACTAACTAGAGAGCCAGTTTGAGAGAGTTCAAGCAAAAGTTGAGGAAACAGAAACACATTCTTCAGATAGACATATATAATGAGAAAGAGTTACTCAAAGTCAACCTTCAAAGATCCTGACTTTTGGGAACGAAGAAAAGAGCCAGCTCTGAATTCAAGAGAGCTAGCCCTAGTGATCAAAAGTTGGGCTACAGACCCTGGGAACTCGGTCCAGCAGCTCATGCACTAGAAACACCATGCCCAGGGACGGAGGGAGAAAGGCTTCCTAAGGACTGTGCAAGTCAGGAGAGGACATTGAGACTCTGCAGTTCTGGAGTTGCCAAATGGATTTTCTACATGTATCTCTCACTGCCATTGTACTCTGAGATTGCTCTTATTCTTCTCATGGATGTTAGGCATATTTATGGGCTAGTTTATCTGAGGTTTGATGGGTAACCAAGGTTTTAAGCTATGTTCTAAATGTTGTTTTAGCAAATTTCTTTGCTTTGGATTGCAGATAGTTTTCCTTTATGTAAGTAGACTATTCTGCAGACCTTTATGTGAAAGACTTTTGCATAATGAACATTTTCCCAAGGTCATAGGAAAGGGAGAGAGGAAGAGAGGGAGGCAGGAAGGGGGCCAGAACATGTTTCAAGGACACAAGGAGGCCAGGGAAGGAGAAGCAAAAGCAGTAGCAGGAGGAGGACCCAGCCAGGCCAGGCCAGCCAGTAGGGAACTGGCTGGAAAAACAAGGGGGTGGGGGTAGGAGGCAAACTCATGGGGGCCAGATGAGAACACAGGAGAGGACAGGCCACACTCATGGAACTGGATAGGAAGACAGACAGGCTGGGCAGATGCAGGGAAGGGAGCAAGCAAAGGCCTCCTTTCTCAGAGCAGAGGTCTCAAGACAAGCCCCTGGTCTCTCCCTGCCACCATTCTTCTGCTTTCACTTGGAAGGAGTTTGGGGGTTGCTTTTTGGAGGGAGCACTAAGTGGAAGGGAAGGTCCAGAGAGAGAAAGAACACAATACTGTACAGTAAAGTTAACACAGGTGGTTTTTGTGGAAGGTAGATTTCTTTCAGAATTCTTTAGGTATTTATTTAAAGCTAAAACTGTCTGCACCTCTTGGGCTATTCTTGAGAATTACATGAGTGGAGATTCATGTTTTACAGCATACCTCCTTGAACTTGGGAGGATAAGGTACAAACTGGGATCCAACCTGTGAATGAGAGCTGAATAAATAATTGTTGATCAACTAATTAATAGTAATAATAACTAACACTTATTAAGTACTTACTATGTGCCAGGCACTGTGCTAAGCACTTAAAAAAATACCTTATTAGGTCCTTACAACAACCCTGGGAGGTAGGTACTATTATTATCCCCATTTTACAGATGAAGAAACTGAGGCAAACAGAGTTAAGTGACTTGCCCAGGGTCATACAGCCAGTAAGTGTAGGCTTCCCAACCTAGGCCTAGTGCTAGATCCACTATACCACTTAGCTACACATCTAGTGATCTGGTGCCTACCTAGCTATCTAGTGATCACTTATCTGGTAACCTCAAATATCTAGAACATATTTTAGAAGCAGAGTGTAAACAAGAAAAGTTTCTATACAATCAAAACAGATGCTAGCATCATGGTATAAGGGGGGAGAGGAGGAGTTCGGTTCTGGAATCAGAATATCTATATTCAAATCTTGTCTTTTCTACTCAAAACTCAGTAACTCTTAGGCAATTCACTTAATATTTCTGGACCTGAGTTTCCTCATGTGGAAAGTGAATCTTTATTCTACTCTGTCTCTAATGATCTCTAATCTGTCTTCTAGTTCTAAATTCTTTGCCCCCATATTACAAGTTTCATGTTTTATTCAAATTCACAGAAAACTCTTTAAATCATTATTCAGACTATTCTGTCTTAAACATAATTCTAATAATCTTTATTGGGCAGCTTGGTAGCACAGTGGATAGAGTGTGAGGCTGGAATCAGAAAGACTTATTTTCCTGAGTTCAAATCTGGCCGCAGACCCTTGCTATGTGAACATGAACAAGTCACATAAACCTGTGTGTCTTAGTTTCCTCATCTGTAAAATGAGCTGGAGAAGGAAATGGCAAACCACTCTAGCATCTTTACCAAGAAAACCCCAAATGAGAGTTTATCATCTGTTTTCCTAGCCCATCTCAAATTAGAAGAAACAGATTAGAAGATTAATGGCCAGGAGGCAGGCCAACTGAGAGTAGCAAGAAGTAATAGCTGACCATTTTTAGTGATCTCCCCAGTTGTTAGGGCTTGTCGCAAAATTGCTTTTTATACGTATTTTGTATTTGCTTATATGTATACATTTTCTTTCCCTCGATAGAATGTAAGCTCCTTGAAGGCAAGGAGTATCTTGTATCCCTAGAGCCTATCACTGTCCAGCACATTATAGAGGCTTAAGAAATGTTTGCCAATTTGATTAATTTGAATAACGTGAGGACAGCGGTAAAAAATAGTAGAAACAAGAACCCAAAAGGATAACAGTTTGAAATCACTCAATGTTGGAGTAAACAGTAGGTTCATATTCAAAAAGATGACAAGTTATTAAGAAAAAGGTTAAAATTATATTCAATATATTCTGGTTATAAGGCAGAGGAAATGTCAAACTATAAGTGTTTCCATGAAAAATAAGTAAAATACAAAACATTTTTGACATATAATGGCATATGTCTGTTCTCTGGAAAATTCACTTAAATGTAACAGCTCAATTTTCTTGTCATTAGATTAGAGATCTGGCCTGTGATTTCATTGATATAAGAAACTCTCTCCATAAATATAATTCTGCATCTTGTCTGAAACTTATAGTCTTGCAGTTTCTAAGAGCACTAAAGTTTAACTGGCTTGCCATTGGCTTGACACAGCATTATAGGAACAGCAGCATTTTCCTCCCCCAACTTGCCTCAGCTTCCCTGATAGACTTAGCTTCCCTAAAATAGCTTCCTGGTCAAGAGGAATAAACCATCCCCAACCATGCCTAGGTGAGGGTGAAGGGAGGAAGGTAGGAAGAAGGATGGATGGGAGAAAGGAGAGAGGTAGGTCTAAGGAAGGGAAAGGAAGGTAGTGGTCCCCAGCCCCAGCAGGGGGGGAATTGATCAGAGCCCTTCAGGGCTCAAATAAAAGATCAGAAAACAACTTGGGTTTATAGAATAGCTAGGTTTTTTATTTAGATTAGGAAAGGGAAAGGTTAGGTAGGGAAAGAGGATCTCCTCAGCCTCCTGGGTAGAGAGAATCTAGGATCCCAGAGAGCCCAGGATCAGAGAGCCTCCAGGCTCCACAGAGTGAAAAGGCGCCAAAACTCTCTCTTTTATACTTTCTCTGAAACCTCCCACAAAGGAAGTGGGAGGTCTTGGGGGAAGTTGTAGCAGGGAGCCCTGGAAGATGTAGTCTCCCAGGGCCTAGAATAATTAGAAACTGCACACCTTTCAAACTTCTTGGGTCCCTGAGACCATTGAAATAATCATACTCTGATGACTTATTTACCAGACTTCTTTTTAGATGAAGATGGGGATGCACCCAGAGAAGCAAAGGACTGCCATGATATCATCATGACATACTCTTACTGTGTTAGGGCAAAGTCAACCTCCTTTGTTAAATGTGCAGGGACTTATGAGTGCTGAATTTCATCCCAACATTGAACCTGAACTAACAGAGTATTGATAAGAACTATGCCTACATTGGAGTAGTCTTGGCAGGTTCAGACAAGAAGAGATGGCCTCATGGCTCTCCCATCATATTCGAACTGGGAGAAGAGCCATGCCAATATTGAGGAGGAGGATTTTGTGATAGGATGATGGGACCCTGCCTGATTCCCTGTCACCAGAGCCCTTCTGATCTTATATGAGTCTTTTCTGTGGGACCAGCAACAGATACCCGCTCAGGCAGAGGAAGATGTTAGAGGAGAATTCCCCAAAAGGGCAAAGAGAGTACCAATGATCAGCATTCCCTCCACATTGTTGACTGAGGTGCATAAATTAGATTGCCACTGTAGTTAGATTGATTGGTTAAAGTAAACTGGATTGGCTGCAACTAGAAACAAAGCTCTTGGCTTTCAGAGACTGCAATGAAAGCAGAGGGGTGGCTAATGAAGCTGGTGATAGTGCAAATGAAGAGATCTCTCCTGATGGAGATGAGGATTGAAGGCCCCAGACAGGAGTTCATCCTGTGGTCTCTGCTCCAGAAGTTCTAGATTCTGCTGAGATTGGAGCCATTAGACTAGAGGGAACATGGGGCAGAAACTGGGGAACTCCTACCTTTCTTTCTTACTACCCAGGGTAAGAAAACTTCAGGCTTAACCTGTCACTGTTCCCAGGAAAAAGCCTTGACTTCCTGCCTTGAGGGAGAAGATTACTTCCTTCACCAAGAAGATAAGGTACTTGCATTAAAAGTTCAAACAGAAACTTGAGGAGTCCCAACTACTAGTCAAATGAAAACAATGCTGAAAGGCTCTCTGCTGTGGACTCTATAGATGGGGGAATACCTCAGGATCTCTTTCTATAAAGCCAAATATATTTATTGTGGGTTCCAGGAAGGGAATACTCTTCATCCCTTTTTAGGTGGCTGAGATTAGGAGTTATTTGAACCCAGCCTTGTAAAGGAGAATTCCTCTTGAGCCATCTCAGGTAGAGGTATACAAGGATGGATGTGAAGTTTCTAAAGGAAATAGGTTTAGTAAGTTGGATTTATGTCCTCCTTCCCAAAGCCTGCAACACACTATACTCCACCAGTTTCAGGAGCAATTAAACTAAATCTCACTTCAGGATAGACTTTAGCTCTATCCATCTCCCCTACCACATCACCATACAGGTATGGCTTGGTTAATTTGTGAAACTGAAGCAAGAAACTGAGACAATTGTGACTTGGGCATATACTGCTCTCAGTGAAAATAGACACTGAAAATAGAGAAGTCACAGAGCCACCACTGGAAACAGAAGTGGCTGAACAGAGGCTTCTGGAGACAAGGGAATGCTCACACCACAGAAGATACTGATTCAAATTGAATCCTTGATAGTATAGGTACTGGAACAAATCCTTGGTCAGCTTTTAAATCCACAGTACTAGGGAGATAGCCTGTCTGCACTTGATCCACCCAAGAGCAGTGTTCACCTTTCCTCAACCTAGACACTAGCTTGATGTTAACGCTAAGATCTCCAAAGGGTAACAGACAGTAGCAAGATCCCAGCTGCAAAACTCAGCTCCTTCTTCTTCAGCCTTAGCAGTTCACCTCCTTCAAAACCCTTCCTGCATTCCATTCAGAATGTCCACACAGCCAGCCAACCAGCCCTCTTATTAAACTTTCCCTAATTCTCTTATAACAATGGGCATATGGAAATGGTACTATTTCTCAGAAGAAGCTTTGGGTATGGTTCCTGAAACATGGAATTGATAAGAAAATAATTGATGGTCAGCCCATGGGGTGCTAGTAAAACTTTACAACAGGGCACTAGGTGCCCTTTAGCCCCACCAAAGTCTAAGGCAATGATTGTGAGCCTATGGCAGAGGTATCAAAGATGGCTCTCTGTGAGCACATAACCACCCTCCCTCTTCCCCCACCCAGAGTTCATTAGTGGAAAGGCAGAGGAACTTGAGTGGAACTGCTCCCCTTCCCCTCTCCATTGTGCCTGATGATATTTTTTCACATCCTGGGAGCACACAGGGGTAAGATGGGCAGCTCACAGGTGGCAGAGTTGGAGGGGAGCAGAGTGCTCTGGCCACTCCCCTCTCCCTCTCTACACTCACTGAGGACATTCCTCACTTCGCTGGTCCCTCCGCCCAGCAGCCCAATGGGAGCCCTTTCTTCCTCCCATGTGGGGTAAGTGGGGGAGGGGAGAACACAGCACTCCATCTCTGGGGGTAGGTGGGCACATTCTCAGTCTGGGGGGGTGAGGTGGGGGCAGAGCCCGACACTCCATCTCTAAAAGGTTTGCCATCACTGGTCTAAGATATCCTCCAAAGCACCTGCCACATTTGGATCATACAGAAAAAGGCTACGGAGTAGTCCATGGAGGGAAGAGGTGCCATGGGATTAAGATCTGAATGGACTCTTTCAGTAATCTCCAGATATTATCACTATATGTAGAACCACTCTTAGAGTTACCTGAACTGTCCCATATTGTTATCATCATATAATATCAGGTCTCCAGAAGGGATTTTTTTTCTAGTTGTAATCATTTTTATTCTGATTTGAGAGCAGATTAATACCTTTCATTTAAAGTTAAGAGACCTATAATTTTGGTTTTTAGACTTATGCTATTACGTTACTTCAAATAAATTTCTTTTATGTGTAAGAATAGTCTTAATCATCTTAAGCCAGCAATAAAAAAGTAAAATATAAATCTTTAGAATTAAAGCAAATATTTCAGTATCACAAACAATAAGCTTCAAGAAAAATTCTAGGTGCAGCTGGATGGCTCAGTGGATTGAGAGTCAGGCCCAGAGACAGGATGTTCTAAGTTTAAATTTGGCCTTAGACACTTCCTAGCTGTCACCTAATCCCTATTGCCTAGCCCTTACCAGTCTTCTGCCTTGGAACCAATTCACAGTATTGATTCCAAGATAGAAAGTAAGGTTGTTTTTTTTTAATACTGCAAATTTGGAGTGAGCACTTATTTGCACAATCATAAATGCAGACAAATCCAGAAAAAATAAAAGTTGAAATTTTCAGCATCCCACCACTAGAGCAGTTGGTCATTATATTTCATACACAGAACAACATTAAATGCTCTGTAACTTATGTCAACAAAATTTCCACACTCATCCTTACAGACAACAATAAATCCAGTCTTCTTCTGAAGAGTCTTTCTCAAATGTGTAGGCCATGAAACAAGCATCTAGTCTCTTGGGAACAAGGGGATGTCCTGGTGTCGTAATCTAAAAGCCCAAAAAGCTGAAAGTATGGAGCAATGCAACTCTATCATCTTTATTCTTATGGAAGCAGAAAAAGGCATGATTCACATGAAACCATTCTACAAACTCAAGAAGAAATATAAAGCTATCTTTTATCCTTTCAGGTAGGACACCACCTGGAATTTCAGTGTGGAGGCTGTTCAGAATTGCTCTCCAATTAACATGTTTGGCATCTGTAACCCTGGATTGCTTCTTCTCTTGTAAGGAAGATGAAGGAAGATGGAACTTTTTGTTATACAAAATCCCCTTACAATCCCTTGCATTAATTGATGATGTGTTAAAGATGATACACTGGTGGCTTCTATTGCTAAGTAGAAATAATACATTAGAAATGATGCTTGCATGGGTACCTCTGATGTTGGAGTGCTTCACCAACAGTTTGGTGCTAGAGTCTGGTAGGCCTCCTCCTCTGGCCCAGTGGGTTTCCACCCATAAGGACTTGACTCCTGAGGATTGCTATTTTGCTAATTGGACCAATGGCTCCATCTGCTACAAAAGATATAAGCAACTGGACTTCATCAGCCATTAATCTGGTAACAGGAAATACATTAGGGAGTATGGGTCCTGCCAAGTCCTTCCAGTTGATTGAGCTCTAGGATGCATGGCTGAAATGTAAGAAATCCTTGAGGAATGAGGTAGAGAAGATCTTCATTTATACTAGTTCATGGGCAGTGGCTATGGGTCTGTCCAAGTGGATTAGGACCTGGAGAAAAGAGGCCTGGATAATCAAAGTCTCTCTCCTTTGGGGCTAGGACCAGTGGAGAAATTTTGCTGATGTCTTCTTCTACACAGAGATGTTTGTGAAATATGTCAGCAACCATCAGAGATATAAGCTAAACAGTAAAGTTGGAGATATTCCAAGACTAAAAGAGGTTGGGAAAGTTGGTTCAGCATCAATTTAAACTTATGGGTGGTGATTCCATGCTGTGATGGGCATTGAACCATACAATCCCCCTCACTAAGGACTAGGCAGCTATTCCTAATCAAAGTGGACCTCAATTTGTTCCCAGTTGGCAAAGTGGAAGTTTCTCATCTCCAGATGAGAATAGCAGCTTCATCATGTCTTTTCCATCATCAGGTGTCCAATTTTCCAGAAGCCATGTCTGTGACAAATCAATGCTTTCCTGGAAGGAGGAAGGGCATTCTTGTCCACTGATTTTTTGGATTCTCATCTTCAGGAAGACTTCTCTGATAAGAATGGACTGTTGATATAGTTCTGGATACCCCTTTCATGACTTTCCTTCCTTATTCCTTTTCCAGCAGAGTTGCTCTAACTTCTAGGTATTTGCCCCATCATAGGGCCCCATACACCCTGCATAAGTAGTCAATGTGCCCTTCCATTGGAAGACTTCTTTTTCTCTGGTATGATTCAAGGAACTCTTCCCCAGAAAGGTCTTGACAAGTATTGTTGAGAGGTATGTTGCATTCTAATAGCATGGGGAAAATAAAACTATTGCTATATTACTATGTTTGGAAAAAAGGAGATCCCCCTGACTTGGTGGTAATTTTTAGTTGCTAGATTAGGGTGAAAAAAATCCTTATTTAATCTTTACTTAGCCACTGAAGAAGAAAGGAGTTGCCCCATTACAGAGACCTCTATGGGAGGAAAGATTTTGTATAATTCCCCTTGATGTAGCTCTCAGGGAGAGGGAGGTTTTGGATGATGGGCCAAAGGATACCAAGCAGGTGGCAGAAGAGGGAGAGTCTCAATAAGTAACAACTGAGATCCTGTGATAAATTGCATGCAAGAGGCTTGTGAGCATAACATTGTGGGAAGATGGCAGAGCAGAGCAGGGCATGAAGCTTCTTCACCCTCTTAATACTCCCACAAACAACCAAAAATAACTGCACAGAATCAATGCTAATGGTGGCAAAAACAAATAAGAGTCAGGAGTGAAGTTGAACAGTCAGGGATAATTAGTGAAGAAGGTTTCTGACTTCCCTGGCCATTGTCCTGCTGCTGTAGGTGATGGTGCTGGAACAGAGCAAATAGAGTTAAATAAACAAGGTTAGTCCTGGGGCAAAGATTGGTAACCTTACTTTGTTTGCTGAGGCTGAAAGCTTGTGTACTGGAGGATTCCCCTGGAATCCACAGTCTGGAAACAGCTGTGGAGAACCCCACTGACCCATAGCTGAAGATTAAAGAACTGGACACCACAGAATCTATGGGCACCAGACCTTAAGGGCAGGAACTCAACCCTTGCTACTAACAAAGGAAGGACTTTGGAGATCCAAGGAATGTGAAAGAGACAACTGCTTTATTCCAGGGTGCAGCGATAGAAGAGGAAGAGAGAGGAAAGAAAACATACTGGTGAGTGTGGTTGCTGGGACTGTGGACCTATCAGGTAGGGTCACTCCCAGGGGAGTGGAGTCCCTAGTTGCTACCAGAGGGAAAGGTAGACCGGCTACTTGTAGCTGCAGAATCAGAACTTCACCTAAGGTCAATCATAGCTTGGAGTTTGAGCAAGATACCAGGAGTACTTCTGACCCTGGGTTCTAAAACTGGAATAATTAAATAGGATCCAGGTAAAAAAACACACGCAAAATTCCTGAAACCTGAGGAAATAGATCCCAACACACTAGAAAACTTGGAACTCCAGCAAAAAAAAAAAAGTCAATAATTAAGTTTATTAGCCTGCCTGCTAAAATTTTTAAAAATAAAGTAAACAAGTAGAGGAGAGTGAACCCAATTATTAATAGTTATTATGAGGACAGAGAAGACCTCAGTTCAAATTCAGATGACAGTGAAGTAAAAACACCTACTTCAAAAACAGCAAAGAAATATAACAAATGGCCAAAAGAATTCAAAAGCTCAAAAAGAGCTTTTCGGAGAGCTTTAAAAAGACCTCAAGAACAAAATGAGAGAGGTTGAGGAAAAGTTAGGGGAAAAAATAAGAACAATGAAAGAAAATCAAGAAAATTATGAAAGAAAGATCACTCAAATGGAAACCCATAGAAGAAAATAATGTATTAAGAATTAGAATTGAACAAGAGGAAGCTGATGGTTTCATAAGATAATAACAAATAATAAAGCAAAATCAAAAGAATGAAATAATAGAAGTGAATATTAAATATCTCATCACAAAAATAACTGACCTGGAAAATAGATCAAGAGGCATTATAAGAATAGTCAGGCTTCCAGAAAATTATGAACAAAAACAGAGTTTAGACTCTATACTCTAAGAAATCAAGGAAAACTGCCCAGAGATTCTGGAATCAGAAGATAAAATAGAAATTGAAAGCATCCTCTAATTGCCACCTCAAAAACACCCAAAGATGGAAATAAACAGGAACATAAGTTCTAAAGTTCCCAGGTTATAAAAGGTAAAAAATAGATATTTGATGAATCAAAGGACTTTCAACTATTCCTGGGGGAAATCCCAGAATTCAACAGAACTACAAAAAATATGCAAAGGTAATTAAATATTAGGCAACCTAAAAAGGTCAAAGTGTCTGATTCCTGTATGAGAAAATGTCATCTGTTGCCCCTAGGAATAGCATCATTATCTGGGTATTTTGAAGAGGCCTGTAGAGATGAAAGACTTGAGATTGAGATGAACATAATGGAATGAAATCAAATGATAAAGTAATAGTCTAGGAGGATGTAGAGGGGAATGACTATCTTACATAGAGGAGGAATGAGTGGAGGAACTGCCATGGAGAAGGAAGGGAGAGGGTAGAGGGCTGGTAGTGCTAGAACCCTGTTCTCATCAGAGGTGGGATAAAGATAGAACAATGTACACAATTAGGAGGGTAAAAATACTCCTAATGTAAGAGAAACAGGAGGGAAGAAATATGGGATAAGGGAGAGTCTATGGCTTCCTGAGGGAAAAAGAGAAGGAAGGGTGGGTTAAGAGAAAGGAAGTCAAGGACATAAGTAAAGGGAGGAAAGGTAAGAATACCTACAGGAAACTACGTATTAAAAGGTAGAGGGGTAAGGTGAGGGGGATGGACTCTTAGGACAAGATAGGGAGGGATTTTTATAACTGAATTCATATCAATTCATATCAGTTGTAGGGATAAGGAAAGGATATTTGGAAAGGTGGATAGAATAAGAATCAAATGTAAGGGGGAAGGGACAAGGACATCTTTGGAAAGGTGGACCAATTTGGAAGTAGGAGGGCAAGGATAGAGGAGAAGAGAGAATTTTGGGGAAGGGGTATGAATTGGAAAGGTATCAGTGATAGGAAATTGGACAGCTGAGGTGAGATACAGTGAAAAGAAAGAAGGAGGGAAACTAAATGTAAATGGGATGAATTCACCCATGGGAAGAAAATGGATTACAGAAAAGATGAAAAACCAGGACCTAGCAATGTATTATTTATAAGAAACACACTGAAAATGAGAGATGCACATAGAGAGAAAAGGAGGGGATGGAGCAGAATATACTGTGCTTCAAGTGATCCAGAGAAAGCAGGAATAGCAGTCATGATCTCTGATAGAATTGGAGCTAAAATGGACATATTTGGAGGGGATGAATAGGGCAACTATATTATGTTGAAGGCTACTGTGGTTAATGAAACATTATCAGTATTAGACCTGTATGCACTGAGTTATAGCATAATGAGATAAAGATGGAAATGGCTAACAAAATAATAATTGTGGGAGACTTTAATTTTCCCTCTTAGAACTAGATAAATCTAACCAAAAAAATAAATTTAAGAAAGAAGTTAAGGAGATAAATAGAATTTAGATAAGTTAAATATGATAGCTATCTGGATAGCCTCTACACACCTGCATGAGGCTAATAGAAGATCTAAGCCTGGTTATTTACATAATCCAAACTTAGTTTTTGGCAAGATAACAATGGTTTAGAAAGCATAAATATTCTGCAGAAGTTTTATTTTAACACTATCATACTATGGAGGTAATCCTGCAGTCCTGAGGGGTTGTGGCATTGGAACAAGTTTCACTGGGTAGGGCCAAGATATGGTTTTGGAAAGAGTATAGTCCTGGAAACAGATTATGTCTACTGCCTAAGGGCCAATCTATTTAAATGTGGCCTGGGTAATGTATGTTAACTGAGAACCAGATAGGTTAAATTGATGAAATTAAATGTTGATATCAACGTGGAGAAACTGCCCAATATTACATTGCTAGAGTAGCTAAGAATTGTTTTATAGAAAACCAGATGGCAATGTACATTAAGAGCTGTAAAGCTGTTCATGCTTATTGGCCTAGGGAACCCATTACTAGGATTAGGATCTCAGGGCATTATTGAGAAGATAAGAAGCTGTGTGTGTAGGAAAATATTCATGGAAGCTTTGTTTGTAATGACAAAATAACTGAAAATAACACAAATTCAATAATTGAAAGAAATGGCTGAATAAATTGTGATATTTTAATGTAATGGATTATATTATGTTATTAGAAATGACAAATATTGGAAACATAAAGAAAAGAAAGGAAATATATAAAAAGAAAATATAATAATACATACTATGATTACATTTTTAAAAATAACAGCCACAAAATCAAGGGGAAAAAGTATCAAAACAAATTCAAAGGGAACTCAAAAGCAAAGAATGTTTATATGAACACACACACATAATTTACATATTTTTAAACAAATTGCAAACTGTGAAGTTTGTGGGTTTTTTTCTGTAATCTTTTTTAAGCATTTGTTTATTTAAATGTTTTTTGTTGGTGCTTATAGTATATACTTTTTAAAAATAGGGAGAAAAAAGAGGCTTGTGACTTCTTAGCCACTTTAGTATAGATGACCCTAATGTAGTATGAAGAATTGGGGGCATATCCTAAGTGTCTGTGCAGTGGTCCTAATGTTCCTAAAGCTGCTTCTGCTCATCATAACCATTTGACACCTCTAGAAAAAATCTGCAACTATACTGGAGGTGTCATTATCTATGCAGTGGCTTTGTTGTTCTTATGCTATTCTGGTTCTTCATTATTACTTTTGATCCACTCTGAACTCCAAAGATGTGGCATCACCCATCACATGAACCAAGCTCTGAGATTTCTAGACTTAGTCTATCTGAAGGGGTATGGAAAGGTTTAGAATTTCTGACTTTTGTATTTTGTGGGGTTTTTATTGAAAATTTTGAGCCTTGGTCCTTCTGAAGAGAGAAAGGGAGGATAATGAAAGGCCTAGAATTTCTGGCTTTTGTTCTCTATATTTTTGTTTGTATTTTTTTCTTTTCCCCCTTTTTCTTACTCATAACAGGAGGACTGTTCAGTAAAAATAAATCAAACCAAAAATCCTCCCAAATTATCAGCATTTAAATGGTGGAATGTCTTCTAGAAAAACCTTAAGACCTCACTACCAAAACATGGTATGTAATAGCATTTTCCTGATGCAACTTCCTTCAATCCCAATATCCCTAATAATTCTATCTTCCCTGAAAAAATACTTTTGTCCAGAGGCATAAAAAGCCCCAGTCGTATCTCTTAGACCTGATAGATACTTGAGACCACATAAGTCATCATACTTCAGTGATTTCTTATTGATCAGATTCATTTTCAGAGAAGCTAAGTACCACTGAATTCTTGTTGTATATTTGTACTGTGTTAGGGCAAAGTAAACCTCCTTACTGTTTGGTGATTTGAGAGTTTCATTTTGTCCCAAAACTGAAAATGAATCTGAAGCATGCTCAGGTTAGAGCTGAGCCTACAGCAACCAATATGAATCAGAAGTAGATCTGAACACGGTCTTCCTGGTTTTGAGGTCAGTTCTCTATTTGCTATACCAGTCTGTTCATAGAAGAGACAAAAGTATAGAGAGTAATGCTAGAATAGTAGATCTCTTTCCTTTCTCTTATTCACTTATGTATTGTTGTGTAGTATAGTTCTCTGTGTTTTATTCTCCCTAGTTTCTTCATAGGGAATTCCAAGAGGGCAATAACTATACCCTTTACAAATTGTCTATCTTCTCCACTGCTTCCTGTGTTTTCCCACTTTCCATTTCCTAATCTTGAATTTGTAGCATCATTATAAAAGTGTCCAGTATTTCTCTGAGAATTACTGAAGTTCCAGTTCTTGAGGCACCTAAGGGCAGCATTCCAGCAACAAAAAACATAGTCTTACACAACCACGAGTATGCTCATGAACAAATGATCCAAGGAATCATATGGCACATATTTAGGAAATAAATGGGCATTATGTGAAATTTACCATATGACAAATAGAGGAAGTTTGACAGGCGCTGACTCAGCAAAAGCGTTTCAGGTATGGAAAGTAGAGATCCATAGGAGAAAGCATAACTTTCATTAGGCTTCTTGGAGACTTAAAGTTGAAATAGCAGAGAAACAGGGCAGTTGATTAGAAGACATCAACTTTTCTCCCACTCTGAGGTTGTTCAACTGCAGTTAATTAATAAAAGCAAGGCGACTCAGTTCCTTTACACTGATGTTGCTAGACAGTTCTAATGTGATAGCTACTGAACAGATTGTCTTAATAGAAATGGAGGAAAGACCATCAAGTAAAACCTCTCCAGGGTAGAACAATAGAAGAATAAGAAATAGGGTAGGACAAGGAGAGTAGGATATATAAGAGCTAATGTTTCTAAGTGACTCTTGGGTAAGTTTCAGGCTGGTCAGAGGTTGCATGATCCTGACAATCAAAGGTAAAAGGGTTGTTATGGAAAATTTTGCAATTTTGTTCTGAGATACAATGTGCATGGTAGGAATGTTATATAAATAGTGATCAGAGGATGACAATTTTTTAAAAAATTACAAAGTAAGTAAAGCCTAAGCTTAATCATTAAAAAAATACTAGTGGTGGGGAAAGGCAAAAAGTAATTCATAATATATATTATTAGTAATTCAGGAATAAATTAATTAGAGGAGGAAATGTAATCAAACTTCAAAAGCTCATTACAGCCATAATAAAAAGATACTGTAGAAAAAATGGAAAAGGACCTACTTATACAAAAATATTTATAGATGCTCTTTTTGTGGTGGCAAAGAATTGGAAATTAAACTAAAGGGATGTCCCTCAATTGGAGAATGTCTGAACAAATTGTGGTATATGATGATGATGGAATACTCTTGCATAACAGCAATATTGTGAAATGATCAATTGTGATAGGCTACTATCAGCAATACAGTGATCCAGGACAATTCTGAAGGACTTAATCTATGTCCAGAGAAACAACTGTTGGAATAGGAATGCAGATGAAAGCATGATTTATCACATTTGGGCAACTGCTTTGGGATTTGGGTTCTATAAGATCATTCACGTACACAAATAAACAATATGGAAATGTTTTGATAATACATATATAACCTAGAAAAATAAAAATTAAAAAAAAAGATACTGCAGGAAAGGTAATAGGAAAAAAGAGGAAATGAGTGGTCATTTATTAGTTCTTACTTGCAAGGATTGGTAATGTAAATTCTAGATAATCAGATATGAAAGAAAGTACAACCTGATGAATAAATTTCAAGAGGTGCCTGAAATAAATTCATTTGACAAAGACAATATCAATGAATTTTGTGTGATGAGAGTGAAGGGAGGTGGAATTAAATTTCAGTGACATTTATCAATAGAATAAGAAGCAACTATATGTCCCACTTGATATATGTGATGATTGTTTGAAACAGAAAGGGAATGAAAAGGAATTTTCAGCCAACATCTATTAAGACCATAATAATAAGTGGCATTTACATAGTGCTTTAATGTTTGAAAAATACTTTATACATATAATTTAATTTGGTCCCAATAACAACACTCTATGTTTGGCAATCGATTTTATTATCACCATTTTACAGATGAGGAAACTGAGGCTCAGAAGAATTAAAGTTACTTTTTCAAAGCTGGTAAGTTTTCAAAGGTGAGATTTAAATTCAAGTTTTCCTGATTCTAAGTTCAGAATTCTATTCCCTACACAATACTCTCATTCTAGGCAATGATAGTATAGCATAAAGTGATGAAATGAAAAATCAGTTTTATTTAACAAACATTTATTGAAGGCTTAACATATAGAATACTGTGGTCTTAAATCACTTCCTTCCTAGGGAGGGAGAAGAAGAAGAAGAAGAAATGAATTCAGACTGTGGAAGGACCTAATCATTGAATCCAGATATTCAATTGAACAGAGCCTGAAGGTACATTTGTGTGTGTGTGTGTGTGTGTGCGCACGCGTACACTCGACAGGCGCCTGCGCGTGGGAGGGGGGAAGTGGGGAAGTCCAAGAAAGCAAACTCTGGGGCTTCAAGAAAAAATTTTTCATTTGTTTTCTTGAAATATCAGGAAGCAGGAAAGAGATTCAGTCATACAAAGTTACTTCATGCTAGAAGGGCCAAGCATGGCAATTCTTTACGTATCATCAACAGGAAGAAGGACTAAACAAAATATGATTTTCCTCTTCGTGTTGAGATTCCATCAGGATTTCATAATATGTGACATCAAGGTTAAATGTGTATGTTGAGGTTAGTCAGGGAAGAAGTAATCCCAAGATAGACAAAGGACATGTAAGTTGGACAGAGGACATGGAAATCTTCTGTGGAAAAGGAAAACCTAAATTAAGGTTGGTGGATCCCAAACTGTCTTGGACTGTTGTAGAAAGAGAAAATATTCCACTCTCATGAACATTAGAGCAAGAAAGGGGGACAGCCCAAATACCAGGAGAAAATAAATGGCTTACATCAGTAAGGAATTAGTCATAGATTAAGTAACAATAATAAGCAATGACTGAGCCTCAAGACTTGGCAAGGTGCTACATCAAACAGGTTTGAACAAGGCCACACTTTTTTTCCTTTCCTGATCTGAAAAAATCAGGAGGCTGAATGAGACTCGGGAAATCTAGGTTCTAGTTCTAGACCTTGATAATTGGCTGTGTGAATGTTGGTAAGTTGTCACCTCTGGGCTTGTTTCCCCATCTATAAGATGTTGAACAAGGTAACTGCTAAGTATCTTACTAGTTCAAATTTTCTATGAATGTAGGACCAAACAATCTCTGACTTCCAACTGGAATTTTCTCTTATTGAAGACTAAAATGATCTTTTTCTTATTAGTTGAGGCCCAAAATTAAATTCAATAAATGGAACCTTCTTGCTGAGGTAAAAATTTACCTGTATTTAGTGATCCATATATATATAGCAACAGTTCAGTACCCTAAATCTTGTTGAAGAGAAGCCCTATTACTCCCTCCCTCATACATCTCTCATTCTCATGACTTGCTAGCATCACCCTCTAAAAGGTAGCGTTGGACTTTGAGTTTGGATTACCACTGTCTAGTTGTGACTCAGACATTAAATCACTACTACTTAAAGGCTCAATTTTCCTATTTGTAAAATTATGGGGTTGGGTTAAATCTTTCTAAAATTTTATACTTTATTATTTTAGGCTCCCAAGGTCTTGTGATTTTTTTTTTAAACTCTTACCTTCCATCTTGGAATTAATACTGTGTATTGGTTCCAAGGCAGAAGAGTAGTAAGGGCTTGGTAATGGGGTTAAGTGACAGGCAGATAGGTGACTCAGTAGATAGAGAGTCAGGCCTGGAGATGGGAGATGCTGAGTACAAATCTGACCTCAGATATTTTCTAGCTGGGTGAACCTGGGCAATTTATTTAAACCCCATTCCCTAGCTTTAAGTGCTCTTCTGTCTTGGAACCAATACACAGCATGGATTCTAAGACAGAAGGTAAGAATTTTAAAAAATATTTAAAGCCTAATGTAAGTATATTGGCTCTACCAGGGTCTGGTCACCATCTGACAGAGGTATTTATGTAATCTCCACTTAATAAGACTCTTAAACTGTATCATACAATTTGTCCTTAAGTAAATTGCTTTTTTTAAACAGACCTCTCATCTTTGCCTGATGGAAGGGCAATTTAAATAGGAAAAGAGAATTCCCACCTGTTCCTTATGGTAGTAACACCCATGCCCTAAATAACTAACAGCATTTCTGCTTCTCATCCTACAAGCTTCAACTTGTGGGGGTGTAGAATATCTCAGCTCAATGAGGGAACATTCTTCAGATGGGAGGGATGTTCTCTTTTTTCTATGAGCCCTATACGGTGTCTTCTAAATTTCCCTGGGGCATCAGGGTTCCCACCCTGGGCGGGTTCCTCAGACTGTGGTATTGCTTTGCTCTATGCCAAGGAAATAAATACATACTGTTTCTAAGGAAGTGAGAATTTCTAGAGAAGTACCTCCTGCCAGCACTAAGTTTGCATGTTTCCTCTACTAGGAGAGCTATCGCCAAGTCCCACAGCATGTTCCTTTATACTGTAAATACTTCTCTCTCTTGTACTCTTGCAAGCATATTTGTTCACTTTCAGACTCCGGGGCCTTTACAAGTTGGATCCTCATGTGTATAAGTGACAAGGCTATTCTCCAGAAAAAATATTATTTTTTGAGCCATTTATAGAGAGAAGAACCTATGTTTTATTGCTTTTCTTCCCTTGGCCTATAGTATAATCATGAAAAAGAGTTCCAACCAACAGAAAATATGAAGACTTAAAGGAGAAACTTAGCAAATAAAGGCAAGTTTCTCTATTTCAATATCACTATATGTGAGCTTTTCCCTAGTTTCTAGGCAAATATAGTCACTCCCCTCTAAGATGGAAAATTAGAGCAATTCAATTAAACACTGATAAAGGGCCTCCACTGTATAAAGAACTGTGCTAGATGCTAATGATATAAATATAATACAAATATAAACTCAAGGAATTTAAAATCTAATATGCAGCTGGGAAGAACTCTTCTCACTCCTCTTCCCTCATATGCACCCAATCCCTCCCCCTCACTCCTTGCCTGGCAACACACACACACACACACATACACAATATGGCATTTAGCACAGTGCCTGGCACATAAGGGTTTAATGAATTTTTGTTGTTTGGTAAGGAGGGAGGGCAATTTTCTCCTTCTCAGGTCTTGGTATATGCCTCAGGAAAACTTGTTTATTTTTGTGATTAGTTGTACAAGTAGCTGTCCCAGCACCTGTAAGCAGGGAATCATCAATCATTTCTAGCCTTTGATTCTTCCTCCGACCCTTACTTGAAAGATCTCTTACCTGAAATGTTTTTATGGTTCTACTGTGTCATTCTTTGAAGAATGATCATCAGTGTTCTCTCTTACAGGCTACCATCTCATGCAAGAAACCTTCTAAATATCTTTGTCAAAATAATTACAGGGTTCCTTTATTAAATTTGAAAAAAAAGGATATTCCATTGCTAGATTATGAAACAGTCTTACTTATATTGATCAGAAATCTGTCTTCCTATAACTTCTGCTCATTGGTCTTAGTTCTGCCTAATAGAGCAAGAAAACAGGTCTCTTCCACATGTAGGCTCTTCAGATATTTGAAGACAGGAAACGTGTTCCCCTAAAAGAGACAATGTAGAAATATCATTATTGAGGCAACTAGATGACTCAGTGGATAGAGAGCCAGAGATGGAGTCTGGGGATCCTGGATTCAAATCCAGCCTCACACACTTCCTAGCTGTGTGACCCTGGACAAGTCATTTAGCCCTAATTCTCTAGTTCTTACTGCTCTTCTGCCTTGTAACTCTAAGATAGTAGGGTTTTAAAAAAAATTTTAATTAAATTTTTAATTTTTAATTTAGTTTAATTTTTAAAAAGAAAGATCATTGTCAGAATATATACATCCAATCTTAGCTCCGTCACTCATTCTATGTTCTCACTCATAATAGTTCTATGACTTCAAACAAGTTACTTATCCTTTCTGAGCAAGGATTCCTCATCTAAGAGGACAGGGCTCTTATCTTTAAAGTCCCTAACACTTCTTAGGTCAAACTGTTTCAGTTCTTTCAAATGAACCCCACAGGTTACACTCTTTAGTCTTCCTCGCCATGTTGGGTTTGTATTTCATCATTCTGAATTGGCAAAGTAGACTGAGTTATGGAGAGAATTAGTAGTCAGCTGACTTCACAAGATAAGGAACTAGTCCCTTTTTCTGGATTCCTTTAACCTTTCAAAAAAGGAATTATGCAATGATATAAGGGTAATTGCAACTCAATCTAGGAGGCAAAGAAAAGAAAAGATCAACTAGTTAAAATCCTTTGGAATTAACACCTGGTCTTCAAAGCCTTCACATATTGCATATGTCCTACCAGGTTGAAAATGTACCAAAATTAGGAACAAGGTAACTCACAGGTTTGTGCCTGGTGCGCATTGATTCTCTACTCTGCCCCTGATGAGAGAAACTGCCAGAGCTTTATTGCTCCTCACCAGACACACACACACACACACACACACACACACAACCATCTCTGCCCAGCCATGTGTAGCCAAAAAACAAAAGAGGAATGCCTAAAAACATACTGCCTGAAACCTGGACCCAGTTCTAGTGTAGGGATCCCCATAGTTACAAAAATACTTCCCAGGACACCCTTTATACCCCCTCTCTAACCTGCAAAAAATGGCAAAAGCTGATTTGGTCTAGTTAGAAAAAGGAGACCAGAGTAGAATTCAGGCAGAGGACTAAGGCTGTAAGAGTCTTGAAGAGAAGCAGACTGAAACCTAGTTGGAGTCAGTCTTGTCCCTGCCCTAGGGTATTCGGGACAGGGACAAAGACCAATGAGCCAGTCCAATGGTCCAAGTTCAGGATGAGAACAAAATGATATCCTAGTGGATCATCTAACAATCAACAGAAGGAAGTTGGCATGGAAAGGATATTCATTACAGATAAAATATTGATTTATGCTTCTTCATTTGCTATAGTGGTATACTGGCATAACTAAACCTTAGGGGAAAGCTACCAACTCCTTACGTATTGGTTTTTGCTCTTAGACTACCAGGAAAATACATAAATAGACTCAGCCCTAACAACTTGGGTCAATTACTTCTCAAGGATAGTTTCAATTTCTGAAAAGCAAAAAACCCTAGTTTAGCCTGCTTGGAATATGGTCCTGGGAAAATCTAGCCCAACTACACGTCAAGGACCTTAACAGATATTGATCCTACCACAAGGGGATATGTACTCAATGATGAGATAACATTGGGGACCAATGAGAAGAAAAATCATGAGAATAACAAAGAATAGAATTTGACCACACAATTTAGGCCACAAGGTAATTTCTGATGTGCAGAATTGCTTCTATTCAACTTTACTTCTTTCATTAATTGATAATTCTAATTGCAAGGTGCAGCAGGAAAAGAGAATGAGGCAAAATTTACAAAACTGGCTAGAATAGGGTGCTCACACTCAGTACTTCAGAAGCTTTAATGCCATAAATAACATGGAAAGATTATAGAAAAAGAAAGATTACAGAAGGAAAAAATAAAGAGATAACCAATAAATGAGAGATAAAAATTTCATAACAGACTGAAAGAGAATAAAAACAAAGAAAATTTCCTTAGAAAAAGGTGCAGAAGGGGCCAGTTAAGTGGCTCAGTGGATTGAGAGCCAGGCCTGGAGACAGGAAGTTCTGAATACAAATCTGATCTCAGACACTTCCTACCTGAATGATACTGGATAAGTCACTTAACTCCCATTACCTAATCCTGACTGCTATTCTACCTTGGAACCAATTCTGGCTTGATTTCAAGACAGAAAGTAAGGGTTTTTTTAAAAAAAGAAGAGAAGAGAAGAGAAGAGAAGAGAAGAGAAGAGAAGAGAAGAGAAGAGAAGAGAAGAGAAGAGAAGAGAAGAGAAGAGAAGAGAAGAGAAGAGAAGAGAAGAGAAGAGA